>NC_055697.1:15518747-15840414 GCF_017639745.1 Melanotaenia boesemani
CACAGTACAAACAGGACAGCGTCATAACCGACAAGATCAACTATGACTTCTTCAGAAAGTGTGACAGGATTGCAAAAGGCGAAGAGCAGTGCCCTGAGCTCATTGGAAACCCAGTTAATAAGTTCAAATGAGAAAAATTTAAAAACGCTATAGGAATGAATCATTGTTATATGATCGAGCATGTAAAGAAAGACCAAATGTAAGAGGTCCAGTTGTAAGAGAATACAACAGCATGTGTGTGTGTGTGTTGAAAAGAAACACACCCGTATCAAATATTTGTATATAAACACTGTATGAGATTTTTATGATTACAAGAATATTTTAATAGGATGAAGATCTTGCAAAGCATTGTGTAATAGAAGATCAGATGTGTATTTATTTTTGTCTGAAAATTAAGCATATCTGTGTGAGACTGTAAATGTAGAAATGAGTGTATAGTAGTCTGTCTTCTGTAAATACTGTACTTCTACTCTTTAAAACATTAACACGTTTGTGTTTCTTTTTTTTTGACAAGAGCTTTCTTAATATCTGGTTGAGATTTTTTTCCCCTCTTTTTTTTCTGCACTTAAAAAGTTTTTTTTTGCTCCGAGTGTAGTGGGACCTTTAAATTAGTGTTGCAATCAAGTGGAAATAGCTTACCATTGTTTGCAATGTGATGCTGTTTCAAAAATAAATCTGTAATAAGTCAGTTTCAAACTAAGACAGTGATTTTGTCTGTTAAGGAGTTGTTTCTCACTTGCACAAGAGGAAGTGCTGCAGCTACCTTCAGCATCATGGAGGTTACGTTAACTCCCTCAGCAAATTCAAATGTCAGACTAACAGGAAGAAGCAGCTTAAAAGAGTACATTTTTAAAATATTTTTAACCAAACACAAAATTACACCGTGAGATCTTGACAGATGATGACAATAAGGGGAACAAAACTAAAGGTTTAAATGTACATTACAGAAATCTCAAAACTTTTTTGTGTAACTATAAATGTCCACCCACAAGAGGGTGGTATTGAACCACTTTTTCCCCTCCCAAGACTGTGCTGCAGTGACAGATGAGAGCATTACCTTAGTTTGACATGAGGATTTTATGGCTGCTGCAGACCCATCTACCTACTGTCCTACATCTCAGGGATTCATTGTAGTTTTAAGATTAAGTAAAAATGAATAAATGTTGATTTGATTTTAGCACAACCTTTTTATTTTTAAGAAATCCACCTTACGTTGTCATGACTTTCTACAATCTAATTCGGTAAAGAAAAAATATTATGCCATCTCCATAATCCAGAATGCTCCAATGAGAGTTGTGATATATTCAAAGACTTCTATTAAAAAAATAATAAAACAAAAAAAAAAAAAAAAAGAAATGCGGAAGTCACGTGGTTCATGGGGCGACCAATAGTTTCCAAACACCAGTTCCACCATGGAGTGTAGTTCATTTTCGGTGTTTCGGACGTATTTCCTTTAATAATTGGCTGAAATGACTCAATTTCTTGGCATTGTGAGACATTAGCTGAATGTTGAGGAACAACTTAAGTCAATTATGTTATTTTATGCGGCCAGTTTTAATTGAATAAATAACGAGCTAGTGGTAGTTTAACTGTGTTTAGCTAATGTGAGCCAGACTCGTCTCTGTAGACGCCGCCATTAAGCCAGTATTTATCACAAATTTATTGCGGTTATTAGCAGTTTTATTTGTTCCCATATAAAGATTGTCGTTGATTATTATATTTGTATTTAGTTTATCTTCTGTAAAATTGATCTGGTTAATTTAGCTGGAGTTACATGTCTTTTAACGGGCAGTGCCTCAGAGACAGCAGCATTAATGGAGCGATAGCCTGGCCCTGCTGAATAAATATGGATATCATTAGTTTTAAAAAGATTTGATTGTGAAAAAGAGTAATTATTTAATAGTTTTCAGCCTGTTGAAACTCCACTGGTGTTGGGACAGGATTCCTCTACCTTATTCAGCAAAACAAGTTTTCCAGTGAGTCTTACATAAACCTCGTCAACAAAAGTGTCCATGGCCAAGTCTGTCTTTTTGGGATAATAAAATCGTAGGTTTTTCAATAATAATTCCTGTTTTCACAGGTGTCCAACAACCAGTTGGGCTTATCTTAAGTTAACAGAAGAGTTGTATCATGCCTTGGAGGAATTCAGTGACTTTGTTAAACTCTTCACAGGTCGGCAAGAGGACATGATGTCCAACCAGAGGTTCTCTGCTCCAGAAACCATGCTGTTGTCAGGTCAGAGGGAGGTCACTGTTCCACCATGTATTTCAGCCCTGCACTTCCTGACATACTGAAGACATTCATTGCAGGTCCCACCTTCATTTTCAGAAAATGACTGAGCTGAAGGTTTTTTTGTTTGGTCTTTCTTACTGGTTGAGAGTAATTTTCAGTGTTATTTCTTGTTGAAAATCAAATCTAGAAACTTCCTTGTGCAGGAAGCTCTTTTTTTCTACTGTTTAAGGTGGAATTGTCTGTCCATGGCCATGTCACATCCTCAGAAAGCTTGGTGCAGCTCCCCGATTGGTGTGATTACTATCTCATCCAGTTGCACACATTCCCTCTCCATCTCTGTGAGGCTGTATAATAAATTATATTTTATAATAAAATGTTTTATTCTATTGTGTTTGGTTGAAAATTGAGTTTTTCCAGCCTTGAGTAAATAATTTTGTTATTTATTATGGTATTAAGCAGAAAATGTTTTATTTTAATATTTTTTTATTAATATTTTACATTAGTTTTCTGGCTAGAACGGCAAAAAAAACTGGGTTACAGATGTATTTATTCAGTTCACCTAAGAAAAACTAAAATATGATAAATAAAATAGTGATATTATTAGGGTGTCTTCTATACAATTATTCCTAAGTCATCATTCAGTTAATCTACAGCCACTTATTGTCCTTCAAGTAATTTAAAACTTACTGAAAATAATTTAGATCATTCAGCTGATGTTCCATCTGATACCAGGCAGAGAGATCAGGCAAGACTAAATGACATTTTCTACAGTTGGGAGTGTTTGAGGCAATAGGAGTAAATCTTGAGAACAAACAGTAATATCACGGGCTTTGTTGAGGAATGTAGATCTGAAGGTAAGCTTAAACAGGGTACTAACCTCTGGCACACTAGGAGGAGGGCGAGGTATAGCCTTCCCAAGCTAGCCAACAGAGAAAAACGGCAGTTTTGCCTCCAGTTTTCCGTTGTGAATAATGTTAAAATCCACTACAGACACGCATTACGGGTATTGCATTAACTAATATTTATTTTTTATAACTAAATATAATTTGTAAATTTATTCTGTGATGTGTTTTTAATGCTCGAAAATGTAAAACTGTGATAAATGTCCCCCTGCTGCTTCCAAAATTAAAGCTTTGATCAAATTAAAAGACAGTGCAGTAATCAATTAACATTATTGCTCAATAGTGGGTGAAAAATGATGTTTTGCGCTGCTTTCTACCGGAAACCGTTCTAGTTATTCTGTTAGGAACTTTTTAGGGCGAGCACACGGACCACGTGACCGCGTGTCGGCGAGTTCAAGCAGTGTCGTAATTCTCTAAATTGAACTGCAATGACCAACATGGCATGAGGAGCAACCAACCAATGACAACTCTGCAAATGTTATTACAGCTTGATTGCTGATTAATAGTGTCTGCCAACATGGCTTGACTATCAGCAGAGATAAGACAAGAAACTATGCTGAGGTAAAAACTGCATTACACTGACTCATGTTTCATGCTGAGATTGAACACGAGTCCATTCTGATATTTACACATTTGTTTTATTCTTAAGTGATTACTGGCAAACAATCATTAATGGATAATTGTATTTTAGATCTTCCTAACAATTATGTGAAATTTTCTATCTCCGGGAAAACTGATTGATACTAATTATGTTTTGTCCTGCAATTAAAGGCCCAGACTAGTTTTACATTCAGACTTTAGACAACTTTATCAATCTCTTTGGGAGGTTCTCTCAGGGAAATTGGAAGTTCCACTACATCCTCCACTGTCACACTATCTGGAAAATAAAAATAAGAAGAATATTATAATGCGGAAGTATAAAAAACAAAAAAAACAAAAAAAAAGTATGGCAAAGTATATATACAAATAAGTAAAATAAAAAAAAATTACAGGAGTAATAAGACTATATATATATATATATATATTGCACATAGATTCATTGTTAATGTTACGCAATCAGGTCTGGCAGACAATGAATGAATACAATGCTATACAATGAAATGGTCTTTTTTATTATTTAGAATTTCAATAGAACTGATGTACAGAGTTGGCGCTGGGCCAATGTGCTGGTGGGTGAGTGATGGTGGGCAGTGTCTAATCAGGCCATTGGACCTGACCAATCAGAGCAACTGACTGTGCTTTTCAGGAAAGTGGGCAACATCTCTAACCTGTTTTTCCTGGACATCTAAATGTGTTGTCACTGTGGCATATAGCACTGTGCTACCATGGAAACCTGTTCCAAGAAGCTGAGTTAGCTGTGAGATGTTGAGAGTGAAGACTGAGATTATTCTTAAAGTATTCTTAGGCATGCTTTGTGTTATAATGATGATAGTTTATTTAACCATTATGAGGGTGTACACAAAGACAGTTTAGATAAATCCTCTATGCAATCTGTTCTTTATTAAATGACAATTGCAATTACAAAGAAGTTGGTGAGATTTGCAAAAGTGCATACTATTCTTATAGCCACTGTAGTCTTAATAGTTTGAAATACAACTCTAAATTATTAATGTTGATTTTTGGTAATGTTTGTTTTGTTAACTAAATATTAAAGTGTTCTCTTTATAGCACCTTTTTTTTTCCTTCAGGCAAAGCTATACACTTCATCCAACTTTAACAAGTATGAGCCTCTTCCAGTGACAGCCCTGAAATTAGCCACAATCTTATCTCCCTGTCAATGTTGACTGTAATCCAACAATCATTTTTAGCTGTAAAGCCTGTATTGACTAATACTTATGCATCCACTCACTGACCAAAGGAGGCCAAGGTTATGCAAGAGGACATATGAATATGGCCAGCTCTATCACTGTGGGAAAAATGTTCCTGAAAAATCTGTGATATTGTCTTTATATCTGTGATTATTCTGATGCTAGCTGACCAAGTACTCCAGTGCTTTTGCATAACTGGTTAGGCCTACTTAAAGCTAGATAGTAGGACTGCAGCCATAAATATAATTTTATTTGTAGACCTCTTAGTCATCACTGTAGCACAATGAGAGATTAGTTTTCATCAAAAATTCATTGAGTGTGCTATATTTTGTAAAAACAGCCATGCGAATGACTGAATCTGCAAGCACAACCATATTTTGAGCTACATGCTAATGTCAATAACTAGGATGCTAATGCTCAACTGGTACCATAATTGCTCTCTCAGTTTAGTTGTTAGTATGCCAACACTGGTTTATAAACACAAAGTGCAGCTTAGATTGATTAATCATTATCAGACAGGCTGTTATCATCTCCCTGTGAGTTTCTGAATGTACATTTATGTGAGTTTTCCTTGCAAATTGCGCCCTGAAGACACCTACTGTTGCAGTAACACATCAAAATGAGGTTTGAGAGCAGTGGCAGGTCTATACACAGAACAATGTGTAATGCAATGTTAAAGACATACAAGTGAAATAAACTAGACTGATTGTTTAGTTACAATGCAATGTCCTACAAGGGAAATTGTAGCTCTTATTGTGATGCTTACCAAAACATTCATTCAAACAAACACACCATTTGATGAGATTACTCTCCCGTGTCTTGCAGGACTATGTGACCTGCAAGACAAAAACTGTCCAAAAATATTTTGAAAACTAAACAAAGAATACAAAGCACTGACCCACCCTGTAAAGATCCCAGATCCCAATCATGGGAGGATCAAGCTTTATGAACATAGGCCAGACCTCACAACAGGACTCAGTGGATTTGCTGTTGGTGTCAAACACCACAGGACATCCCCTGATGCCCCGTGTCCATTACCTAATGGATCTATTTTTTTGGCAGCTAGAAGAGCTACAATATGGCTTTGGTCAGTGTGTATCTGTCTGTACACTGGTGAGGACACATTTTGTAATGCAACAAACGGTCAAAAGTTTGGACACACATAGTCATTACAGTTCAGTAGGCGCTTGTGTCCCCTAACACAGCTATGTAATATGTCTTGCATAATGTGTAAGCTAAGCACCACTGTCCGGTGCAACAATAAGCAAACACAGCTTTGTAAAAAAATATTGCTGATGTTTATAATATTGGCATTTCCTTGAAAGTAACATGTTAATATATCTAGCTCTCAGGAATAAACAACAATTGCATTTTGAATTTAAGTGGAATAGTGGGTAATGTCTGATCAGGCTAGTAAAAGGGGCCAATCAGAGCAATGCAGGCTTTCAAGAGGGGCAGTTTAACTTAACTACTTATTGGTTCACAAGTATTAAAATCCCATGCATTCATTCATTCATTTTCTCTACCGCTTATTCCAACTCAGGGTCACAGCGGAGCTGGAACCAATCCCAGCAATTGGTAGGCAAAAGGCAGGTACACACTGGACAGGTCATCAGGGCCAACATAGTAAGACAAACAACCCCGCAAACTCACACCTAGAGAGAAATAGAGTAACCACTTAACCTAACATGTATGTTTTTGGATGGTGGGAGGAAGCCAGAGTACCTGGACAGAAACCAACCATTCACGGGGAGAACATGCAAACTATTCACAGAAAGGCCACGGTTCAAACTTTCCCCAAGTCGAGGCTCGAACCTGCAACCTTGTTGCTGTGAGGCCGCAGTGCTTATCACCACACCACTGTGCAACCCACCCCATTTAAATACCATGTAAGAAGGATTAAATTGAAAATCATGGTCATATAATTACTAACATCGGTTTATTTAAACAAATGTGACATTTATAGAAAATTAATGTGAGTCCATTTGAGGAGAACAAAACTGTCAATGCAAACAGTCTGTCAACCAAGTTTTTTAATGAATTATACGTGATCTACACATCATTAATTAAAGCAGTGTTAAATAAATTTTTAGGCCACTTTCCCTGATCCTTATCAGAAAGATACACAAAAATGTGGCAGCTAAAGTTGTTAATCAAAAATCTGATTTATAAACAAAACACAAAATTAGTGTATGACGTATAACACTAAGCATTTAAGCATTAGAAATTATATTTTCATTAATGAAATTTGAGTTGATTTTTTGAAAAATCTTTATTTGTAAATGTGACTTTCAAACAAGAAGTGTCAAACATAACAAATAGCCTAACTGCACTACACCTCTTCACTCCACAGTTACAGAGGAATTTAAAGTCCTGATGTCATCTTTTTTTCTTTTGAGTGTCATTGCAACGCATTGGGTCACCCCCTGGCTGGAACCTTACTGCAGGGCAACAGGCAGGTCTGGATGTTCCTCCCACTATTTTCCTTTGTGCACACAGTAGCAAATCAGCCAAGGTTACACAGTTTTTTTTCTCACCCCAGCTCCATAACCATCTTTAAGGAGGAAAATAATGCAACTATATAACTGGGTACATAGATGGTAAGTTTTTCTTATATTATTCTAAATGTTGTTGCATGAGTTTGTGTGATGCTAAAGTGGTGATTTCCACTGCTACTGTAGGATGTGATAAAGTTTGGTATATTAATTAATTCCTCTCCATAAGTTTTTAAATTAATAAAATAATGATGTATTGAAAACCACAGATAATATCACAATTTGCAATTGCTGTTGCACAATGCTGTATTGCAAAGACAAGAAAGGACCCAGATTATTCCTGTCATAATTGCTTTCCACATGACAGCTCTTAAGTAGCCAGACAAGTCTTTCAACCTTTTGATTTGCACTTCATATTCCTTTACAGAGTAGTAATACAAAAACAAGCTTGCAGTGCTTTTGCTGGAAAATAATAATAACCACAAAATGCTGTTTTTAAATGTTTGGAGAAAATTTAACTGTAACTAATGTATTCGCAATTGTCAGGTGATTATGTTTTCCTCAACCCCTTTCTTTTGTGGAGTCCTCCAGGATTCTATACTTGCGCCAATAGTATTCTCCCATAAGATGCATCCTTAAGGCTCAATAGAGAGGAAATATGGCATTTTATTTCATAGTTATGCAGATTACTTTAGAATTTACCAGTCAAATGTTCTAAACTCACTAATTAGCTGTATAACACAAATGAAATATATTAAATTGTTTCTTCAAACTAAGGCTTTGAAAGTTCAAGCAAGGCTTTTTATGTCCCAACTAGGCTGTTGTAATGCACCATTAGTCAAGCTTCGCTTTCATGGCTGCAGCTTGTCAAACATGCTCAATCTAGTCTTTTAAAACAAACTGTGACTGTATCTAAAATATCTATCTTAAAGGTGCCTTTACATGACTTTGTCTTTGACTTTGTCATAAATTGCTGCTATGCAAATAATGCTAAATAGAACTGAATCTTAAATGTATGACTATTCTACAGTAGCTATAAATTTGCTTTAGAAATCCATTTTTTTACTATAGCTGGGGACTGTAGATTCTTTCTACATCCAGGGAATTAAATTACAACAAAACCCAGGAAGATTATTTCATGGGAGTAAAATTCATAAACATTGACCACAATGACCTGAAATATCATTGAAATGGCGGAAAACACACTGCAGTGTTAACTCTATTGGAAAATCTCTCAAAGTAAACATATTTATAACAAAGATGATCCAGCTCATTGTACTGTTTTTCATGGCTATGGTATGTCTACACAGGGCAAACTCACTAAATGATAACATGGACTCCTGTTATGGGTCATGGTGCTCCAATTAAGGTCTTACAGATTATCATGTTCTGATGCAGCCCAAGGCATTTCTGATAATCTGAGCAAAGATATTACAAAACTATGGCTGATCAAAATAGACTATGTTTAGTGTGAGGGTGTAGCATGACAGCCTAACCCTAACCCTCGCTAAGGTGTTCCATATGTTATGACATTGTTTATTTTTTTCTTATCCAAGTTTTGATTTTGTGATTTATTTTGGGAAAAAAAGTACTAAAGTCTCTCTCGCTGAGGTCTTGCTGGGTGTGGCTACATGGAGTGTGTGCATGAAGGCAGCCTTAGGACACAAGCTGCTGGGGATTGCCTCATACTCACCTGGTTTGGCCGAACTAAGGAGTCAGCATAGAAAAGGATGGGAGTGAATAGAAGCTTTGATTAATTTGGTTTGTTTGGATGTTATTTTTGCTTTTCTGTTATGCATTTAATTTAGTTATATAAATAATTTTCGTGGAGTTGGGTTGCAAAAAGTGATTTATTTGTATTTGAAAACTTTCAGTGGAATGGTTTAACCTGTAATCATATACAGTAAGTTCTGTGTAATGATGTGACAAAGGAGGTCAGAGAGGCAAAGCAGGTTGGATGTCTGATGCTGCTAAAGCCTCCTGTTAACCACCCTGACATTGCTGAGCAGTTTGTAAAAAACAAAACAAACACACACACACAAAAAAACAAACAAACAAAAAAAAACCACAGTGATTTATAGAAAATTCAGTTCTCTGAAAAAGATTTTGTTTTTGGTGTGATATGCTTTACCCTTCAAGACCACTGACTTTCCCCATTTTGAGGGTTATTGAACATCAAAAACCCAAATGCAGCTAACAGTTGTTTGCGGTTTGGGGTTGAAGCAGCATTTAAAACAGAGATTGATTTTCTTTAAAAAAAGAAAAAAAGAATTTATTATTTTAAGGTCACACACTGGTTTTAAAGCAATGTCTAATGCAAGGCATAATAATAATGACAGTTAATGAATTTGATTTTATAAAGACTCACAGATTTGTCCATATTTCTGTAAATTTTCAAGGCTATTCTCTTTGTCTGTTCAACCTGCTTTTTTTTTTTCTTTTTTTTTTTATATTAAGGAACAGCTCACACCCTTGAACGGAGGACCTATAATAATTCACAATGTTTGAAAAGATTAAACGAAGGAATTGACAGAGGACATGTTATGTCTCCTGATGTGTTCCCAGCTGTAGACGCAGCTGGGGAGGCAGTGAGCAGTGCAGCAGCCTGCGATTTAAATAAACAGCTTTTTTTTTTTTTATCTATAGCTGAGAACTATTTCCATGGGAATAAAGTAAGAAGACCAGCACAATTTCTGTGGCTGCAAGGACACATTTTTGCAATTTTTTTTTTGCAAAGCTTTGAATGATATTGAAGTGTCTTCCAAACAATAAATAAAGCTATTCAGGATTGTATAAATACCTCTGGAGTGGTAATGAAACTAATGTGAGTTCCTGAGAGTTATCAGGTTTACAATAAGAAACATCGTGCGAGATTTCTGCAGCCTTTACTCAGAGGGTGAGATATCGTGTCAAAATATTATCTGAAAATATGGAAGACAGTAAATTTATCATCCCTTAACAGAATAAAGCTACGACAAAAAGTGGACAGAGGAAATTAAATAAGAATAAATTAACATTAATGGATTAAAAACATACCTAAAGAGAAACTTTAGACATTATTATTTATCCATTTATCTCTCAACTAAAAATATTTTTAAAGATTTAAAAAAATGTGTTTTGCTCCAGATGAAAGAAACCTTGGTTTGAGAACAGAAACTGGTAATATTGACTTCTTTATGTGGAAAAACCAGGCGGATGTAAACAAGCAGACGTTCATGGTAGTGTAAACAAAATTTAGCTTTCTACCTCAGATCTGCTCTGACAGTCTCGGGTATAATATTTATAGTATGTAAGTTACATGTATTTTATATGGAAAATATTTTTTTACCCTTGTACAAAATGACATAGAAATAACATTTTATTTTCCTAACGGTGGCTCTTAAAGGGATATTTTGGTTTCTCTGAAGTGGTGTTATATGAGGTACTTGTTATTAATCAGTGTCTTACCTGCAGTAAGCAAAAGATAGTATGTGTCATGTTCAAGGATTTAGTAAAAAACCATCCATAATTTACTAATTTTATTGTTTTTCCCTACAGCTTGTTACCTTTGTTTGGCATGACGGCAGCAACTTCTGCTGCCAGGACACACACTGTGCACAGCGAGTGGATAATAAGGTCAGATTTCATCCTTGTTTCTCATTATATTATTCTGCTTTGGTTAGTTTTCATCTTGTTTGTTTGATTGTATTTGTGACACATTCTGATCTGCAATGTGTAACAAAATTTTGGGACTTTCTATACTTACAGTATTATAAAGCAGCACACATGTATGACCTTTTCAGCTTCATTAACTTCAAAATCTCCTTGAAATCATTAACATCCCTTTGCTGCTCCCTGTATGATCACTGCACTGCAGAAATTCTGTTTTTTTTGGGGGGTGGGGGGGGTTTGCTAGATGCGTAACTTCCAGTCTGTGTCTCTTAGTGTCCTCAGCTACCTCGGTTCCTCCCTGAACAGCTTGGTCCATGTTGTGATGTACTCTTATTATGGCCTCTCAGCCATTCCTGCTATCAAGCCCCACCTTCGGTGGAAAAAGGGAAACAGTTCATCATGCAGTTCCACCTGGTAAGTGCTCATTTTTAAGTTTACTTTCCATCCAGTGATGGATTAATCCATTTTCTTTCTTGAGAAAAAAGCATCACTGGAGTGTAGGGGATCCTTTATTTATACAAGAAAATATTCTAGTCTTCCAAACAGTAGGAGGCACAATTATATGTGACCTCTTGTTTACTTAGAGTGACCAGAAATAATTGTGCTTTACATTCCCAGTAACTGTTGCTTAGTCCTGCACAAGTGCCTGGAGGAGTTTAGCCCTTCAGGTCTAGGAAGGTAAATCTGCTTATTCCAGTTTCTTCCATAGCATCTTTACAGAATCAAGGTCAGAATCACAACAAGGTGATTTAAATGTACAAGTCCTACTGTAAGCATAATAATTAAAACTAAAGCTGTTCCAATAAAAGAAATGTAGTGGGTGGTGAAAAAAGGACCATTTAGAACTTGTAGTTAAGTAGACATATAAGCAAAGAAGAATAAAATAGCTACTTGCTTGATTATAGTGAGTATAGATACTTAATCAGATTTAACCTGTTTCACTTAACAGTTATTTCAGTACTCATGAATGGAAAATACAGCTGAAAATAAATTTATTTTTAGTATTTTTCTGCTGTTTACATGTTATGATATGATGTTATAATAAGGTTATATTGTGAACCAGATGCAGCTGTAATATTGGACAATGGGAATGTTCATCTCCTGGCTTCTGTCTGAGCTTCTTTAGCTGTAATAAGTGGTAGTTGTTTGTTTTTTTGTTTGTTTGTTTTTTATCTCACAGACAGCAGTATTTTTTTCCTCCATTAACACACAAGATCAGCACATTTTTTAGCAGCTTCCAAAATATCTGTTTTTAAGAAAGTGTAAGTTACTTATATCTTGATCAGAGCTTTTTTTTTTTTTTTTTTTTTTTTTAATGGGAGGAAGGATA
The DNA here is from genome assembly GCF_017639745.1 of Melanotaenia boesemani. Lineage (NCBI taxonomy): Eukaryota > Metazoa > Chordata > Actinopteri > Atheriniformes > Melanotaeniidae > Melanotaenia > Melanotaenia boesemani. The sequence goes on from NC_055697.1 coordinate 15,531,166, forward strand.
ATTTTAGGTGTTCTCTGTCAATTAGATAAAATGTGTAATCAAGTTGCACTATACAAAGAACTTAGATGATTTTAACGTAATGACATAATCGGTTAACCTTATTCAGTTTTCGGTAATAAGATTATGTTCCCTCTGCCTCACTTTGTGTAATAGAAGACTTTTAAGAGCACAATAGTTCTCAAAGGAAAGAGCATTGGGATGGCTCCTCTGCTTCCAAATGGCAGACACCACCCCGAAGGAAGCTGAGGGTGAATTAGCATTCAAGAAAATGTCAGTAACTTTTATTATAGCGACATTTTTCTTCAGTCTCATTACAATCATTCTATATTACTGTTTATATGGACACGTAAAAACTGAGCAAATGGAAGAGTTTGTAAAAAAAAAATCTACAATAAATGTGATTCGGGGAAATGTCCTTATGTCTGAATAATGATAAAAAAAATATATATATACTGAATATAGAGATATACAATTATGACACAGAAAAAGAGACATTCTGACTTTGTCAAGATGATTAAATCTGTAACAAAATCTTCTAAAACTCAAGAAATAATGTCTAGATGTGTAAAAGTGAGAGCCAGAAACTTCTGGAAACAATGATGCAATCACTTATGTCCTATAGTATAGTATCAGTTATTAAATAGCCTACCACAAAGTAATAATAAATCAACTGTTTGTAACTCCAAATTCAATTAGAAAAGTTTCCATTAAACCAAATGTGTGGTTTGTGTGTGATCTATCATGCACAATATGTCAAATCCACCATGTCTTGCGCAATAATGGAAAAAGCAACTTTGTAGATGTTTTCATAGCCATTATAGATTAGTCATTTCCTGGAAGAATTTTTAGAAAAAAAAAAATGTTGGTGGGTAATCCTACAGTCTGAGGTGTACAATAACTTGCCTGTACTTGAATTTTGAATTTATGAGAAATGGTGGGCAGTGCCTGCACATTTTGGAGCCAACTACTCCGAGCAGAGTGAGCTTTCGAGAGGTGCGCTATGGTTTGTTAACACTTAAAATACCATTATTGGTTAATTAAAAAACACAGGCAAATAATTATTGTCAAGCCATTTCATTGAAGTATTTAGGACATAATAATGATAGTCTTCATTTAATAGCAAAAAGTCACATTTACTGTAAATAAATGCCTTTACCTCTACTGGTCTGCAGTTGAAAATATTAATTAAACAGATAAACAACAACAAATCTGGTCCAGATGTCCTGCAGCCCCTGTAGTCCACTGAAGAGGGGTAAAATTTGGTAAAGTGTTACACACCGTTGTGACAGCTGTTGTCATTCATTATTTAAAATTTTGATTTCTATGCCAAACATTTGAATAGCTTGTTATTGAAATAAAACACTAAATGTTTATGCATAAGTTTTTTTTTGTTTGTTTTTTGGTTTTTTTGTTATTTTTGGTTTTTTTTATATATTGTTTGCTTTCAATTTATTTCCTAGTATTTGTTTCCTTATGTCATTTGAATTAGCTGTGTGGGTTTAATTCTTAAAGTTTTATATTAACTTAAAAAAAATCACACACTGTCACTTTGCTCCCTCTAGTCATACAGTCTTCACATGTATGTGCAGGAGTCACACTTTGCCTGCAGTTACAGAGGATTTAAAGTCCAGATGTCATCCTTTTTCGATTGTGATTGCAACACACGGGGTCACCTCCTGGCTATAACACTACTGCAGGGCAACGGGCCAGTCTGCGTGTTCCTCCCACTATTTTTTTATTCCACTGAAGCGAGAAGGCAGCACGTTGTGTCAGACCGGCCAGTGAGCCAAGGTTACACAGTCGTCTTCTCACACCATCTCAGAAAGGTAGGCGGTCAGCGGTACACGACTGCGTCTCTTCTTCCACCCTCAGCATTTCGTCCTCCATCAAAATAACAACGCTGCCGCACAGCTGGGTGCGTTTAATGGTAAGACTTTCCGTAGTGTTGGAAATGTTGCAGCGCGCATGGCGTCACTATGAGTTTGGATGATGCTGAAGCGGTGACCTCCACTTTACTGTAGCCCTGCCGGCGACAGGATGCGATAAGTTTGCTGCTTGGTACTATGTTAATTCATTCATTTCTGGAAGTTTCCGCTTTGAAGTGAATCAAGTGGTGATATAATGATCGCCTCTCAGTTTCACCGCAGACTCGGGCTGTACAGTTCAGTTCGTAAAGTGCAGTTTAGGTTACACGCGTGACCCTGATGAGAAATTACTGTTATACAATACAGTGCTGCAAAGCGAAGGCAGGACCCAGAACTTCTGCAGTATTTCCTTGAACTTGACATATGTGCGACACGGTGTTTAAACTAAAGTAACCAGACAAGTACTGTAACATTTTGATGAACACTTAGTTTTACAGCGTTGCCAATATGGTGCCAAACTTGTGGAGAACAACTTTGGTATGTTGTTCCTGTGGGCTTGTGATATTCACAAAACGCTGTTAGAGAGTACTGGGAAGGGTCTGGAGAGCTATTTCTAGGATGATCTACTGTAAACATATGAGCCTGCTAAAAATGGCATTATTTATTCTTACACATTTTTTCTTTTTAAATCTTTTTATGCATCCATTCACATAGTTTTTAATGTTCATGTATGAAGTTCCAATAATGAAAATAACCAATATAAGGTATGATTTTGACCTGAATTAATACAGAATAGTTTTAAAGTTTAACATTAACAACACATAAAAATAATCAATGTAGTCCTCTTTCCTCTATTAAAGTATACGTTTGTGAAGGGGAAAAGTGAAATGTAATTGATCTGTTTTGGGTAAATACAGTGAACTAATGTGCCTGCAAATTCAGGTAAATGATCTAACAGAGGTAAAAGTCATAGAAACATAGCCCACAATGACCTAAAAGCCCACAGCTTTACAGGGCATACACTACAGTGTCAGATCGATTGCAAAATATCTAACAGTAGACAAATTTACAACATCTGGTATGTGCCCAACCAGACTCTTATGGTCAATTTGACTGACTGAATTAAATCATGCAGAGGTGATGAGATAACACAAATGTTGCAGTATAGAAGAAAGGGTTTTTTTTCATGGCTGGGGTATGTTTACCCAGGAAAGACTAACTGACTACAACATGCTCTCCTGTTGTGGGTCATCGTGTCCTGATTAAGGTCTTTCAGATTATCATGTTCTGGTGCAGCCTAATGCATCTCTGATAATCAGAGCAAGGATATTACTGAACTGTGGCTGATCAAAATAAGCCATGTTTGGAATGGATGGATGGAACTGACAGCAATATCCTGTCTGGTGCTTAAGCAGCATTTCAACATGTAATTTTACTTTTCTATATTAACTAATTTACTCAGGTTATGTAAATGAAGTGTGCTCTATGTGATTGCTGCTGCAAGCAGAAGCTATTGAAGGCTCTGCCTCCTGAAGAGCCTACTGTGCTCTGATTGGACAGCTCCACTGGCCTGAGTAAGCACCGCCCATCATTCCTTATCAGTTGTGCAGAAATTGTTTAAGACAGTATTTTATTGGCTGCAATAAAAGACTGTCTTGAAACAAAAGTGATACCTGTGAGGGAAGGATGAGTCATTTATATTTTTTATCTTTATTTTCTCTAAAAATACAAACTTAGAAATTCTAATAAGATCTGCTAAAGTCCGTTTTTGATTATTTTTAAGTCACATACTAGTGTTAAAGTCATGTATATAGCAAGACATGTTGTAATAAATATACTTTATATTTGATTTCATCAAGACTTTAGATCTAAAAGATTTGCTCACATTCTTGTTAAAATGATAAATTATTCTCTTTATCTCTTAACCTGCTTTGTACTTCATCATATCATATTCAGTAATGTGCAGAGGTTCACATCTTCATTTTGAGGACATACAACATCTCACAGCCTTAGAAAATATTAAAAAGAGGAATTTACAAAGGACATGTCTGCTGATATATTCCCAGGTGTAGACGCAGGTGTAGAGGCAGGTGTAGAGGCAGTGAGTGGTGCAGCAGCCTGTGATGTAATTAAACTGCTTTTAACGTATAGCTGAGGAACACGTCAGTGGAAATAAAGAATGCAGACTCAGTGCAATTTCTGGGATTGGAAGATCATGTTTTTGGCAAAGCTTAAATTGCTTTTGCTATTGAAAGGCAACAAAGGCATGCAGAACTATGAGTTTACTCGGGGGTGATAAATAAATGTGTTCTTGAGCGTTATCAGGTTTACAGTGAGAAACTTCATGCAGGAATTTATGCAGGTTTTTTTTTTTTTTTTTTAAGGAGGTGTGATTATTCTTATCACAACTTTAGTCGAAAGTATGTATAATTTTTATTTATTTTTATTTTTTTTAAATCCCTGAAATACATAAAGTGGGGATAAAAAAGTGGATGGATAAATAGAGTTATACCTGATATTCTGTGGTTGTATTGTTTTTATAGTTTTAGTATAGTAAGCTTTTTAATATTCAGAATAGCATTTGATAGTATTTAAAATTTATTATTATTATTATTATTAGTATTATTATTAGTATTATTATTAGTATTATTATTATTATTATTATTGTAAAGACATGACCATGTGACTGAGGATATTTGCCAAAGCCAGATTTCAGTTTTTGTCATCCAAATTAAAGAAAGCTTGGTAGGGAGTGGAGAAACAGGTTTGAGAACAGAACCTGGTAATATTAATATCTTTAGTTCAAGCTAGAAAACATTCAGATGTAAACGTCAAGACAGTGTTGTGTAAATTGACTTACTATATCACCATTCTCATATGATGGTATCTAGTGTACAGCATTATACTGTAGATTACTGTTAAACTACAGATCCATGAGATAAATTGCAGAAGAATATGTTTAATTTACTTTTCCCCAGGCAGCTCATAAGTTCAACTGCGCCAAATACATCAGACATATATTTTTAAACAGTTACAGAGAACTGAGTAATAAACACACACAACTATCACATTATGATGACTTTGCCTAGACACGTGAGTATTCCTGTAGCAAATTAGTGCTGATAAATCTGCACATTGTGACAGTGTGATTACTTCCAACAACAGCAGCAGAGACAGTGCACATCAGTATTAGGAGTGGTCAGCAATGTAGAATATTGTTTGTTCACAGAAGCTGCAAGTTGCTCCTCCCCTGACCATATGCACCTTTGACATGGCACTCTATATTTGCAAATACTGCACATAATTTTACATACCATTTTTCTCAAACTACATTTGCTAGAAATGTGGCATGGAGAGCAAAGACTCCCTACGTCTCCCCACTGCAACAGATATTTTGGGAGTGGCCTGTTATTTGGCAGACTCTGGTCTTTTTAGTGTCTTTTTCTATGTTGATGTACTCCGTAAACTTTAGATCAGGACCTAAATGACATGTTGACAAAAGCTATGGAGCCAGATACTTTCCTAAGTTGATGGAGGAGATCAAAACAGAGAGTGCCACTGGAAGGGCAGTCATTAAATCACCAGAAACACAATTTCTAATTGATATCATAGCAGCTGAATGTGTAGTCTGAGTCATAATATCAAATTTAGGTATGTATGTGTGTACGGTGTACAGCTTGCTAAGCTAATCTTTCCATGTTTTCTTTTTTTTTATAATAATGCAGTAATTGTAATATAAGGGGTCTGTTCCTTCTGCATTCTGTTTTAGGTAATAAATGGAGACCATAAACCATAAACTGAACACTTACTTTGAGTCATGGATTGGCCCCAGAGGTGAGATTTTTCTGTGTTTTTGCCTGCTAGCTTCTTTTTTTCTCTAATTCAACCCACTGTCCATCCTCTTAATTTCTTCATCTCCATGTTTCAGATAAGCGGGTGCAGGGAATGCTGCTGCTTGACAACTACCCGCCAACCTTTGCACTCACAGTCATGTACCTCCTGATTGTGTGGTTGGGGCCCAAGTACATGAAAGACAGGCAGCCATATTCCTGCAGAGGCCTCATGCTGCTCTACAATCTGGGCATCACGCTCTTGTCCTTCTACATGTGCTATGAGGTAAACAGATTGCTCATCACTGAGAGACATGCTGAAATGAGCCAAAACAATCAGTGCCGTCATAATGATCCATATCCAGAAACATCACAAGACAACAGGGAAAACTCACTGATGTACGTTGGCTTCCATGAAATTAAAATTATACTTTAATTAAATAATTCTATGAAATTGTAGGTGCTTCCTTCTAGTCAGTTTTGCTTCCTGCTATGCCAGAGTTTGGTTTTTGACTGACTGACACACCTGTTCTGCATCAGGCCATTATAATGTAGTTATCCCTGTCTAGGCAACATCTTTTGTTTGTCATGATAAAGTCTCTGTTTTCTTCATCAACCATCCCACATCCTGTTATACAAGTACAGGGTGTAATTTCTTGAATCATTTAAGTAACAAAGAAGAAGAAACAAAAAAATGGTTACAGGTAGCCCAGTAACAATGGAAAAAAAGCACTTTTTATTTGACAAAGTTACTGTAGTGAAACAAATTGTTGCTCAAGGACAGCATTTTCACCTTTAGAAAATCATCAAACTGTTAAAAAATAGAAAACAATAAAAGGAATACACTGGTGTAGAAATGTCAGGTTGTGTGCTGTACTGGACATTAAACACTCCCAGGACAGAGGAAAAGTGATCATTTTAAACTTGTCTTTTCATGAATAACACAAAAGATTTCATAAGGAGGCCTTTATACTTCATACAAGGACCTTCGCACAGTCAGTGCAACTTACAGAGACCTGTCTGAGGAGCAGATAATAATCTGAATGACCACCTATTTCTTATGCTTCACAGAATATAACACACTTGAAATAGCCTGCTACAATGTGGGTTTTCTACTGCAATGTGGCTGTTATTATTGCAGATTGTCCCTTCGCAAATTACTTTTACTCTTATTTGAAATAAAGAGCATTTCCCAAAAAGTCTAAACATTGCTTTAAATATGTTGCTCAAGCTAGGACACGATTAGCTTAGTCCAACTTAGAGTGGAAACAGTATGAAGGAAACATAATCCAGCCATCAGCATATCTAAGCCTCGCCAGCTAACATTATTTATCATATTTATGTCTTTACTTTAAATTAAAACATGTAAAAAAAAAATCTCCCTGCAATGGAATGGCAACCTGTCCAGGGTGTACCCTGCCTCTTGCCTGCTATTTGCTGGGATAGGCTCCAGCCCCCCTACCCTGAATGAATGAATGCATGAAATCAAAGGTTTCTTTTACAAGACTGTTCAGAACAAGACAGAAACACCAGTTTAGTTGAAACACAATAAAGCAGCTTTTGATTTTAATTGGACACAGGCCTGTTCCTGCTGGTATCTCCCTGAAAGCTGTCTGTGAAAACAAAATCAAGGAATGAGAGCAGCACAGCCATCAAATTCCTTGTATGGCCTTGCAGACATCAGCACAGCCCACTATTGTTTCCTTGAAAACTGCTTTTTTATAAACAGCTGACTAAGTACATGAAATTGATAGATGCAGTGATGCAAACAAACACAGAAATGCATAGCTGTTTAGCAAAGATGCAACGTTTGAGTCAAAATGAGCTGTTTTAGGAATAGCAACAGTGCCATAAATGAGTGTTGATTTGCATGATTTGACCACAAGGATGTCCGGACCAGACTTGGTGCTTGTGCATGTCAGAGTCTGAAATGTCTGCATTCTCCTCCCTGTTCAGCTGGCAGAAGCTTTTGGTCCTTCCCTCTGCACTGTGTAAGGCCCAAGTGAACTGTACTCCATTTGATTCATTAAACCCTGACTCTAGCAATGCCCTTCCCATGAGGTGAACTTTTGGTACTGCAAAAGCAATGTTACCCTGATTTGAATCAAAGTACACAGCAGGTATAAAGCTGTCCTCTGGTCTCTGTCAACTTGCCAGTGCACAGATATAATCACACAGTCAATTTGTTTATATGTTCATTACAATAAGCAGCTTTAATAAAATGGAGAATATATTAAGTAGACTGAGATAAATGCAGTCAGAGAAGATAAAGTCTGTACAAATAATTACATAATGTTGAAAGCATGACACAATCTTCTTTCATTTACTGATTCTCAAGCTCAGTTGGATGTCTTTTTTCACAAAAAAAACAAATAAAATAGAAAAAAAAATTAGTTAATACCATACTCCCATACCCAGACAGATTCATAATTTAACATAAAAAAAAGCTTAAATCTTGATGTTACTAGCTGCAAAAAAAAAAAAAAAAAAAAAAAAGTCATTGCAGCCTGATGCAACAGATATAGGACCATATCTGTCTCTTACGTGTTTGTGCAAGAAATAGTCTCATTTAACATCCCTAAATCCCCTGAGTTTTACTTATTTTGTTTTTGAGCATTGCAGTGTCTAAGTGGCCTTTGTGTTCAGGGATTTGGTATAACACCCATTTATCAATTGTGTTAATGCTTTTGCCTGCAGCTTTTTACAACTGTATGGCATGGTGGCTACAACTTCTTTTGCCAGGACACCCATAGCGCACAAGAGGTGGATAATAAGGTCAGTCTGACTTAATCCTTCTAGTTAATTGCATTCTTTTTTCCTGTTTGCATCTTTAATGCAATTTAACTTAAAAAGTACACAAGTTTCCATTTTGTTTCTTGGCAAATACCCATTTCAGTAAGATATATTGAACTTTAAGCAATATTAATAAAAAATATAGGGATTTTCAGACTCTCTTTCATTTATATGGGTGAGAACCTGTAAATCCCAGCAGATCAGCTACAGAGACAGGGAGCCAGTTTAATCTGTCATAATGACTCTTTAGTGTCCTTACTGATCTCTGCAGTGGAGGTGAAAAGTAGGCTCACAGTGAGATGTGCATGACTTTGCAATTCTGCAGCTTTATTAAACAGTTTTATCAGTGCTGCACTGTCACTGATAGTTTAACTCCTTCTGAACATCTAACAGCATTAAGTACACAAGGCTGGTTATCACATGATTAATACTGTGCTGTGTGTGTGTTTATGTCTCTGATTTATGAAATGCCTAACTTCATTATATGTTGTTTGCTGCGTGAATATACCTACAGGAAATATTTTCTTCCTTTTATTAATCACATTTTTGACCATTGTCTTTTGCTATGTCCCCTTTCAGGTTATAAATGTCCTTTGGTGGTACTATTTCTCCAAGCTACTTGAGTTCATGGACACTTTTTTCTTCATACTCCGGAAAAATGATTACCAGATTACATTTCTTCACATCTACCACCATGCTAGCATGCTGAATATCTGGTGGTTTGTCATGAACTGGATACCCTGTGGTCATTGTAAGTGTTTTACTCAACTTTACCTCCCAGCAAGTCAAATCCTTTCTGTAACCACTTCTACTTTTTGGCATCACAGTGAGATGAATAATTTAGGTTCTCCCATGTTAAAGCCACAGCTTGTTTTAGCAAGAAAGAACTAAAGGAAACAAAGTGACACACACGAACACTATCCGATGTGTAACTAAGTTTTTGTGTTTTCCCAGGATACATTGTCATAAAACACCAAGCTGTCAGCTTTATCGTCCTTGAAATTATCAATGTGTCTTTTTTTTCTCCCTGCATGATCATTGCACTGCAGAATTCCAGTTGTTCTTGCTGCAGATTCATGACTTCTTGTGTGTCTCTTTTCTTTGTATCCTCAGCATATTTTGGTGCCTCCCTGAACAGCTTTGTACATGTTGTGATGTACTCTTATTATGGCCTCTCAGCCATTCCTGCCATCCGGCCGTACCTTTGGTGGAAAAAGTACATCACACAGTTACAGATGGTAGGTGCACATCTGTAAATCAGATTCCTTGCCTGGGTAAAAAAAAAAGCTATTTTAATGTTTGTAAAACTTTTTTTTTTTTAATTACCTAAACTTCAGATCTTCAGATTTTCACATGTAAATGAAGAAAACTGATTATTTGGGCATTTATTTATTAAATTCTGTGTGTCAGCTGGTTTCTTGAATCAGAGTCTCCATGTGTGTTGTGTTTCTTCCACAGATCCAGTTCTTTTTAACAATGTGCCAGACAGCGTGTGCCGCCATATGGCCATGTGGCTTCCCCATGGGATGGCTGTACTTCCAAATAAGTTATATGTTCACGTTCATGGTACTTTTCTCTAACTTCTACATTCAGGTAAGTTATTTTTACAGTTTAAGTCTTCAGCTTAATAGTTCTGAAAAGCCAACTATGAACTGATCCATGCAGCAAGCATGATTATTTATTTCTTTATGCTATACACCCCTATTCTCAAATTTATAAGTAGGCTTTTTTTTGTCACTGCAGGTGGCTTGTTCCTTCATTACAATGAACAATCACATTCAAATACAGATTTTTCATGCTGTTAATTCCAGCACAGATTAAACCACTGAAACGGTTGAGTAGAAAAAGACACTTTTAGACTAAAAGACCCCAAGCAACATAAAAACACAGATATAATTTATGGCGTCTCCAGTGATGGGAGGGTGGTGGGATCAGAAGTGGACAGTACATCCTAACGTGTCCTGACCGTAGACTGTATGGTCCTGACTTACCACATGTGGTTGGATCTTAGTTAATTATTTCCAGGAATTTCATTAGGCTAATTTATTGTGACAGATGCGATATGAGAGATGTACAGGAGCATGAAATAAAGGATTTATAATGTTGCAGAGCTCATCACACACCTCTAAAACACATTCAGTCTTAATTAAAATTCCAACAACTTGTCAGCTGGTTTCTATACAGCATAGTTAAGCACACAAGTACTGTGTATTAATTATTGCATGTGTCACATCCTACTGAAAAGCTACGTTACTTTGTGTTTAATTCACACAAAGCATCTTAGGATTCAGAGATTGCAGTGGGTACAGCCAACACTGGTATTACAGGCAATTCACCTAGGTGTAAAACCTAAAGGCATAAAACCAGATAGACACCCTAGTCCATTTTTATAGAGATATTCTTAATAGTCATTTTTATGTATAGCCAGTGTTAGCTTATTTTTGACACCTCATCAGAAATTATAGGAGCTTTCACATCATATCCACAGGTTACAATAGCCAACTCTCCTTCAAACGAAGGCATTACCTTTTCCTGGCATGTATGCACCAAACCAGCTGGTTTGTTTGGGTCGAGACTTGATAAAAGATGACACTTCCAGGGCTGATAGGAAAGATTTGGAGGTTTAGAGCTGAGCTCATAGCTGCTTTGGTCACTGTCTCTGCAGAAATTATCAAAGAAGAGCAGGAGGTTTTCTGTGAATATTCCTCCTTTGAGTTTCAGACAATCATAATAAAGTGAAAGAAGCCTCCCTGACCTCCTTTAAAAAAAAGGCTTTAATGATGAGATCTGATTTTGTATTCAGTCTGTCCTCAGAGAATTTACACGTGTTTAGCTCTGTCCATGTCCGGTCTGATCACCCACACCTTGTTATGGGATGCTCTAAATGTGAACAGCCACTTTGGTTTTTGTCCCCATTTTAGCTTTTATGTATTTTGGATTTATTTTTTTGTGGCCTCATTTGTTTATTTATTAACTTTACTTTTTTGTTGGATATTTGCATAAGTTTTGCTTCTAGGTGCAGCCGTTCTGTCTCTTTGTAATCATTTAGCATGTCATTTTTAAAAAGTTTTAAATAAAAATGGTATAGTATGTTAATGGTATGTTAGCTTATTACAGTTGTTTTACATCCTATTGCATCAATTATTATATCTTGTTTTTATCTGCTTGCTTTTTCAAATGATTTTATGTCCAAATCTGGAATTTTACATCATATTTTGAGGATAAGACCTGAGGCGCCCTGACTGCTGTTCTCAGCAGGCTCATTCAGTGTTATTTACATGTTTGAGTGTGTGATATGATGCCAGTATTCATGGAGATGTCTAAAAAAAACAATCTTTTAAAGACATCAGCATTTTTTTTAGCATGAAACATACCGTTAATACATTATTGAAGGGACCCTTGACTCCATGTTTTTAAGACACTGTAATCTAGTTACATAGTGTAGGAATACTTTCTAAGGGGATTATAACCTTGAGTGCTCTCTGGTGGATAAGTGGAACCACTGTCTCTAAATTACCTCAAGTATGTAGAAACAGAAACAGAAATGTGAGATTATGTAACATTCAGCCTTATTTATTTTTCATTACTAACATATTTCCTCTGCTTCTCTGCATCTCATTCAAGACTTATAAGAAGCAAAGTGCTTCTCGAAGGAAGGAGATTCAGAATGGCTCTACTTCATCAAAAAATGGGCATGCTAATGGAACACCATCGATGGATCGCACTGCACCCAAGAAGCTGAGGGTGGATTAACATTTGAGAAAGTGTCCCTATGTTTTCACTGTAGTGTGTTATCCAATGCTGCTAGGAGGTATACATGTCTTCTTATCTAGGATAGTCTAGCATTCACTTCAGATGAAATAAGCCATAGCTACATATAGTATATTCAGATTTTTTCTCATGTTTTTTCCACACATAATAATAGTAAATTAATTTAATTACACAAGAAAAGTAGTGTAGTATTTTTGATGCTGTATAGTATGCCTTCCCCACCTTTGAGTAATTTAATTTCAGAACAAAAATCTCTTGCTACCAGCGAACAAACACATTTAGACTCATTCAGTGATGCTATTTACAACTAAGGTCCAAAGATGAATGATCAAATGTGTTGGCAGATAAAGGTTTTATTGCACAATATGGCTTCAAGTTACTGGACAATTTAAAAACACCTTACCGTGGTTATGGTGGTAATGGGTATGGTGTAAACGTGTCTTGCTTTATTGCCGTCCTTCCTGTGTGGTTGCACAACCCAAAATACTGTCATTATGTCTGCAGACAGGATGCAACAGCAAAAAATTGCATTTGCAATAATAAAGCAGGGTCTTCAGTTTGAAATGTTTAGCCTTGTAAGGAAAGCCAAAGTGTAGTACTCTGCATATTCCTGTGCAAGGATTTATATTCAAGCTACTGGGTGAGAGGAAAGCTACTGTGATTTTGTAAGCAGAATAAAATATCAGTTCTATTTAACGCCAGTATTACAAAATCAGTTTCACGCTGCATAGTATCTATAAGAGCTAACATCTTAAATATATTAAGCTGAATAAAGTGATGCACATCTTTAGGACTTTAGTGATAAATATTAAGTAATCAAAATTAGAAAGTGAATTTGATCAATGATAAATACATACCATTCAGAAAAAATGTACTATGTGGGCTGTTATTTTTTTTTAAATATGTACAGCTGTGCTTGAAAGTATAGTTTCATTTTATCTGCATAAATTTGACTCAGAATCTAAGTAAACAAAGAGAACTTAAACAAAACAAATAAGACAGAATAATTATAGTATTGAGATCTAACTGTTACTTTAACAAGGAACTGAAACACTATGTACAACAGCAGGACCTTCTCCTAAGTGGAATGCAGCCATCACTAACAGCTCTGTGCATTTCTTGCTATGACATGTCAAAATGTCTACTGTGAAAAAGCTCTATAAATGTAACTTAATATTTCCTGTAACCATTTATCATTCCTGCGTATCAGTTTACAGGAAATTGAATCCAGAACATCGTGGACTGTGTGGTGGGTTACCTCAGATGGACTGCTCACTTTAGATGCCGCTACAATTAATTTAGGTTAAGGTCAGGACTTTTTCAATCAAAATATTGGCTTTTTGCTCCCGCAACAATCCTATGGAAGAATTATTTGTGTCTGAGGTAGTTTTCTTGCTGTTTTACTTACTTTATGTCACGATACAGTTCATAGATGATTGTGCGCCAAGCTCTTCAAGTGATCTTTGGTCAGCCACTCCTGGGTAACAGCAGACTTGAAATCTACTGAATATATATTGCTGGAGTCCAAACTCTTAAGTTTTTTTTTCCAATCTGATGGACATCAGCAAAATTTTCTGACATAATCATTGTCTGTGCCTAATAAACTTTCACAAATCTGTTAGAAAGAGCAAAATACCCTGATAAGTCTGAGTCCATGGACACCTGTTAGTAATGCAACTGATTGAAAATGCCTGAATCTAATTTTACCTCAAAAGCCCTAGGTTAATTTGTTATATATATATATATGATATATATTATATATATATATATATACATATACACATATATATTAAATAATAAAATGTTTTCCCAATAGAAAAAATCCAGGTATAATATTTCTTGTTTAGTTTTGTTCTCTGAATCTACTTTTAGAACTTGTGTAGAAGTCCAGCTATATGATATATAAATGTCATTACTATGCCAAAGAATGAAAGGAAAACTTTCAAGCACCTCTGTAAGGGTGCCTTCTGGACCAGATAATTCAGTTTCTAATATCGTTTTTTTCTCTCATATTTTCAGAGAAAAACTTAAAATCCTGTGCCTGAATCAATATTTAATATTAAATGCACTAAATCAGGGCTCTTCAACTCTAGTCCTTGATTCTTTGTCTCTGCTTCCACACGCCTGCCTCAAATTAATGGGTTATTTAACAGACCTGACAGGATGTTATAGCCATTTTATTTGAATCTGGTATGCTGCAGGTGTGTTGAATCTGGTGTGTTGCAGCATCTAAAACCTGCAGGACTGTTGTCCCCAAGAACGGGATTTGAAGAGTCCTCCACCAAGTAATAATTTCTGTCAAATCATCCATGCTAAACACAATGCTGAAGTTGTTAAATAAACTGAATAGTGGGGATGCTAGGTTTTGATACTTGTGCTGATTTTGAATGAATTAGGAACAATCAGTTTAAGGCCTACAGTGGATGGAGCAGGAGGCAGCTAACCCTTGCTTAGCTTGGTTTAGCTTAGCATACAAGCTGAAAACCGAGAGATGGAGCCACCCTGGTTCTATCAAAGTTGAGTAAATCTGCTTCAAAACCTTAAAAGCTCACTTTTAAAATTTTCTAAGTACATCCAGAGATGACTTTGTTACAGCTGTAATGCTAAACCCAGCTAGGACATGTGTCCCCAAACATGTAGACCTTGATTGTACCTGCACTGCATAGGAATGGTTAAAATCTAAATTATAAAAAGTCAACAGTTTATCTGCACATTTAATCTGGTCCTCAGATATGTACAGATGATTTAAAAGCATGCACGAACCATATTTCAGTTCACTTTGTTGTTTTTTTTTACAGCTACGTTTATACTAAAGAGCAGAATAAGCAGTGACTTACACCTAAACTGATAAAGGCCAAGGAAGTATACAGGAATGTAATTAGATAAATTTTCTAAGCTGTTAAAATAGAATATCTATATATATATTAATAGATATATTTTCTGATATATGGGATAAATCTGGTTTAATATGTTAGTTGTATCTTGTGCTTTATTCATTGTAATTAAAAACAAATAGATTGTAACCCTTCTTTGTGTGAAAATGGTCTTTGATTAGTGGTAAAGCCAAGGCTACAAATAATGTATATTAAAGAGAATAACAAGTGGAATCTTTCATGTCAATGTCTTTTTTCTTTCTTAATATTACACTTTTTGGTATTCTAGGTCAAGACTGTCTGGTCTTTTTAAATTTTTGTGAGTAACCTTAATGTGGTTTGGCTCTACTTAGTTTGTCACTGTAGGATTACACAAGTCAAAACAAAGCCGAAGGAGATATATTTTCCTAAACCTAAACATGTTTTCTCAGAAATATCCTGTGTTAGCATTGTCTAGTCAAAACATCAAGCCAGTGAGCTATGTTGTGACACTAACCCACTTCCATGGCTATAAGCGCTTTTTTTTACTCAAGTGGTCTTCTCCTAAGAAGCATGAAGTGCAGACTGGATGCATTGGAGGACTATGCTGCACAGTGTGTTTGAAACACACTTTTGGTGGCATGTCTGCTGGACAGCCCCTATCAAACAATGCCTTAACTCTTTTCTCTAAGACCTTCTGATGCCATGGCCTCAGTTGGTTGTGCAGGGTGGAGGGCAGTGTCATGGTTTGTCCTTGAAAACAGCAGAAAAGTCATCAAGGTCCACCTTTAAAAAAAATTTTTACATTCACTTTACATTTCAAACGTTTTAGGCTTTGTACAGTGACAAATTAAAGGCTTTGGCTGTTTTTTTTATTTTGAAACAAAAAAGTAAGAATCTCAGGTTTTTGCTTATGCCTGTTGAGCCCCCTTACCTCCTCATAATTGGACTTGTCTGCTATATTTAAAAATTCTCTACAAATTTGTTTATATACAAAAAAACTCAGTGAATGCTGAAGTTATACAGAACACTTGGGTTAGGTTGATATTATTCCCCCAGGTTTGTCAACTTTTATATTCTTTAATATTTAAGATCAAACTTAAACCCTCAGCTGCTTCAAAAGCCCAACAATAAAACTGAAAAAGATATAAAACAAGATTCAGTTTTCTTTTCCTATCGCAAAGCATTAATTTGTTTAGGTGGGAAACAAAAATGTATTGGAGATATTTTCCGTTTTTGTAAACGTTCAGTTGAGATAAGGGAAATTCTACTGTTAAGTGTTAAATGGTACACAGTGAACCTGTTATGACTTAATTTTTTTTTTTTTTTTATCTTTCATGTGTTACAGTGTCGAAACTCCAAGTTTAACTAATTCTGTTGCCTTCAATATGCACATAAATTTAGCTAAGTTGAGAAGTTTAAAAAAACAAAAAATTTAAACTTATTTTTCGTTTTACATCAGCTCCTTTAGGACATTTTGAAAGACCCAGCTAAACTGAGGTCAAAAAGCAACAAATTATTTTAGTCTAATCCAATTCAACATCACATTTTTTCCTACAAATCCTGTTGGCTGTCTGTGCTTGGTTCCCAGAAAATGTAATGCATGGATTATACTCATGTCAAGAGAAAGAACAAATACTGTGCAAGTCAGAAATCACGTCTGTCTTTTCACTGATGTTACGCAATAGGGGATCTTCATAGTTTTTGCCTGAGTCATTAATATTTCCAACAGTTATCAATAAAAAAATCAAACATACTCAAGACAATGAAACCTGTTTACACACTGTACACCAAGCCTGATGTTTTGTTCACTGTTTATTTGAGGAAGTGCAACATGAAACAAAAACAGTTCGAACATTCATAGCTTGAAACAGGTGGGAAAGGTTGCTAATTAGTTTAGCTCTCAGCAAATCACCATAATTTCTGATTATCAGAAAATAAGTAGTATTTTATTAGACGAACCTGAAACGTAACATGCTCGCGTGTAGGAAACATGAGGGTTTAAAGAGCCGCACTATAATCCTGCTGAAGCACAAATTTAACAGGCTGAGGGGTGTGCATTTATTGACATGGTGAATAAGCTTCTTCTGTGATCTTCATGGGATCATATGAGGACTCTGTTTACAGAGGCTGCTCAGAGAAAGCAGTGTAACTCTTCACACGTGCAAAGAAGAAAGGTGAATACATCTTGTCCAAGTCAAATGTTGTGATGACAGTTTCCCCAGTCAGCCTATAAACACAATTAATGTCATGTTTAGAACAAACACACACACCCCGCCCCCCTTTTCCATGACTACTGGCACTCCACAGTCTTACTTGTAAGTTATGTGGCAGGAGTGGTGGATCCACACGAGCTTACTGAAACTCTGACGCCCCCTGGAGGACAGATGCAGTCCAACATGGAAGCTGTGCTCAGCCTCCGAAGCTGGGTTCCGCCTGCAGAACCGATTCTTTTGAAAATCGGTTGCTTTCTGTCAAGAAACAAAGCAGTGATCAAACCTGAGCCAGAACCTGACTGGTTACCTTTAACGGGCCCAAGGAAGAATTCACATTGCAGAAAAAGGCCAATTACTCAATATAGTGCAATATAAATAGTTATGACAATTAATTTTGAATTTCAGTTCAAAACTTTGATCACTTAACGCCTCAATCTGACATTGAATATAAAAAGAGAGAATGAATGTTCTATAAAGAAAAAACAATATACTCTATGTACTTCACCTCATTTATACTACAAGTGTGTGAGAACACTGTTTACTAGACAAGAGTTCAGTTTACTGATCATTTACAAAAACACAGAAACATGACAAGCAAACATATTCTCACCTCTTCCTTTTTCTTGCAGACAACAGCAAAAACTTTGGTTTGATTGTCTGTCTCATGTGACAGACGGAAATGACCAAGCAGAGCAGACTCCATTCTGTGAAATAAAAGATAACATCACATGAACTACTGGCACTTAACATTTGATACTGTCAACCACACATCATCCAGTCTGTCAGAGGAACGTACCTGGTGTTTCTAGTGCGCAAGCGGGGAATAACAGACAAAGGGTCCTCAGGGGTGGTAAGCATGAGGACATGGCCATCAGGGAAGAACCGGAGGTACCTGAAATAACAACACAGAATATGCATCTGTACAACTCGCCATAAAAAATTATGTAATCAATGACCCCATGAAATCCAATTAGGTGCTTTAATATTTGTATCTGTTTATTTACATGGCAAAAAAGTAACTTTGCAGATATTATTTCTTGTAAATTATTTGAAAATGTTCAAATTGTGCTGCACTCAAAAATGTGTTTTAATTTAGCATCCGATGACATCTGTTATTTTGGATCTCAAAGTTAAGCATGAACGATGCTGAATGCTGGGAGGCGTCTCATCACACACTGAACAGACTAATCAGAGCAGACTGGCTTGTTATCGAAGAATGAAGCCACTCTAGCTTCTGTGTTCACAGTAAATAAAAACAGATAAATAACAGTTTTATCCATTTCATATGGACTGTAATGACATCTACCTGTAGTACTCAACATGATGCCAAGCCCTGTAGAATCCATCCAGTGATTCCTCTCCTTGACGGATGTATGATGTCTTGCTGATATAAACACCTGTGGAGAGATAATATGAATGGAATTAAATTTTCTTCGCCGGATGTACGATATAATTACAACAGAAAATTCATTCACCAGCTCTCTGGCAGCAGTTTTGCCCCACGACAGCTTTAACAGTCATCAACAATTCATAGGATTTACCAAAATCAAACAAGTGGTGTTTTAGGTTATTTAAATCTTGTATAAACCCAGTGGATTCATGTTTTGCAAGCTCAAACATTTAAATTTTGCAGTAGCTCTTATCCATTATTTAATACATGTACATGTAACGGGCTTTTATGTTACAAACTAACAACAACCCAGCAAAAATAAACAAATATACAAAACCTTGCTGTGCATAATTAACTGCCAGAATCTGGACAAAAACCAGCACTTTAACACGACGCAAGTCAACTAGCGCCTGGGATCTACGTGCAAAAGAACATAGCTTTGCCATGCAAAAGGGAGCACTATTTCCTACATAATTCTGTAAGGTAAAAGAAATAGTAAACAGATTAAATTCAAACTGAAATATGTTTTATATTTTGTATTATATTTACAGTATCATGCCATTTAGAGAAGATAGGAAATCTGAACAAGAATAAATTCACTGTGCAAAATATCTTCAGGTTTGACAACAAGAGGTTTCTTCTGTTTGTTTTTGTCTATACTGAAAACAGGATTTTTTTACTTAATAATGTCTGTAATTTCATAAGTTGAAAACATCTGCTGGCATTTTGTTTCACATCAATATTGTCCAGTTTTGACTTAGTCATATAATAACCTCAATGCAGTCTTCTAAATAACTTAAGTTTTTTTTAATCACAGTACAAGAAATCCACTACTTAAAATCATCAACTTAATAACACCTTGAAGGAGTATGTGCCCATTAAAATATATGATTGCAAACATAGATAAACTCTTGTTACACAGAGCATCATCATCCTTATAGTTATAATAATTTTGAGGGGGAAAAAATGATCGTTTTGACTCACTGCACAAAATTTGTGATATTAGAGGGAATGTTTCATCATTGTTATTCTAACTGAAAAACATCTTATGGTCACATTTTTGCAGGGACATTTACCAAACAAAAACGTCCTTAAGCCTGTACAAGATTTTCTGTGAAAGTCAAACACGACTTTAGTATGCCATGATTGAATTTCAGCTCATTATGTAGACTAAGACACAAGTCTGACTCTTGAAGCTCACCTGCCTCAGCATCTCCTCTCTCTGAGCTGCCCAGCTGCTATGATCATCTAACAAAATCACACACTGCTTCATGCTTAGAAAACAAGTTTTTCGCTTATTAACAAATATTATCAGAGTATCAATGACTCAAAAGCAGTTATGAAAACCTTTTACGTTGACTCACTCTAAAATAACTCCTGACCACCTTTCTTTTCTCTGCTACTAAAGTTCAGACTGAAGACAAAACCACCACTAGCTCTGCTCTCTGGGTGTATTTACACCAGGATAGTCCACTAGAAATTAGTCTAATTGTGGACTTGGCTCACTTCGGGGGTGCAACATTCTTCAAGACCGAGCATGCGTTCACACCGCACTACTCAAATGAATCGGACCTTTTAAAAAAAAAGTGTTCCACTCTCTAACTCATCTGTTAACCCAACCGTGAGCCATTTATTCTGTCTAGATCCACCTATCATCCACACACACTTTATGTTTTGGTTGTGTTTAACCACGATGCTATGCGCTGAACCCACAATGCACCTTGTTTTGTAGCGTGCTTCCTGTATTTGGTCCTCCTAAATCAGAACAAGACCTGCGTTTGTAGGCGCACAGAGTCTGTGTCTTTGATTCGAATCAGAATTCGTTGGCCCATTTATAATACCCCAAACGAAGAGGAATTTCCAAGCAAGCGGACCAGGATTCCAGTCAAAACGGCTGGTGTGAATGTGCCCTGTGTCACTAGCTAGCACTAGCTGGAAGCACTAGCTCCTCGAACATTGAGTGACAGAAAGGACAATGAATCACATTAGCATTACATGACAGTGCAGAGCCAATCGTATCATTTGAAATGGGCAGTAAGTTGGGATATATAGCAGCAATGTTGCAGGTAAAGAGCACAGATCTCTCAGCTGTTTATGTAACAGACAATGGTAGGGACAGGATAGGACTTGGTGAAAGTTGGGTAGAGACATGCCCCTACCATCCCTACCCAATTCTACAGCCATGATTGCAATATCTTTCTCTCAAATTAAAGCTATTAAATTATAACATTTAGAAACACTACATTTAGAAATTGTTTAAAATGTTTTTGGGCATGAACTCATTATGAAACAGTACTTTCAGTGTTTTCATGACCTGATGCTCGAATAGAAGATGTTAGAACTGGCCTCATAAATTACAGCAAATTTACATTTACGTAGTAAAAATGCCGAATTACCATCAAAGCGAACACGCGGCCTCTGCAGAAACATCTCCCTCCATGATTTGAAGGGCAAAAGTTTGGTGCAGTTCCGTCCCCACACTCTTAAACAAGCTGAACGCCAAATCTCAGGATCCCTGACAGAAATCATAGGAAAGAACAAACAAGAAAGGTTCATGTAAAATAAAGCCCACAGAACCTGATATTCATTTATTAGTCCATCATCCAGAGGCAGCTTGAGATCTTAAATTCCCAGACTCCAAATCTGAAGCAGGGCTGACCTTGCACAAATGTAAAACCCGCGGCACACCAGAGAGAGCTGCTCCAGGGCTCGCATGTCCAGATCACTTGACACAACCCAGCGAAATATGTACATCAGGATTTCCCGTGGCAAGGCTGCAGTCATGTCACAGAAAAACAAATTATTCACATAGCATATACACTGATGAGGACTTCAGATGAGTTTACAACCCCTGTCATTGGAGTGTTTTTTTGTGTTGTTTTTTTTTACCTGAAATATGCATCTGAGTCATTTCAAATTCAGGAGTGCAGATCTTTGGAAAGGAGCTCTCCAGAGTGAGCTGCTGCTCAAAGTAGGCAAGTAGATCCTCAATCTCACCATCAGCAATATTATCATCCATGCTACAAAAATGAACAGCACCATGTTTGGTTTAAGAAGTGACACGATTCATTTCAACACATTAAGAGAATGAACGGACCATTAAAAGGATGGAACAATGTGCTAACCTTTTTTGACTTGATGCAAATATGTTAAGAGATTATTATTCCAGATTACAGACCTTGTACAGTTAACAGAAACATTTAACAGTGACACTGAGTAAATGCAACTTTAGGAGACCACTAAGTGTTGGTATATATCAGCACTTTTGTCAATCAACATGAACTGAACCAAAACTAAAATCTAACGAGTCCCTCAGCAGTTCAAAAGGCTCTCAAAACATGAAGAACCATCATTAAATCTGATCTTGTTGCAAGAAATTTCATTTCATTACAAGTTCATCTACTTCAGACTGCAACCAGATATCATCCTGGCTGCCATAGCGCAGACAAAATAAATCAGACAGCATTTCTTTAACATGCAAACAGATGGTTGTTGCTGTGTTCAGTGAATAATAAATGTAAAAGGTGATTACATTTCAGCTTTTAATAGAAAACTTACTAGTTCCCTCCAACTCTGTCTGCATCAGGAGGACGGCTGTAGTTGATTTTAAATTCAATGTCAGGCACAAGCTGCATAGCCAAGCGATAAAACTTTATAGCTGCAAGTAAAAACATCTGATTACACAAAGAAAACAAAACAAAATTTCCTGATTCAATCCCATTTAGATTTTTATGTAGAAATTAAATGACATGTTTGGCTATTAAAAAAAGCTCTTTCTTGTAAGATGATAATTAATCTTTTTTTTTTTATTCCTTATAAGATTGTTCTCTGAATTAACCATGTTTTCCCTGGTCGTTCCCTAAAACTTTGATTTAAATTTTTTTTATCAAGCCTTTTTCTGCTTACCCTCATAGACCGCTCCATTCTGCTCCTCTTGAACAGCCCTCAGGAACAGCTCTGTGGCCTAAGTAGACAACTCACATCAGTCATTCAACGGCTTAAAGTGCAATTAAAGATAAAACCTTGACAAATTAATTACAAACTGACTTTTTCCTCCCGTGCAATTTCTTGAGTCTTCCTCACACTTTTAGCCCGCAGGAGCCGGTGGCTCATTCCACTTGCTCCAGAGCTTGGTTTGAGCTCAGACATCCACTGAGCTCTGAATGCACTGAGCTCCAACTGCAATGAAATGACAACATCACCACAGTAAATGTAAAGGAAATCAATACAGCTGGATTTATAACCGTTATAGCCTATCATCAAACATTTACCAGGTAGCCAAAATGAGAACAGCAATAATTTGAATTTTTTCTTTCTATTTTTTTTAAGCAAATAACTAACTTTTATTCCCATCAATGTGGGAATGTCGACCATAAAACCCCAAAGCCCATATACAGAGTTTAAAATATTTAAATATATAAGTATTTATATCCTGGTACATGTTTGTATGTAATATAATGACAGATTACACTTAAGTAGGCCCCAAATATTCAGATGTAACCTAACAAAAAAAAAAACATTTAGGGTGTTGAGACTGAAAATGACCTTCTTGTGTGCAGCAGTTATATCAAAAGTTTTATTTTAAAATAATATGAAGTTTGTCTTAAAACAACCAGAAAGCAACAAACTTGTATTCAAGGCAAGATTTTGTTACCTTATCTGCTAAATGGCTTTTACATTTGGTACAGTACCCCAGAACCACTGTTTAGATTACATAACTGGACCACACTCAAAGAGCTTCCACACTTGAGCCCAACTGTATGCGGCTTTAAATATAGCTCAGCTGAGCCGTGTCAGCTTTCTGCCTGAACCTCTCCTGGTGTGGTGACTACAGAAGTAGAAATGGATTCACTTCAACTTTAGTCATTCACAGAGTCCTGACATGCATAAGTTTATTTAACCTTTATTTATTTAAACATGGCAGAGTAAGCAACCAAAAAGTGCCACTTAAGCACTCTGCTAATTATTTAAATTAGCAAAAAAATGGAAATGCCATGTACTCATTTAATACATTAAACCCCTATTATTACTTTATTACAGATAAAGTGATCATATTCAAATAATAATAATGATAATAAATACTAAGGGTTTTGTCACCTGAAGGTTTGGGTCATCTGTACTCTCATCTTCATCCTCTGATGTACCTCCAATATTTGCATTTTCTTCAGCCTGTACAAGAAAGCATTAAAGTTATACTAATATTACTATTATATATATATATATGTATGTATATATATATATATATATATATATATATATATATATATTCAAAAGTTTAGGGTCACTTCCCTATTGAATCCAATGGCAAAGTGACCACAAACTTTTGAACGGTAGTGTATATATATATACATATATGAATTGTGGTCTTCAGAAAGTAAATAAGATACTACGCTACAGAAATGACAAACGTGGCTTGATATTGTGGAGAAAATGCCACTATTATATTGTTTTATCATTGGTAACATTTTCTAAATTATTATTTCTGTTCTGATGAACTTTTCATATCCCAACTGTATATATTTTAGGACATCGTTGCTGGGGAAAGTAATGTCCCAAAATTTGAACAAATTGAAAAGAGTAACGCCCATCTGCTTCAGTTTCTCCTCAACTTGGCACACCAACACTAATAACGCCTCTTCTTCTTTTTTTTATTTATTTATTTTTTAATGGTTATTTCACCCACAAAGTGTGACTTATATGAATCTATTAGGCTGATTCTGACTTGGAAGTCAAAAATAGTTTCTAATGTAAATCAGAAGGCTTAGTGTGTATGACATTTTTTAAATTAGATAGAGTTTACAAAACCTAGATCGCCCATTCTTAACAGAACTCCCGCCACACGTGGCCCTGCTTGGTCAGACACGTTTTGAATATTACAGTAAAACGATGCACTTTGTTTGTGTTATGTATGCTGTGTATTAAATTTGCTTAATGTCCCTCACACAATACTATCGTTATCTTTTGCACCGTCTGGTGACTGTGGACATTCTGCGGGCAACTTCTGAGAAATGCACATCATTTCACGATCCGTGTATAACTTAGCTACTGTTAACACGTAACATGTAAGTTTAGGTTACAACTGTCTGTTAACCAGCTGACCCGCACTCCCTAACAGGTAATCAGGGAGCCAGGTAACGTTAGCTAGGTTAGCTAGGGCTAGGTTAGCTAACCTAACCTGTTTCTCTCAGGATTAACAGTAAGTGCGCGATTACTCACCATGACACCTTGACCAGTAGGTGTCCTTTTTGTCTACACAGGTGCGCAACAGTACCGTTTACAGTTCACGGTCGGAGAAACGGACAACGCAACGAACATATTTACGAGCTCGCAGGAACGCAGCCATTTCGCTGAGCAGCCCGGAGCCCCGGTGACACAGGAAGTCGGGGAGAGTAGTGAAGTTGGAGAGAAAAGCTCAGACAGGCGCCCTGCTTCGCTCCGGAGTGTTTAAGCTTCAGCGACTATGTGGTCACACTATTTATTAGATATGAAGAGAAAAGAGAATAATCACTTCTTTGTGTAATTCATTTCCTGACAAAACAACACTGGGTTAATACTTTTAACAGTAGCCACAAAAGCGCTAATTACCTCAGATTACCCCCTTCCCTCTGACGACAGAAGTTACATTTTGTAGATTAGCTAGATATTTCCAGAACAACACATTACACTATAGATCTAATTTCTTTAAAAAATAAATTGTGACCTAAAATTAAACTCCATTCTGTTTCTTCACTGCCATTTCTAATGTGGATGTGGATGTTTGTTGGATTTTTTCTCCCCTAATAATAAAAACCTTCATTTGCATTTTGTGTTAACTTGTGTTGTCTTTAATATTTAAATTTGTTTGATGAGCTGAAACATTTATTTTTGTTGGTTGAACATAGAAAAACCTGTATACAGACTATAGAATATGGACTAATACAGAACAATGCTATAACTACCGTTAGTTTTAATAACAGTATTTAACATGCTGAGGGCTCAACCCTGCAAGGCAAGTTGCGAAGGAGCAGAAGAAAGATTTTTTCACGTCTCCCTAAGGAGTTACCTTCTGAAATTGTAGTTTATTATTCTTTATTTTTGTTTATTGATAATTAATTCATTATTATTATGTTCTAAACTTATTTTGTTTATTTATCTTTTCTTTAAAATAATATTTTTATGTCTCTTGGACAGTCTCTGTTTTGGACACAGGGACAACCGAACAGTTCCAGCCCTTTATGGCACTTTTCTGTTCAAGTTTCATCATAAATTAACTGATAAACTATTAGCTATTTTTAATTATTATAATTAAATATTAGCTTTTACAGGAGGGACTAGTCAAGCAGGGGGTGGAGCTTCTGGTCAGGTGAAGGTAAACAGGCAAAGACCTATTGTCAGATCTTAATGGGCATGGCTACTACAACAGATTAAGTTGTATGAGAAGAAGGAGTCGGAGGTTAAACACGCACACACACACACACACACACACACACACACACACACACACACACACACACACACACACACACACACACACACAACAAACAAAAAGCAACAAAAAACAAAAAGAACAATCAGCTACGTTAATACATTCCTGTATACTTTGGTGGTTTAATCAAATGTTGAAGATCACATTTAAAGCAGCAGAAAAGTAGTTTTGTAATTTTTGCAAAGCTTAAAAGTAAACCATATAACTTTATGAGGGTTCCATACCACGCGCGCGCACAAACACAAAAAGGGAAAAAAATAGAGGATGACGATGAGTAGTTGGGTAGTTCTGCATAAAGTCATATAAAGTTCAATGCTTTTATTATTAAAAGAAAAAAAAGCTATGATCACACATTTAATCAAAGAAGATAATCGAAGTGGGAGAATTACATGTTGCTAACTTCCGCCTTTGCCAAACGCCAATAAATCTCTGTATTTTCCTTGTCTTTGTTATTATGTCAGGAATTTGCTGTGAATTAATTTTACACAACACTCGGGCTTCATCAATATTCGTGACTATGAGTTTATACGCTTCTATTTGTGACTGACTTTATCATAATACGTCCATCTGACCACGTTTGGGTTTCTGGTAGCAAATCAACGACAATTAACCAAACCCTATTTTAAAAAAATCATATGCAAGTTTCAACTGCAGAAATTAAAAAGCACAGCTGCCTTTAGATGCTAAGAGATTGTGGCAGTTACTTAGGTTATTTATTTCCTTCTGTATCTTTGGTACAGGAGGAGAGCTGATGGTGCGTTCAAGACTGCAACCCTTTTCTGTAACAACGCGAGATTTAAATGAGTTCTCTGACTAAAAGGGCCTCGCTAGAATTTATTTACTGTGTGGTGTGGAGTCGTTCGCTGCGGTTATTTATTTGTTAACGGCTATATTAGGGTGACTTCTGATATAAAGCCAGTTCATCACAATCGATTACGGATGCTCGGCTATGTGCTGTCGTCGGTTTAAAGTGGGGAGGGTGAGTATTTTCCGCGCTGTAGAGCATGTTAGGAGACCCTTCAGTCCCACCAGTCAGTCCACTGTTGTCTCTGCAGGGCTGTAATATTTTGTCAGCAGCTGGGCCACCACCAGCTCAAAAGCAGCATAAGCGGTGTTTCTACTACATTTCTCATCATTAGGAGCACGAACGACTGGTTAAAATTTAACGTAAAACACAAGTGGCAGCTGTAATAACTGGCCCAGTGGACTCGAACAAACATTAATGTAAATTAAGTTGACGTTAACGTCCGAATAAGTGATGTGATATAAGCTTATACATTAGCTTCTGCCATTAACACTTGGTGCAAGTTAAAAAACAAACAAACATAACGTTGTTTATTCCTAATAAAGCAAAACAAAAGGTGGAAGAAACACATGGCGCGTATTTACCCCTTAGCGTTATCTAGCAAGTGATTAGTAGCTTGTTGGCTAACAAATACCATGGAATTAAAATAATGAATAAATAAAAACACTTACTGAACCAAAGCTTACTTTAGGGGTAACTGTGGCAATTTCAATCTTCATATATTTGGTCACACGTGTGGTATATACCGTATTTTACTTAAAATTTATTTAGCTTGTATAACATTTTTTCTGTAATAACTTGTGGATACGACATTTAAAAAAATCAAAATTACATCTACTAGTTCCCACGTCATTAAAACGAGCAGAATTAATTAATCCATCTGTATATGAGCAAGTATTAGATGATTTGCTGGCAAATTGTTTGACACCTACGCAGTGTTGTATGTACAAGATTTCACAGGGGTTTATTTAGAATCCTCCCCCATATTAAGTTTGTGATTTTATTCAATTTATGTTTCTGCTGAAATGTGGATCTGTGTGGTGGAGATATACCAAATATTAGAGCCACAGAGGCATTATTTTAACAAGAAAAAACTCTTGGTAGAGTTAACATGGAAGCTGTGAAACATGTCATTCAGTGTGGTAAAGCAGCAGGCACAACACATGTTTCATTGAAGAACATCGTCCACCTTCAACATCCTTTCATGAAATTTAGTGTTGAGGTCCTTCTCCAAAGTTCTTCATGTTGACGTCGAGGCAGAGAAATTATACTGAAAACCTGTACAACTGGGTTTTAATAAAGTTATTCCATAAAATGTTTTAAAGATTTGAAGGATGAATTTGCAATACCAAAGAAATTTCACACTTTCATAAAAAGAAAATTTTTATTTACTTATTTATTTTGTTAATAGTAGCAAGGCAACACAAAACTGGAAAAGCGTTACTAAAAAGAAGTTTGTAAAATGTTGTTCTTGATCGTAAAATTGCAAAGTCTTTGTATAATCCATCTTCTACAGTTCATAAGATCATCGGATAATTCTGAGATTATGGAGACAAGGGTCACATTAGTGTATGAGAACTGTAAAAAATTACATTCTGATGTGAAATTTCATTTGATTTTTATGCCATAACATGAATTAGGTAGTCCTTTTATAGCTTGTTTAAACTATAAAAGCTTTATAGCTGCTCAGTTTTGCAATACTGGATATTATGAGCTTAGTACCAGTATATCAGTATCTGCACACTCTTAGACTAATGCACACTTTAAAAATGCTGTGCAGAGCTGCTTAACATTTGTTAAGGATAACTAATAGATAGTGTCTCCATGATATGCTTAGTAAAAAATCCCACCTTAAATGCTCCACTCAGTAGTTTATGTTCAGTAGTTACTGAACATGTATGTTCTACCTCAAACATCTGCATAATTAACATCAGTTTCTGGCGTTGATCCCTCAGCTTCTCAGCTTAAAGGAGGCAAGTCCATGGCACAATGAGTCCTTCAGTTCTGCCCACAGTCTCCTGCTGTTGTCACAGGAAAATCTGGTTGCATTCAGCAGCAGTGGGTGAACACTAATTATTTTCTGCCTATGGAGAATGAAATGCAAGCATAATGAATAGATACACCACCATCAGACAGCTCGGGGATGGCACCTACGGCTCAGTTATCCTCGGCCGCAGCCTGGAGTCCGGAGAGCTAGTTGCCATAAAGAAGTGAGTATCAAGAGACTGTGCATTTTCAATCTGCTTTAGATTATTCTCTTCTGCTCAAACTTAGAACTATAATATTGAATTCTCTTTAAAAAGGTTTGTGTTATTAAAATAGTTTAGGGCAAACAGTGGTTAAAGAGCAAAGATGCAAGTTGGAAATGAGTGATCAGTAATGATATTTTTCAGAATGAAACGCAAGTTCTACTCTTGGGAAGAATGCATGAACCTACGAGAAGTCAAGGTAAGTTTGACACATTTAGTTTAATAAAAGTTAAAAAGCATAACAGAGCCGAGTAAGGTGGGGTCACTTTGTAGCTGACAAGTTGTCCCTGTGTGGGTGGGCTTAGTGTTTCTAGGGTCTCAGCAAGATCCACCTTTATTAGCATTTTAGCTATCATTGTTAAAATGTCTTTATTTCGTAGAGATGACTTATGTTCGATGTGAACGTCATTATGCTGTGATGTATAGAGAAAGAGAGTTTTGCAACACAAGCAGGAATTACAAATGGATGGTTCACTGAACATTAAACAGAATAGTAAAGATGAACTATTGCATGTAATATTTAATGATAATCATCATGTTTTGGTACCTCCTTGTGAAACTCACCTCTGGTTTAATCTGTTTCATTTTTGCTTAGAAAGTTCTTGAGAAACTTGATTATTTTGTCTTTTAATTTCAGCACTATGATAATGTACTTTGTAGTCTGACTGTAAAATAATCTAAAACTTTCTGTTGTTTCTTTTCACACCAGTTCAGTATGTTACTGTCTAAATTTCCTCATACCAGCTCTAAGAGCAGAAGGTGATTCTTGTGTGCTGTTGGTTGGTTTTGAGTTCCTGGCCTACAAAATACCCCTTTTTTTCTTAAGCTAAACTTTATTGCAACAGACCATGTGTAGAAAATGCTAGTTCTCAGAGTCCCGCAGAATAGGTGACGGTTACAGCATGCTAACTTTAAATCTCAAAGTCCCATTATGGCTTCTCCCCCCCTACTAAAATGTAGCATGGTTAAACCTGTATCATGCCAGTGCATGGGGATAGTATATATTCTCTCCATCCTGCTTTCAAGTTATTCTACATTTCTTTGCTCTTTTAGATTTAAAGCATAAAACCCACCTTTGCAGCACTTCACCTCAAACTACATTGTGTTCTTTCTCTGTCCATATTTTAAGAAAAAGAGTTTTTCTCCCTTTTTTTTTAAATAGCTGTAGGGCGCGCTTCTGAATGTGCTGCAGTGACCTGTGTGTGTTTTTTACTGGCATGGTTAGATAAATTATTCAGTTCTAGCTCTCTTTTGTGTTGACCAATTTCTTACCTGATCTTTTTATTCTTCCAGTCCCTGAAGAAACTCAACCATGCTAATGTGATCAAACTTAAGGAGGTCATTCGGGAAAATGATCACTTGTACTTCATATTTGAGTACATGAAGGAAAATTTATATCAGTTAATGAAAGATAGGTGTGTATAGTTGTTGCTTTGCTGCATTATCTCCACATTTGATAAAAGCTTGAAGTTTCTTAACTTTTTTTTTTTTTACTCTTCAATTTGTTTCTCGTTGCAGGACCCGTTTGTTTCCTGAGTCTGCTGTTAGAAATATAATGTTTCAGATACTGCAGGGACTTGCATTCATTCATAAACATGGTACGTCTGGTTACAGACAAGCAGGCTTAATTAAATATGGATTAACTGACATTATGTTCCCATTGAGTCCAGATAATCATTCTCAGTGTCTTTCAGGGTTTTTTCATAGAGATATGAAGCCAGAGAATCTTCTGTGCATGGGTCCAGAACTGGTGAAAATAGCAGACTTTGGGCTCGCCCGCGAGATCAGATCTCGACCACCATACACAGATTACGTCTCGACTAGATGGTGAGTTTCTTTTGGACTTAACCTGGTACATACATGCTTGGCTTGAATAAATGAGAGCTGTGTTTAGGTTCTGTTACCTTTGTTCTGTGACCAGGTACAGAGCTCCAGAGGTTCTCCTCAGATCCACATCCTACAGTTCACCTATAGACCAGTGGGCAATTGGCTGCATCATGGCTGAACTTTATACCCTCAGACCTCTTTTCCCAGGGTCCAGTGAAATAGACACCATATTCAAGATTTGCCAAGTTTTGGGTACACCAAAGAAGGTAAAGTTTTGCACATATGAAAGAGGAAAAAAGAAACAAAGAAAGGGATCAGGTTTAAATGTAAAGTTGGCCATTTGAGCTACAAAATAACCCTATAAAAAGAGGAGTTATGTGTTCTTTAACATAAACAAACTGTCTTTTATTGCACAAAAAACTCACAAAAAGACACACTTATGAAGGATCCTTTGGAAAAATTCCAAAATAACATATTTTGAACCTTAATTCAATGATTGCTCTGTAAAGACATTGTCTGACAGTCTCTCACAGCAAAAGCAGTGTGGCAACACATAATTTATTTGGCAATTGTTTGTTATTGATATGAGTGCAGGAGTCTATATATGATTGTGTAATTTCTGTGTTAAATCTAATGTTTATGTCATTGTGTTGTGTAAGGTGAGGCAAGGCAGGTTTATTGTATAGATTAGTATAGCAGATTTCATATACAAGACAAGTTAAAGTGTTTTACGTGAAACATTAAAATCATTATGGTGGAGTGCAGAGGAAGCATTAAAAAGTACATTAAAAACAAACTTAAAAAAATTTAAATAAAGACAGAAAAAAGCTCAAATAGAATAAGATAAAGTGCAAGAAGTAAAAGTTCTGGTTTGAGGAATTAAATTGAATTAAAATAGAATTAACTGTTGTTTTGATAAACAGCAGCAAACTGATTTAAAACTGCTGAGCGTTTCAGCAGAACTACACTTTCCTGGTGGTTTTTCCGCTTGTGAGGAGCATAAAAGCTGAAAGCTGCCTCTCCATGTTTAGTTCTGACTCTGGGAACAGAAAGATAGACCTGAATCCTGAATGTATTTTGGCCCTAAACCATTTGGTGCTTTGTAAACTAACAGCAGGATTTTAAAGGTAATTCTTTGACAGACAGGAAGCCAGTGTAAAGATCTGAGGACTGGAGTTATATCTCTTGGTCTAAGTGGGGACTCGAGCAACAGCGTTCTGGACTAACTGCAGCTGTCTGATGGACTTTTTAGGGAGACCTGTGAGGACTTCGTTACAATAGTCCAGTCTACCAAAGATAAATGCACGGGCAGGTTTTTTCTAAATCCTGCTGAGACATCAGTCTTTGAATCCTTGATATGTTCTTTAAGTGGTAACAGGCTGACTCCACAACTGTCTTAATGTGACTGTAAGATTGAGATAGAACATAAATCAATATGTTATTAATCACAAAGTATTTGGGGGAATTGTGTCTTCTCGCTCTTAGACTGATTGGCCTGAGGGTTACCAGTTGGCAAGTGCCATGAATTTCCGTTGGCCTCAGTGTGTTCCTAGTAATCTGATGACACTGATACCAAATGCCAGTCCTGAAGCCATCCACCTGATGACAGACCTACTTCAGTGGGATCCCAAGAAAAGACCAGCTTCTGCACAGGTAGCATCTTCTCAGATCTTTTGCTGTTTCCTCACAGCTCAATAAACAGAGTGAAAGCTGATGTTTGTTCAAATTTTATTTAATTTTTTAAGGCTCTCAGGTACTCGTACTTCCATGTGGGCCAGGCTTTAGGCACTCCTCAGCAGATCCTGGAGCAGGGCAGACCTCAGCCAGGCCTTGTGCAACTGCAGGCACCTTTACAGTCACAACAGACACTGCAGAAGCAGCAGCCTCTGCTGCTGAAGCCCGTTCCCCCCTCCCAGCCACCCCCTCCTAACCAACACTGCCCCCCCTCCAGGCCTCTCCAGCAGATCCAGCCCTCCCCAGCAGCTGTCCCGGCTTCAGTGTACCAGCGGCATACAGAGCTGGTTAGGGAACAGCAGCAGCCAAAGCACATCTTGAAGCAGGAACAGACAGAGGGAACGCCACAGGGCCGCCTTCCTTATATCATTGACAAGAGTCTACAGAGCAAGGTGAGCCCCCACATGATGATGAAGCATTATGGTATGGGTTGAAAAGACCTGCTGGTTTTATCTGTTACCTTCACATAAGAAATCTTGCATCTTCCTCTAATTTAACACAAAATCTGTAAAATGATTCATTTGAAGGGAGGGTAACTATCAGAGAAAATGCTCTTCAGATGTGGTTTACTTTGTTTTTGTAGCAAACACAGCAGGAGTCAGAAAATGCAAAACTACTGACTTATCAGTTGAAACCTAAAGGAGGAGGGCGGCGGCGTTGGGGCCACGGAACAGGACACATCAAAGGTGAAGACTGGGATGAGGAAGAAACTGATCTGTCATCTATACGTATTCTTGGGAAAAGCAACTACTCCACAGAAAAATCAAGGCAGGGGGAGGACACACTGAGCAGGTGAGCCCCCCCCTCTCCAAAAACAAAAAAGGAGTTAGCCAGAACTCTGTACTGCTATGATAATTGCTCAAGATGATCAAAAAAAGATCATTCACACAACCTTTCTCTTCTGACTTGTAGGTATGGAAATGTTCTGGATTTCAGTCAACCCAATGGAAAAGAAGATACACCTTTAAACCTAAACAAGACTGCAGCCTATCAAGAGCCATCACGAACCGCCTCTGCCAAACAACATTATCTGAGGCAGTCTAGATATTTGCCTGGTAATATACTGTATATTTAAATACCCGTTAGTAGGACTGGAGGCTGTTTTCATTTTCATTTCTTTAGTTCTTGTATGCTTTAATGGAGCATGTACAGCATGTAATAATCTCTTTCTGTCTCCATCAGGCGTTAGTACAAAGAAGAACGGTGCCATGAATGCAAGTAAAGACTTCACTGAAAGCCTTCTTTGGGGCAGCAGTAGTATTCCATATGGAGGGACTCTGCCAAGTAGAGGCGCTCATGGTAACATCACTGTGATCTTTGCTCTGTTGCTGTTAGCGAGGTGAAAGTGAATGGATCTATGTTTGCTTTAATTATCAGGTACAAATACAATCCCAGGTGGGTACATGCCATCATTTTACAAGAAAGATAATGGCTCTGCTGGTCACAGAGGACGTCAGAGTGTTTCAGTAGAAACGACAGCATCAAGTGAGCACAGATGTAGAACTTTAATATCTGCTCTGCTGTATTTAACTAATACAAGCTTTCATACAATGCCTTAAAAACACCCAACAAGTTCCCTTTACATTCACTGCTGTTTCAGATTATGCAACATGGCGGTCTGGTCGGAGTCAGATCAACACCTGTGCCAACATGCCGGTGTCCAACAAGAGCACTCCTGTTCTGCTGCCTCGCCCGCCACTACAAACCGTTCACGGGAGAACAGACTGGTCTGCCAAATACGGACACCGTTAGGGCTTCTCTGGAGCTCTGATTTGTTGCCTAAGAACTCTTTCTCCTCCAAAGAGCAGGCCTACAGTAGTTGTTTTTTAACCTAAATATGTACATGAATCTTACATAGCAATAAGTTTTGTTTCAACATGTATTCTATGAATGCTGTGAGTTATGTATTTAAATGTATGGGTAAATGCAGCCACAATTTGCTCCTAAGTGTTTGACTGTATCTTTCTGTAATATAACTGATTTTGTGGAGAGGTTACACCCTCAATTTTGTATTATTGAGTGTTCATCTAAACAACAATATGCATATTATAATTTTTTTTAAACCTTCACAGTGAATTATTTTTGCCTAATTAATTGTGTTGCCTATACAGTACTTTTTTCCCCTTTTACATTCTTCCCTTTTTATTTAATGACAGCTTCTGTGCCAACCAGATATTATTTGTGTATATACATTTTCAGTGAAATTAAAGCAATGCTTTGATTTCAGCAAGGTGTGCATAATGCATTTGGTTGCACCACTGTGTCGATACTATTCAGTTTCAGCAAAAAAAACAACAAAACAAAACAAAAAAAAAACTATATATATAAAACAAATTCGGGCCACTGTAGGCCAAACTCTGTAAGGGCCAAACTAAATGTGAACAAGTTTCATTAAACATTTGACTGCCTATCATTGTATTAAAATATCTGAATTTTCAAGAGCATGTTCAAGTCTCTTCAGAAATGTTAAATATTATGTCATTCTTTTTTATATTTATATTTTATTTATTTTTTAATGTGTGACCAGCAGCTGCAGCAGGATAAGCACAGCAAGGTAACTGGATTAAACTGTTAAGATATTAATTCAGGTCAGTGTGTGTGTATATATCTAGATCCAATGTGAGATAAATAAATTGTCCTAGATTGGGTTTTATTTGGTACATCTATGGATTAAAAGGAGATCACTATTTTTCTATTTTAACAATGTTTAATCTACCTGCTTCTGTCCTGTAGCTGCGGCCGTTGTTGGTGTGGAAATAGGAAACTGAAAAAAAAGATCATTTTTATGACCATTTTGGGAAAAAAGAATATAGTCTAGCAATGACAATGTGCCCACAGGATTTTGGTATGAATGGAGAGAATATCAGGAAATTTTATATATTTCTGAGAGCTATTGAAATTGGTTAGTTAACTTCTCATTTGTTTAATAGCACCACCTAGAGGAGGATAGGCCAAACAAATATGGCCTGTGTGGAAACTTCTGTCAAATTTGTCTAAACATATCAAAACAACCAATTTTCTCCTTTGCCCATCATGCAAAGTGGTAATATGTTAATAAGCCACGTCTCCATTGGCCAGAATCTACCAATGACTTACTTCAGATGTTTCCCCGCCTTTATGTCCCTCCTTATATAACTACCTCGACAGGTGGAGGATAGAGTAGTTTTGCTCACGTCACCAGACTTTCTCCACAAGAAGCAGTTGAGCGCGCAGGTATGAACTCAGAACACAGGTGTATGGAGTTACATCTCTGAGATGTAACTCCATACAGGTGTAATCTTATTCGTTAATGTGTTCATTTTATGAATAATGACTTTAACTGTTCAGATTCGCAGATTTTCTGCACCAAAACAACCATGTCTGAAAGAGCAATTCTGTACTATTTCAATGGAAGAGGGAAAATGGAGTCAATCCGCTGGCTTCTGACAGTTGCAGGGGTGGAGGTAACGGAGCACGACTTATTGTATGAAACTTTGCATACCTTTAGTAATCTGACGTGCTGTGATTGACGTCTGAAATTTGATGTTTATAGTTTGATGAGATGTATCTGACAACCAGAGAGGACTTCGAGAAACTAGTGAATAGTAAGTTGTTGAAATGATCCAATCTTGTATGTGGGTGGGGTCTTTTGTTTGAGTAATAAAGCACATCACTTTTCTTTGCTGTGACGTTTCACTTGCATATCTTACAATTCAGAATGAGATGGCAGTTTTTACAGAGTTCAGAGTTCACCTCTATTGTGTGACCTGTTGATACTGGTGTAATTACGAGCTGATTTGATGATGACCTTTTGGGTTTGGCGTTCTGCATGATCTGCTTATATGTTTTCTTTATAGATGGATCACTCATGTTTCAGCAGCTTCCCTTGGTGGAAATCGATGGTATGAAACTTGTTCAGTCCAAGGCAATCTTGAAGTACATAGCAGAAAAGTACAATCTCCATGGCAAAGATATCAAAGAACGTGTCATGTATGGTCAAATTCTTTAATAGTGTAATAATGGCGGTCTCTTTTAGAACATATTTGTTTTTTAATCAAATGTCATGCTTCCCTGTAGGGTCAACATGTACGCAGAGGGACTCATGGATCTCATGGAAATGATCGCAATAGTGCCTTTCGTGCCAGATCCAAAACCAAAGTTAGACAATATCCAGAGTAAAGCAAAAGAACGCTACTTACCTGTGTTTGAAAAGGTATGGTGAACTATCTCATAAACTTAGAAAAAAAAAACATGATTGTTTATGAAAATTAAATAGGAACTTATACATTTTAGGCACTGACTGGACCCGTTTACCTGGTGGGTGGTAAACAAACCTATGCAGATGTACTCCTGCTGGAATGCACTCTGATGCTGGAGGAGAAATTCCCAGAAATTCTTAAAGATTTTCCCAGTGTCAAGGTGAGTGTGACAATCTGCAGTCTGGTCTTGGTGAAATGTCAGAATGCTGGTCAACATCTGATGTTGTGCTCCATTTAAAGCAAACTCCTTCTGTTTCAGGCGTTCCAGGGTAGGATGGCTCAAAATGATGCCATCAGAAGATTTCTGCTCCCAGGCAGCAAGAGGAAGCCACAGCCAGATGAAACCTACGTGAAGACCGTCCTGGAAGTGCTCAAGATGACTTCACTTCATTGAACTCATCACAAAAGATAAATCCATCTTGTATGAGCTTCAAATATCACTTGAGCAACAAGAGGCCTTAATGATGTTGAAATTAATACTGCATTATCTTGGAAACTACAACTAATCTATTTAGCTTGAGACTGAATTATGTAATCTTTTATAACAACAAACAGCTGTTTTTATGCAAATTCAATTTGAAATAAATACTTTATTTCTGGAGAACATTTGAAAAGCTGCTACATTTTTTTGTCGTTGAGCTTTAATCGCACATTTTTAGACAAAAAGAAACACATGCATGAATTTCAGTTATTTATTTAGTTTGTTTTCATTACAAAATTGCCAACATGATGGTCCTTTTTCCACAAGTGACGAGTAAAACGTGTTCCTTTGTCAGCTTATTAACCTTCAAACAGGAAACCCAACATCAAGTAACAATTTGACTGATGTAGACCTGCTGAGATGTAATTATTGCAAAGAAATCATGGTAATTACTCTCAAATCATGAGAAGTACAATCATACACAGACTCACACACTGAAGCATCCATAAAAACAACAAACATCCATAAAACATGATTAATTGGGAATGAAGTTTCCTTTAAAACAAGGTTTGTTCATTGAGCTCATCTTGTCATTGTTGGTGTTCCAGTCAAATCACGGTCAGGAGCAACAGGCGAAATACCATCAGCAAACTGAAAAAAGAACAAACACACAAATAAGAAAATCTCTGACTTAGCAAGTGTGGTTCAACAACTCGTGATTTTCCCATGTTGAGCAAGCGTGACCCTGACCTTAAATAATAGATAGTGTCTCCATGATATGCTTAGTAAATATCCCCACCCTAAATGCCCCACTCAGTAGTTTATGTTCAGTAGTTACTGAACATGTATGTTCTACCTCAAACATCTGCATAATTAACATCAGTTTCTGGCGTTGATCCCTCAGCTTCTCAGCTTAAAGGAGGCAAGTCCATGGCACAATGAGTCCTTCAGTTCTGCCCACAGAATTGTTTTAACTATGGAAAGCACTTTGTGCTGCATTATTGTATGAAAAGTGCTTTATAAATAAAGACTGATTGATTGATTGATAGATTGATGTTTTGGTACCTCCTTGTGAAACTCACCTCTGGTTTAATCTGTTTCATTTTTTGCTTAGATAGTTCTTGAAAAACTTGACTTTTTAAAATCTTATATCATTGACAAGAGTCTACAGAGCAAGGTGAGCCCCCACATAATGATGAAGCATTATGGTATGGGTTGACAAGACCTGCTGGTTTTATCTGTTACCTTGACATAAGAAATCTTGCATCTTCCTCTAATTTAATACTAAATCTGTAAAATGATTCATTTGAAGGGAGGGTAACTATCAGAGAAAATGCTCTTCAGATGTGGTTTACTTTGTTTTTGTAGCAAACACAGCAGGAGTCAGAAAATGCAAAACTACTGACTTATCAGTTGAAACCTAAAGGAGGAGGGCGGCGGCGTTGGGGCCACGGAACAGGACACATCAAAGGTGAAGACTGGGATGAGGAAGAAACTGATCTGTCATCTATACGTATTCTTGGGAAAAGCAACTACTCCACAGAAAAATCAAGGCAGGGGGAGGACACACTGAGCAGGTGAGCCCCCCCCTCTCCAAAAACAAAAAAGGAGTTAGCCAGAACTCTGTACTGCTATGATAATTGCTCAAGATGATCAAAAAAAGATCATTCACACAACCTTTCTCTTCTGACTTGTAGGTATGGAAATGTTCTGGATTTCAGTCAACCCAATGGAAAAGAAGATACACCTTTAAACCTAAACAAGACTGCAGCCTATCAAGAGCCATCACGAACCGCCTCTGCCAAACAACATTATCTGAGGCAGTCTAGATATTTGCCTGGTAATATACTGTATATTTAAATACCCGTTAGTAGGACTGGAGGCTGTTTTCATTTTCATTTCTTTAGTTCTTGTATGCTTTAATGGAGCATGTACAGCATGTAATAATCTCTTTCTGTCTCCATCAGGCGTTAGTACAAAGAAGAACGGTGCCATGAATGCAAGTAAAGACTTCACTGAAAGCCTTCTTTGGGGCAGCAGTAGTATTCCATATGGAGGGACTCTGCCAAGTAGAGGCGCTCATGGTAACATCACTGTGATCTTTGCTCTGTTGCTGTTAGCGAGGTGAAAGTGAATGGATCTATGTTTGCTTTAATTATCAGGTACAAATACAATCCCAGGTGGGTACATGCCATCATTTTACAAGAAAGATAATGGCTCTGCTGGTCACAGAGGACGTCAGAGTGTTTCAGTAGAAACGACAGCATCAAGTGAGCACAGATGTAGAACTTTAATATCTGCTCTGCTGTATTTAACTAATACAAGCTTTCATACAATGCCTTAAAAACACCCAACAAGTTCCCTTTACATTCACTGCTGTTTCAGATTATGCAACATGGCGGTCTGGTCGGAGTCAGATCAACACCTCTGCCAACATGCCGGTGTCCAACAAGAGCACTCCTGTTCTGCTGCCTCGCCCGCCACTACAAACCGTTCACGGGAGAACAGACTGGTCTGCCAAATACGGACACCGTTAGGGCTTCTCTGGAGCTCTGATTTGTTGCCTAAGAACTCTTTCTCCTCCAAAGAGCAGGCCTACAGTAGTTGTTTTTTAACCTAAATATGTACATGAATCTTACATAGCAATAAGTTTTGTTTCAACATGTATTCTATGAATGCTGTGAGTTATGTATTTAAATGTATGGGTAAATGCAGCCACAATTTGCTCCTAAGTGTTTGACTGTATCTTTCTGTAATATAACTGATTTTGTGGAAAGGTTACACCCTCAATTTTGTATTATTGAGTGTTCATCTAAACAACAATATGCATATTATAATTTTTTTTAAACCTTCACAGTGAATTATTTTTGCCTAATTAATTGTGTTGCCTATACAGTACTTTTTTCCCCTTTTACATTCTTCCCTTTTTATTTAATGACAGCTTCTGTGCCAACCAGATATTATTTGTGTATATACATTTTCAGTGAAATTAAAGCAATGCTTTGATTTCAGCAAGGTGTGCATAATGCATTTGGTTGCACCACTGTGTCGATACTATTCAGTTTCAGCAAAAAAAACAACAAAACAAAACAAAAAAAAAACTACATATACACACACACATATATATATATATATATATATATATATATATATATATATATATATATATATATATATATATATATATATATATATATATATATATATATATAAAACAAATTCGGGCCACTGTAGGCCAAACTCTGTAAGGGCCAAACTAAATGTGAACAAGTTTCATTAAACATTTGACTGCCTATCATTGTATTAAAATATCTGAATTTTCAAGAGCATGTTCAAGTCTCTTCAGAAATGTTAAATATTATGTCATTCTTTTTTATATTTATATTTTATTTATTTTTTAATGTGTGACCAGCAGCTGCAGCAGGATAAGCACAGCAAGGTAACTGGATTAAACTGTTAAGATATTAATTCAGGTCAGTGTGTGTGTATATATCTAGATCCAATGTGAGATAAATAAATTGTCCTAGATTGGGTTTTATTTGGTACATCTATGGATTAAAAGGAGATCACTATTTTTCTATTTTAACAATGTTTAATCTACCTGCTTCTGTCCTGTAGCTGCGGCCGTTGTTGGTGTGGAAATAGGAAACTGAAAAAAAAGATCATTTTTATGACCATTTTGGGAAAAAAGAATATAGTCTAGCAATGACAATGTGCCCACAGGATTTTGGTATGAATGGAGAGAATATCAGGAAATTTTATATATTTCTGAGAGCTATTGAAATTGGTTAGTTAACTTCTCATTTGTTTAATAGCACCACCTAGAGGAGGATAGGCCAAACAAATATGGCCTGTGTGGAAACTTCTGTCAAATTTGTCTAAACATATCAAAACAACCAATTTTCTCCTTTGCCCATCATGCAAAGTGGTAATATGTTAATAAGCCACGTCTCCATTGGCCAGAATCTACCAATGACTTACTTCAGATGTTTCCCCGCCTTTATGTCCCTCCTTATATAACTACCTCGACAGGTGGAGGATAGAGTAGTTTTGCTCACGTCACCAGACTTTCTCCACAAGAAGCAGTTGAGCGCGCAGGTATGAACTCAGAACACAGGTGTATGGAGTTACATCTCTGAGATGTAACTCCATACAGGTGTAATCTT
This sequence comes from Melanotaenia boesemani, assembly GCF_017639745.1. NCBI lineage: Eukaryota > Metazoa > Chordata > Actinopteri > Atheriniformes > Melanotaeniidae > Melanotaenia > Melanotaenia boesemani. The sequence goes on from NC_055697.1 coordinate 15,572,788, forward strand.
ATTCGTTAATGTGTTCATTTTATGAATAATGACTTTAACTGTTCAGATTCGCAGATTTTCTGCACCAAAACAACCATGTCTGAAAGAGCAATTCTGTACTATTTCAATGGAAGAGGGAAAATGGAGTCAATCCGCTGGCTTCTGACAGTTGCAGGGGTGGAGGTAACGGAGCACGACTTATTGTATGAAACTTTGCATACCTTTAGTAATCTGACGTGCTGTGATTGACGTCTGAAATTTGATGTTTATAGTTTGATGAGATGTATCTGACAACCAGAGAGGACTTCGAGAAACTAGTGAATAGTAAGTTGTTGAAATGATCCAATCTTGTATGTGGGTGGGGTCTTTTGTTTGAGTAATAAAGCACATCACTTTTCTTTGCTGTGACGTTTCACTTGCATATCTTACAATTCAGAATGAGATGGCAGTTTTTACAGAGTTCAGAGTTCACCTCTATTGTGTGACCTGTTGATACTGGTGTAATTACGAGCTGATTTGATGATGATCTTTTGGGTTTGGCGTTCTGCATGATCTGCTTATATGTTTTCTTTATAGATGGATCACTCATGTTTCAGCAGCTTCCCTTGGTGGAAATCGATGGTATGAAACTTGTTCAGTCCAAGGCAATCTTGAAGTACATAGCAGAAAAGTACAATCTCCATGGCAAAGATATCAAAGAACGTGTCATGTATGGTCAAATTCTTTAATAGTGTAATAATGGCAGTCTCTTTTAGAACATATTTGTTTTTTAATCAAATGTCATGCTTCCCTGTAGGGTCAACATGTACGCAGAGGGACTCATGGATCTCATGGAAATGATCGCAATAGTGCCTTTCGTGCCAGATCCAAAACCAAAGTTAGACAATATCCAGAGTAAAGCAAAAGAACGCTACTTACCTGTGTTTGAAAAGGTATGGTGAACTATCTCATAAACTTAGAAAAAAAAAACATGATTGTCTATGAAAATTAAATAGGAACTTATACATTTCAGGCACTGACTGGACCCGTTTACTTGGTGGGTGGTAAACAAACCTATGCAGATGTACTCCTGCTGGAATGCACTCTGATGCTGGAGGAGAAATTCCCAGAAATTCTTAAAGATTTTCCCAGTGTCAAGGTGAGTGTGACAATCTGCAGTCTGGTCTTGGTGAAATGTCAGAATGCTGGTCAACATCTGATGTTGTGCTCCATTTAAAGCAAACTCCTTCTGTTTCAGGCGTTCCAGGGTAGGATGGCTCAAAATGATGCCATCAGAAGATTTCTGCTCCCAGGCAGCAAGAGGAAGCCACAGCCAGATGAAACCTACGTGAAGACCGTCCTGGAAGTGCTCAAGATGACTTCACTTCCCTGAACTCATCACAAAAGATAAATCCATCTTGTATGAGCTTCAAATATCACTTGAGCAACAAGAGGCCTTAATGATGTTGAAATTAATACTGCATTATCTTGGAAACTACAACTAATCTATTTAGCTTGAGACTGAATTATGTAATCTTTTATAACAACAAACAGCTGTTTTTATGCAAATTCAATTTGAAATAAATACTTTATTTCTGGAGAACATTTGAAAAGCTGCTACATTTTTTTGTCGTTGAGCTTTAATCGCACATTTTTAGACAAAAAGAAACACATGCATGAATTTCAGTTATTTATTTAGTTTGTTTTCATTACAAAATTGCCAACATGATGGTTCTTTTTCCACAAGTGACGAGTAAAACGTGTTCCTTTGTCAGCTTATTAACCTTCAAACAGGAAACCCAACATCAAGTAACAATTTGACTGATGTAGACCTGCTGAGATGTAATTATTGCAAAGAAATCATGGTAATTACTCTCAAATCATGAGAAGTACAATCATACACAGACTCACACACTGAAGCATCCATAAAAACAACAAACATCCATAAAACATGATTAATTGGGAATGAAGTTTCCTTTAAAACAAGGTTTGTTCATTGAGCTCATCTTGTCATTGTTGGTGTTCCAGTCAAATCACGGTCAGGAGCAACAGGCGAAATACCATCAGCAAACTGAAAAAAGAACAAACACACAAATAAGAAAATCTCTGACTTAGCAAGTGTGGTTCAACAACTCGTGATTTTCCCATGTTGAGCAAGCGTGACCCTGACCTTAAATAATAGATAGTGTCTCCATGATATGCTTAGTAAATATCCCCACCCTAAATGCCCCACTCAGTAGTTTATGTTCAGTAGTTACTGAACATGTATGTTCTACCTCAAACATCTGCATAATTAACATCAGTTTCTGGCGTTGATCCCTCAGCTTCTCAGCTTAAAGGAGGCAAGTCCATGGCACAATGAGTCCTTCAGTTCTGCCCACAGAATTGTTTTAACTATGGAAAGCACTTTGTGTTGCATTATTGTATGAAAAGTGCTTTATAAATAAAGACTGATTGATTGATTGATAGATTGATGTTTTGGTACCTCCTTGTGAAACTCACCTCTGGTTTAATCTGTTTCATTTTTTGCTTAGATAGTTCTTGAAAAACTTGACTTTTTAAAATCTTATATCATTGACAAGAGTCTACAGAGCAAGGTGAGCCCCCACATGATGATGAAGCATTATGGTATGGGTTGACAAGACCTGCTGGTTTTATCTGTTACCTTGACATAAGAAATCTTGCATCTTCCTCTAATTTAATACTAAATCTGTAAAATGATTCATTTGAAGGGAGGGTAACTATCAGAGAAAATGCTCTTCAGATGTGGTTTACTTTGTTTTTGTAGCAAACACAGCAGGAGTCAGAAAATGCAAAACTACTGACTTATCAGTTGAAACCTAAAGGAGGAGGGCGGCGGCGTTGGGGCCACGGAACAGGACACATCATAGGTGAAGACTGGGATGAGGAAGAAACTGATCTGTCATCTATACGTATTCTTGGGAAAAGCAACTACTCCACAGAAAAATCAAGGCAGGGGGAGGACACACTGAGCAGGTGAGCCCCCCCCTCTCCAAAAACAAAAAAGGAGTTAGCCAGAACTCTGTACTGCTATGATAATTGCTCAAGATGATCAAAAAAAGATCATTCACACAACCTTTCTCTTCTGACTTGTAGGTATGGAAATGTTCTGGATTTCAGTCAACCCAATGGAAAAGAAGATACACCTTTAAACCTAAACAAGACTGCAGCCTATCAAGAGCCATCACGAACCGCCTCTGCCAAACAACATTATCTGAGGCAGTCTAGATATTTGCCTGGTAATATACTGTATATTTAAATACCCGTTAGTAGGACTGGAGGCTGTTTTCATTTTCATTTCTTTAGTTCTTGTATGCTTTAATGGAGCATGTACAGCATGTAATAATCTCTTTCTGTCTCCATCAGGCGTTAGTACAAAGAAGAACGGTGCCATGAATGCAAGTAAAGACTTCACTGAAAGCCTTCTTTGGGGCAGCAGTAGTATTCCATATGGAGGGACTCTGCCAAGTAGAGGCGCTCATGGTAACATCACTGTGATCTTTGCTCTGTTGCTGTTAGCGAGGTGAAAGTGAATGGATCTATGTTTGCTTTAATTATCAGGTACAAATACAATCCCAGGTGGGTACATGCCATCATTTTACAAGAAAGATAATGGCTCTGCTGGTCACAGAGGACGTCAGAGTGTTTCAGTAGAAACGACAGCATCAAGTGAGCACAGATGTAGAACTTTAATATCTGCTCTGCTGTATTTAACTAATACAAGCTTTCATACAATGCCTTAAAAACACCCAACAAGTTCCCTTTACATTCACTGCTGTTTCAGATTATGCAACATGGCGGTCTGGTCGGAGTCAGATCAACACCTGTGCCAACATGCCGGTGTCCAACAAGAGCACTCCTGTTCTGCTGCCTCGCCCGCCACTACAAACCGTTCACGGGAGAACAGACTGGTCTGCCAAATACGGACACCGTTAGGGCTTCTCTGGAGCTCTGATTTGTTGCCTAAGAACTCTTTCTCCTCCAAAGAGCAGGCCTACAGTAGTTGTTTTTTAACCTAAATATGTACATGAATCTTACATAGCAATAAGTTTTGTTTCAACATGTATTCTATGAATGCTGTGAGTTATGTATTTAAATGTATGGGTAAATGCAGCCACAATTTGCTCCTAAGTGTTTGACTGTATCTTTCTGTAATATAACTGATTTTGTGGAGAGGTTACACCCTCAATTTTGTATTATTGAGTGTTCATCTAAACAACAATATGCATATTATAATTTTTTTTAAACCTTCACAGTGAATTATTTTGCCTAATTAATTGTGTTGCCTATACAGTACTTTTTTCCCCTTTTACATTCTTCCCTTTTTATTTAATGACAGCTTCTGTGCCAACCAGATATTATTTGTGTATATACATTTTCAGTGAAATTAAAGCAATGCTTTGATTTCAGCAAGGTGTGCATAATGCATTTGGTTGCACCACTGTGTCGATACTATTCAGTTTCAGCAAAAAAAACAACAAAACAAAACAAAAAAAAAACTACATATACACACACACACATATATATATATATATATATATATATATATATATATATATATATATATATATATATATATAAAACAAATTCGGGCCACTGTAGGCCAAACTCTGTAAGGGCCAAACTAAATGTGAACAAGTTTCATTAAACATTTGACTGCCTATCGTTGTATTAAAATATCTGAATTTTCAAGAGCATGTTCAAGTCTCTTCAGAAATGTTAAATATTATGTCATTCTTTTTTATATTTATATTTTATTTATTTTTTAATGTGTGACCAGCAGCTGCAGCAGGATAAGCACAGCAAGGTAACTGGATTAAACTGTTAAGATATTAATTCAGGTCAGTGTGTGTGTATATATCTAGATCCAATGTGAGATAAATAAATTGTCCTAGATTGGGTTTTATTTGGTACATCTATGGATTAAAAGGAGATCACTATTTTTCTATTTTAACAATGTTTAATCTACCTGCTTCTGTCCTGTAGCTGCGGCCGTTGTTGGTGTGGAAATAGGAAACTGAAAAAAAAGATCATTTTTATGACCATTTTGGGAAAAAAGAATATAGTCTAGCAATGACAATGTGCCCACAGGATTTTGGTATGAATGGAGAGAATATCAGGAAATTTTATATATTTCTGAGAGCTATTGAAATTGGTTAGTTAACTTCTCATTTGTTTAATAGCACCACCTAGAGGAGGATAGGCCAAACAAATATGGCCTGTGTGGAAACTTCTGTCAAATTTGTCTAAACATATCAAAACAACCAATTTTCTCCTTTGCCCATCATGCAAAGTGGTAATATGTTAATAAGCCACGTCTCCATTGGCCAGAATCTACCAATGACTTACTTCAGATGTTTCCCCGCCTTTATGTCCCTCCTTATATAACTACCTCGACAGGTGGAGGATAGAGTAGTTTTGCTCACGTCACCAGACTTTCTCCACAAGAAGCAGTTGAGCGCGCAGGTATGAACTCAGAACACAGGTGTATGGAGTTACATCTCTGAGATGTAACTCCATACAGGTGTAATCTTATTCGTTAATGTGTTCATTTTATGAATAATGACTTTAACTGTTCAGATTCGCAGATTTTCTGCACCAAAACAACCATGTCTGAAAGAGCAATTCTGTACTATTTCAATGGAAGAGGGAAAATGGAGTCAATCCGCTGGCTTCTGACAGTTGCAGGGGTGGAGGTAACGGAGCACGACTTATTGTATGAAACTTTGCATACCTTTAGTAATCTGACGTGCTGTGATTGACGTCTGAAATTTGATGTTTATAGTTTGATGAGATGTATCTGACAACCAGAGAGGACTTCGAGAAACTAGTGAATAGTAAGTTGTTGAAATGATCCAATCTTGTATGTGGGTGGGGTCTTTTGTTTGAGTAATAAAGCACATCACTTTTCTTTGCTGTGACGTTTCACTTGCATATCTTACAATTCAGAATGAGATGGCAGTTTTTACAGAGTTCAGAGTTCACCTCTATTGTGTGACCTGTTGATACTGGTGTAATTACGAGCTGATTTGATGATGACCTTTTGGGTTTGGCGTTCTGCATGATCTGCTTATATGTTTTCTTTATAGATGGATCACTCATGTTTCAGCAGCTTCCCTTGGTGGAAATCGATGGTATGAAACTTGTTCAGTCCAAGGCAATCTTGAAGTACATAGCAGAAAAGTACAATCTCCATGGCAAAGATATCAAAGAACGTGTCATGTATGGTCAAATTCTTTAATAGTGTAATAATGGCGGTCTCTTTTAGAACATATTTGTTTTTTAATCAAATGTCATGCTTCCCTGTAGGGTCAACATGTACGCAGAGGGACTCATGGATCTCATGGAAATGATCGCAATAGTGCCTTTCGTGCCAGATCCAAAACCAAAGTTAGACAATATCCAGAGTAAAGCAAAAGAACGCTACTTACCTGTGTTTGAAAAGGTATGGTGAACTATCTCATAAACTTAGAAAAAAAAAACATGATTGTTTATGAAAATTAAATAGGAACTTATACATTTCAGGCACTGACTGGACCCGTTTACTTGGTGGGTGGTAAACAAACCTATGCAGATGTACTCCTGCTGGAATGCACTCTGATGCTGGAGGAGAAATTCCCAGAAATTCTTAAAGATTTTCCCAGTGTCAAGGTGAGTGTGACAATCTGCAGTCTGGTCTTGGTGAAATGTCAGAATGCTGGTCAACATCTGATGTTGTGCTCCATTTAAAGCAAACTCCTTCTTTTTCAGGCGTTCCAGGGTAGGATGGCTCAAAATGATGCCATCAGAAGATTTCTGCTCCCAGGCAGCAAGAGGAAGCCACAGCCAGATGAAACCTACGTGAAGACCGTCCTGGAAGTGCTCAAGATGACTTCACTTCATTGAACTCATCACAAAAGATAAATCCATCTTGTATGAGCTTCAAATATCACTTGAGCAACAAGAGGCCTTAATGATGTTGAAATTAATACTGCATTATCTTGGAAACTACAACTAATCTATTTAGCTTGAGACTGAATTATGTAATCTTTTATAACAACAAACAGCTGTTTTTATGCAAATTCAATTTGAAATAAATACTTTATTTCTGGAGAACATTTGAAAAGCTGCTACATTTTTTTGTCGTTGAGCTTTAATCGCACATTTTTAGACAAAAAGAAACACATGCATGAATTTCAGTTATTTATTTAGTTTGTTTTCATTACAAAATTGCCAACATGATGGTCCTTTTTCCACAAGTGACGAGTAAAACGTGTTCCTTTGTCAGCTTATTAACCTTCAAACAGGAAACCCAACATCAAGTAACAATTTGACTGATGTAGACCTGCTGAGATGTAATTATTGCAAAGAAATCATGGTAATTACTCTCAAATCATGAGAAGTACAATCATACACAGACTCACACACTGAAGCATCCATAAAAACAACAAACATCCATAAAACATGATTAATTGGGAATGAAGTTTCCTTTAAAACAAGGTTTGTTCATTGAGCTCATCTTGTCATTGTTGGTGTTCCAGTCAAATCACGGTCAGGAGCAACAGGCGAAATACCATCAGCAAACTGAAAAAAGAACAAACACACAAATAAGAAAATCTCTGACTTAGCAAGTGTGGTTCAACAACTCGTGATTTTCCCATGTTGAGCAAGCGTGACCCTGACCTTAAATAATAGATAGTGTCTCCATGATATGCTTAGTAAATATCCCCACCCTAAATGCTCCACTCAGTAGTTTATGTTCAGTAGTTACTGAACATGTATGTTCTACCTCAAACATCTGCATAATTAACATCAGTTTCTGGCGTTGATCCCTCAGCTTCTCAGCTTAAAGGAGGCAAGTCCATGGCACAATGAGTCCTTCAGTTCTGCCCACAGAATTGTTTTAACTATGGAAAGCACTTTGTGCTGCATTATTGTATGAAAAGTGCTTTATAAATAAAGACTGATTGATTGATTGATTGATAGATTGATGTTTTGGTACCTCCTTGTGAAACTCACCTCTGGTTTAATCTGTTTCATTTTTTGCTTAGATAGTTCTTGAAAAACTTGACTTTTTAAAATCTTATATCATTGACAAGAGTCTACAGAGCAAGGTGAGCCCCCACATGATGATGAAGCATTATGGTATGGGTTGACAAGACCTGCTGGTTTTATCTGTTACCTTGACATAAGAAATCTTGCATCTTCCTCTAATTTAATACTAAATCTGTAAAATGATTCATTTGAAGGGAGGGTAACTATCAGAGAAAATGCTCTTCAGATGTGGTTTACTTTGTTTTTGTAGCAAACACAGCAGGAGTCAGAAAATGCAAAACTACTGACTTATCAGTTGAAACCTAAAGGAGGAGGGCGGCGGCGTTGGGGCCACGGAACAAGACACATCAAAGGTGAAGACTGGGATGATGAAGAAACTGATCTGTCATCTATACGTATTCTTGGGAAAAGCAACTACTCCACAGAAAAATCAAGGCAGGGGGAGGACACACTGAACAGGTGAGCCCCCCCCTCTCCAAAAACAAAAAAGTGGTTAGCCAGAACTCTGTACTGCTATAATTGCTCAAGATGATTAGAAAAAGATCATTCACACAACCTTTCTCTTCTGACTTGTAGGTATGGAAATATTCTGGATTTCAGTCAACCCAATGGAAAAGAAGATACACCTTTAAACCTAAACAAGACTGCAGCCTATCAAGAGCCATCACGAACCGCCTCTGCCAAACAACATTATCTGAGGCAGTCTAGATATTTGCCTGGTAATATACTGTATATTTAAATACCCATTAGTAGGACTGGAGGCTGTTTTCATATAAACACATACTTTATTTTCATTTCTTTAGTTCTTGTATGCCTAAATGGAGCATGTTCAGCATGTAATAATCTCTTTCTGTCTCCATCAGGCGTTAGTACAAAGAAGAACAGTGCCATGAATGCAAGTAAAGCAATACTTTGATTTCAGTAAGTTGGACATAATGTATTTGGTTGCATCACTGTGTAGATATGTTTCAGTTTTAGCCAAAAAAATAAAAAACAAAAAAAAGAAAAAAGCAAAACAAAATCGGGCCACTGTAGGCCAAACTGTGAGCACCAAACTAAATGTGAACAAGTTTCATTAAATATTTGACAGCCTATAGTTGTAATAAAATATCATTTTTCAAAAGCATGTTCAAGCCTATTCATAAGTGTTAAATATTGTGTCGTTCTTTTTTTAATATTTATTTTATTTTTTAATGTGTGACCAGCAGATTCAGCAGGAAAAGCACAGCAAGGTAACTGGATTAAACTGTTGTTAGAGATTAATTCAGGTCAGTGTGTGTATATATCTAGATCCAATGTGAGAAAAATAGATTGTCCTAGATTGGGCTTTATTTGGTACATCTATGGATTAAAAGGAGATGGCTATAGTATTTTAAAAATGTTTAATCTACCTGCTTCTGTCCTGTAGCTGCAGCAGGTGTTGGTGTGGAAATAGGAAACTGAAAGAAAAATTATCATTTTTATGACCATTTTGGGGAAAAAAAAGAGAATATAGTCAAGCAATGACGAAATGTGCCCATAATATGCCCACAGGATTTTGGTATGAATGAAGAGAATATCAGGAAATTTTATATCTTTTGAGACCTACTGAATTTGGTTAGTAAACTTATCAATTGTTTTATATCACCACCTAGAGGAGGATAGGCCGAGTTGGGAAAATAAAAGCAATTGGAGAAAAAAAATGGATCAGTGGTTTATCGTTTTAAATGACTCATTCTTCCTTTGTTGTGTTTGTAGTAAAAATTTTGTTCTGCTGACGAATTAGTCACATGGTCGTAGAATGCTCCCAGTCGTAAGACCTGTGTATTTTAATCAACAATATAATAATGAAAATTAAACAAATGAAAATTGTCTTTAAAACTGTTCCTTTTTAAAAAGGAAGGCAAACTGCCACGTGCAGCGCCGCATTTGGATGTGTCTGAAGCTTGAAGCTTGACTTCCCTACGTATCTCCTATTGGCCTTGAGCTTGTTTGGAGGTTCTAGCAGGGGAGCGCAGCTACTGGTATACCGATGGATGGTCGTCCGCCGGGGGGGGACATCGTCCGCTGCCACCGAGCGCTGAGCTTCGGGAGGGACACACATGGACCGGTGAGGGAGGAAGGGGACACCCGCCTAGCCAGCCAGATCAGCCGAATCAACCCTAGCGATCAATGGGGTGACAGATGTCGCAGCCAGATCGCCCTCACATCCAACTGTACAACGTAGACGCGAAGCTGTTTTAAACGAGGATGTGGCATGTGCAACTTCGGTCATGGTGTCGTCATTGTGAATATCAGATATATTGAATAAACGTGCATAGTCTTATCAAACAAATATGGCGTGTGTGGAAACTTTTGTCAAATTTGTCAAAAAGTATCGTTAAAACAACCCATTTCTCCTTTACCCATCATGCAAAGCTGTAATATGTTAATAAGCCACGTCTCCATTGGCCAGAACCTACCAATAAGTGTATCCCTCCTTTAACGCCCCTCCTTATATAACTAAATCGACTCTGGTTTTGCTCACGTCACCTGACTTTCTCCACAAGAAGCACTTAAGCGGTTAGGTATGAACTCCATACAGGTGTAATCTTATTCGTTAATGCATTCATTTTATGAATAATGACTTTAACTGTTCAGATTCGCAGATTTTCTGCACCAAAACAACCATGTCTGAAAGAGCAACTCTGTACTATTTCAATGGAAGAGGGAAAATGGAGTCAATCCGCTGGCTTCTGACGGTTGCAGGGGTGGAGGTAACGGAGCACGATTTATTGTATGAAACTTTGCATACCTTTAGTAATCTGACGTGCTGTGATTGACGTCTGAAATTTGATGTTTATAGTTTGATGAGATGTATCTGACAACCAGAGAGGACTACGAGAAACTAGTGAATAGTAAGTTGTTGAAATGATCCAATCTTTTATGTGGGTGGGATCTTTTATTTGAGTAATAAAGCACATGATCATTTTTTTTTTTTTGCTGTGAACTTTCACCTGCATATTTTACAGTTCAGAATGAGATGGCAGTTTTTACAGGGTTCAGAGTTCACATCTATTGTGTGACCAGTTGATACTGGTGTAATTACAAGCTGCCTGCTCATATGTTTTCTTTATAGATGGATCACTCATGTTTCAGCAGGTTCCCTTGGTGGAAATCGATGGTATGAAACTCATTCAGACCAAGGCAATCTTGAAGTACATAGCAGAAAAGTACAATCTCCATGGCAAAGATATCAAAGAACGTGTCCAGTATGGTCAAATTCTTTAATAGTGTAATAATGGCAGTCTCTTTTAGAACATATTTGTTTTTTAATCAAATGTCATGCCTTCCTGTAGGGTCAACATGTACGCAGAGGGACTCATGGATCTCATGGAAATGATGATGATACTGCCTTTTGTGCCAGATCCAAAACCAAAGTTAGACAATATCCAGAGTAAAGCAAAAGAACGCTACTTACCTGTGTTTGAAAAGGTATGGTGAACTATCTCATAAACTTAGAAAAAAAAAACATGATTGTTTATGAAAATTAAATAGGAACTTATACATTTTAGGCACTGACTGGACCCGTTTACCTGGTGGGTGGTAAACAAACCTATGCAGATGTACTCCTGCTGGAATGCACTCTGATGCTGGAGGAGAAATTCCCAGCAATTCTTAAAGATTTTCCCAGTGTCAAGGTGAGTGTGACAATCTGCAGTCTGGTCTTGATGAAATGTCAGAATGCTGGTCAACATCTGATGTTGTGCTCCATTTAAAGCAAACTCCTTCTGTTTCAGGTGTTCCAGGGTAGGATGGCTCAAAATGATGCCATCAGAAGATTTCTGCTCCCAGGCAGCAAGAGGAAGCCACAGCCAGATGAAACCTACGTGAAGACCGTCCTGGAAGTGCTCAAGATGACTTCACTTCCCTGAACTCATCACAAAAGATAAATCCATCTTGTATGAGCTTCATTGCTAAAAACTAAGCAAATATCACTTGAGCAACAAGAGGCCTTAATGATGTTGAAATTTATACTGCATTATCTTGGAAAATACAACTAATCTATTTAGCTTGAGACTGAATTATGTAATCTTTTTTATAACAATAAATAGCTGTTTTTCATGCAAATTCAATTTAAAATAAATACTTTATTTCTGGAGAACATTTGAAAAGCTGCTACATTTTTTTGTCGTTGAGCTTTAATCGCACATTTTTAGACAAAAAGAAACACATGCATGAATTTCAGTTATTTATTTAGTTTGTTTTCATTACAAAATTGCCAACATGATGGTTCTTTTTCCACAAGTGACAAGTAAAACGTGTTCCTTTGTCAGCTTATTAACCGTCACACAGGAAACCCAACATCAAGCAACAATTTTGCTGATGTAGACCTGCTGAGATGTGATTATTGCAAAAAAATCATGGTAATTACTCTCAAATCATGAGAAGTACAATCATACACAGACTCACACACTGAAGCATCCATAAAAACAACAAACATCCATAAAACATGAGGAATTGAGAATGAAGTTTCCTTTAAAACAAGGTTTGTTCATTGAGCTCATCTTGTCATTGTTGGTGTTCCAGTCAAATCACGGTCAGGAGCAACAGGCGAAATACCATCAGCAAACTGAAAAAAGAACAAACACACAAATAAGAAAATCTCTGACTTAGCAAGTGTGGTTCAACAACTCGTGATTTTCCCATGTTGAGCAAGCATGACCCTGACCTTAGCCCTGATATAATGCCGGCAGGCATTAATTTCCCAGATTTCTTGTATCTCATTCCCATAATGACCGAAAGGAGTCCCGAGGTGACTAAAATAAAAAGATAGCACCATTGTTACATATCTAAATAAAACATCTTGCTCATCAATAAACAAGATCAGACAGAGCTTGGCCATACTCACTTAATGACACCTGGATATCCTTAGGATCATTAGAGATTTTAAAGGCACCATAAGCAGATAGTCCACCAAACACCAAACCAGCCATCAGGGACATTACACTGGCTACGATCAAAAAGAAATATACACATATTTCATGAATCTGATTAATATTTCTTTTTAAATCAAAATGGTAATCAGATATTCAGTTTAAACCTTTTCTCTTGTATCCCAAAAATCCTCCAAAAACGATGGCTGCAGCATAGCCGAATCCAATCCAATCTATAGCCATTACGAAGCTATAAAAAAAGACAACAAAATCACATTACTGCCATGTTCAACAGCCACTCCAGTTTCGACTTTTGATAGTTTAAAACAATCATTGAGTTCACCGGGAGTTACATTAAGAAGAGTTTGGCAAGCTCAAATTATTAACTAATTTGATTTTTGAACAATTGCCGTTTTATTTAACTTTGAACAAATTCCTTTGCATTAAGATTTCAGTTAATCTGAAAGTCCTCTAGATGTTGCTGTCAACCACTGTTTGAGAAAACACTAAACGACATTAGAAAAGGCCCACATAAATACGCTTTTACACAAATATCCTGTTTAAAAATGTACGGCATTCAAAGTGCGTATTCTTATCTTACGTCTATTACAATAATGATTTATTCATGTAAGATGTAACTTACAAACTTAAAGTCCAAACAAGAGAACCACGATACCAGCTTTCAAACCGTTTAATTGCACTTCCTTGTTACGGCCAATCCCTTGTCATGCACATGCGCAATTCAGTTCGCGTGGAGTTTGGTGACTTGTTACGAAGTAGGAAAAAACAAATCTAAGCATTTCATTGCATTTAAAATAAATAATAAATTAAAAAAGTAATTTAGATCAACATATTTGCGTGGGTTCAATCTTGCAGCTACAATTTGGACACAAACTTTATTTCAAAGAGGACGTTTATGATTTTCTTTCTATGATAATGTTAGTATTTTTTCTAAAGTCTTAGATTACATTGCTACATTTGGTAGTTATTCTTTGAGGTTGAAACCAAACAATTGTTTTCATCCTAACTCCAACTTTGAATAAAATTATTGGGATAAACAACAAAAATAAACAACTACTGAAGCTCTCTCTCTCTTGACGGTGTATATTCCTCATTTTCACCACAAAACGTATCACGTTATAACGTAATCCGTTTCATGTTTTAACAATGATATAAGATCCCAATATATTTTTTATTTTGGGTGACAGCTCTACGCGTACGTATTTTTAAATACAAACCCGAAGCAAAATGATAAATTATCTGCAGCTTCACCTCCTCTGTAAAATTACTTTGGTTGCCTAGGGACAGTGACTGAAATTCCATTGGCTCAGAAACAAATTCACGAGGGTGTAAACTGACCAAGGTAGTACAAACTATCTCACATTGGAGCAGAAACAGTCATGCACAAATGACTTATTTTCCATATAAACTTATACACTAGTATGATTGCCCAGAAGTAACTTACATCTTAATGAATTCAGCCTAGCAAGTTAAATGATTAAATTAGCTTTTTAAAATGTAATTTCTATTAATGTAAAACTTTCAAATCCTGCAAAGCTGCTTCCTAAACTATAACTAAAGAAAAGTGTTATGCGTCTGGCATAACACATTTTAGATTTTAGTGAAGAAACTAAAGTTACTAAAATTAAATTTAGCATGCATATCAAGTCAACACTGATATGCTCTTTCACAGTTTGCATGTCAAATTTCATCAGTATCTCAGTAGTGTTTATATTTACTTATGCACTTCAGATATCTACAACTATGCATACATGTGCTCAATAATTCAAAGTAAAAAAGAGAAAACGTGACTCTCCCCAAACCAAAACCACTTTATTTTACTCTGAACCCCTTTCAACACCTCAAATACATTAAAGGTTTCATTGTTTAAGAATAGTTCTCAAAAAGTGTAAATCAATGCATTCTTAGAGCAAAATAAGCCACTATGAGCTGTAGACAATGTGACCACATGCTGCAGTGAGTAACAGCTCCAGCAGAGCGCCTCCATGCAGTCACCTGATGGAAAAGAGCCACTGTGGCCCCCCAAAGAGAAGGCACACGTTTTCAAAAACAGTTGGCATTTTAACACTGTCTACAGAGTTTCCTGATGAGTTACAGTCTGGTCTTGTCAGGATAAAAATGACTATAAAATGGCTGACAAGATCATTTAAGAACAAGGAAGGATTATTCAAGTGAGGTATTGGAGTAACATGTAAAACCCACAAGATTACTGTATTCTTGACATGAGGGAAAGACTAACTATAGAGGAGGACAAGATGACTAATATGTAAAGCGGCAAGTGGAAAATGCAATAGCTTGTTACAGTAAACAACAATGGACATACAGTGCATTTCACAATACAGTGATGTTATAATACCAATGGCTTTGAGTGCGCAAGAACCTGCAATATACTGTTAACATGGCTTTGTCAGCTTTTGCTAGGTAGATATTTTCATGAGGACTATGTCATTAATTTAATGTCACAAATGCATGTATCAAAGTTATGAAACACACTGAACCACTATTAAAACAAAAAGAAAAAAGTATTCTGAATCCAGAGAAACAAAACAGACATCAAGTCTCTTTGTTGTGTATCAGGGTAAGAAATAAAAGTATTGCTTACCATATAACACACAGGGACACTCTCAGAACAACATCATGGCAAACACACCTGCTTTTGGCAATGACTGATATTTTAAGGTTCAAGTAATATCTTAAATTGGTAGAACATTTGCATTTTTATAACTCTCTCCCCAGTGCGAGCAGACTTTCTAAAAAATGCACAGCAGTTTGCATTTTTTGTGTCTCCTTCTCATTTGCATGGATGACCATATTGTTACAGCTACATTCAATGTCATACAACAAAAATATTTCTGCATGAATAGTTATGGTAAACAATGACGGCTGGTGTCATCTTTATGAGCTCTTGGGAGGACTGTGTGCTGCTCGTTTTGTTCTACCAGTGTAAAAACACCACCTTACTTGAGAAAAGTGCATAATCTTCCTGATATGGGACTTGGCATAGAAACATTACAACCCATATCAATTAGTCAGTGCACTTAATAATCAATGATCAACATGATCATTTAATGAGGATTTCCGAGTACTCAGCACACTTGGTTTTTAAAAATAATGACAACTTTTTAAAACTAGCCAATGACTGATGAGGAAAACGGCATGCAAGAATACTATCTTGACTAAATTTGATTGGGGAATTTATTTTAAGATATATATGTTGCTATCTTTATTCCATAATCCAGAAGTATTTTTTTAAAAAATTTAACACTGTAACGAACTCACTCATGTTTTCTTATGATTCCAGACAACATGAGGGGAAATAAGACATTTTTCAGTATCTCCGGTCTAACTCTGAGGGTCTTATTAGGTTCTGCTCTTCATATGAAACACACCTTGTGTTGCTGTGATACAAGAAAATGGCACCTTTCTCCCAGTGTTCTGTGCATCTAATCGTGGCAACCACGGTGCTGTTTGTTACGGGGAAACGTTCACCCACAGCCAGCCCAGCAGTGTCCCGCACACCCAGGTTCTCACATACAGTTTCCTGCCATTCTCAGTCAGCAGTAATGGCAGTGTCAGTCCCCCGAGGATCATCACAGAAGGGAGGGTCTTGGAGAGGTTTAGTGGAGAAGGTTTGCCCTCTCCAGGGAACCTGCCCAATTTGTCCGAATCCTGCGACTCGTAGAAATCTGTCAGCAATCTTTTGAGAAAGACAGACAAGTCTATTAGGAATTAAAGCTGTGAGAGAAATGCACAAGACACCACTGAAAAATAAACTGCAAATGGAAACAAAATGAAGAAATCATGAACATCAGGATTTTTAAAAGCATTTTCAGCACAAACCATAAACTCCTGAGACATCAGGGCGTTTTGTAGCTTGGCTAGCAATGAATTCAATAGATTAATGTTTTGGATCCTGTACTTTGCACTACACAATTGCAAACACTTTTCACAGCATTAAAGTGCCTCTTGACATTTAATCTTGTTATATCAAAATATCTGTGGGTGATTTCTCACCCAAATAACTGAACAACAGTAATATTAAGTTTCCCTTAGTTTAAATTGACTTACTTAAAATATCTTGCTTTGTTCTAGTTTGACTTTTATTATGTTTCCCCTTAATTTCAAATATCCACGTGGTTCTTCAAACTGAGTGGGAGAAATATTCCCCATAAAGAATGACACGACCTGTCGGGAAGCTGATACATCATGAGTTGCAACTGACTGATTTTATATGAACAGACAATGCAATTTCAGAATTAACTGGGAGATGCATGTCTTTTACCACATTTACAAGTAAATCCATTTTTAGGGCATTTTCTTAGTTATTACATTCCAACTTTCTACTTTACCATTACAGCAGGAACCTTCCCAAAGTCTGCACCTATGTGAAATCAGAATTTTCCTGTCTGTGAACGGACCAGTGTGAACAGTGGATGTGCAGTGGTTACCATATGGATGTGCACCTGTCTTTGATCTGCAGCCATGATAATGGGTTGGGTGTAATTCAGATCCAAAATTTCCCCATAATGCAAAACAAGTAGATTTTCTTCAGTGTGTGTTAAAGTTCCCATGAAAAAGGCTAGCAGAATGCCATATGGATTAGCTCCAGTGGCCTGAGCATTCCTTATCAGCTGTGATAAAGTTATCTTTTTTCTTGAATTCATAGTAATGGAGTATAAGTCTTCAACATTTATTTGGTTAAAGACATGACTTTTTCAGAAATGCTATTTTAACTACCAGCAAAGCAACCTTTTTGTCACTGTTGAGCCAAACTCCGTTGTTTACAGAACTAGACTTATAACATTGTTGAGTGCTTTGAAGAAAAACAGCCATAGGGGAGGGTGTTTTACCAAAATGCGCGTTAACTTATTTTTAGATTTGGGTTACAAAGCAAACAAGCAGCCTCCAGAGCAGGAAGTTGTGATGGATGTATTTCAGTACTTTTGAGAAATTCTACTGGTTGTTAAGTGAGAGGAAGTGTTCAACACTGGCGGCACATTGAAGAAAAACACTCAGTTTACACGTGGACTGGATAATATGCTATTTCAATATGATTAATTGTTCTACACACTCACCGGTCTTTGATTTCGAACCGATCATGCAGCCACCTGCGGAAAAACACTGGCTCTGAAGGGATTTCCTTTACATCCACGCGGTCGAAGTGTATGTGGACGCGAGGACATTCTTTACAGAGGAATTCTGTAAAACATAAAAAAGAAAAAATAAAGAGACTAAACAAAAACAGGAAAAGCCTTTTAGTAAATCAGCACGTACAGTAAGCACCTAAAACCAACACAAGGTGACAGTGATAGAGTGGAGCTGCTAAGATGCCGTGCTGAAATTATCTTTAGCCAGCAAAAGCAGAAAAGAAAGATTTGTTTATTTATTTTTTAAGTGAAGGACTTTATATATCTTTTGTTTTCTGTAAAAATATTCCAGCTAAAGGCAATGAGTGAAAAAGCAAAGCCAAAGTGGTTGGGAAGGTCAGATATAAAAATGAAGCCAAGTGTGAAGGCTCAAGGCTACATGTGTATCCCCAGAGACCCTCAAGTTCCTGTTTCCACAACATGAAATATTACCAGGAAATGCGGTACTGCAGCCAAACGAAGAAACTTGATCGAAGACAGAAGTGAAAGGTTGCTTTGCTGCTGGAGAAAGCATCTCTTAACAACTCTAAGACACAAAAGCTCAGGGAGATTCACACACAAATTCTTTATTTTAACACAAACACACCTGAACAAGCCAAAGCCTAACTTCAGCTAAACACTGTGTTAGTGCATCACTTTCCTCAAACAAGTGCTCTTTTCAGGATTCTGGACTTCTGAGAATCAGAACAAGTGTTTGGCAGCAAGACTGTATAAAACTCTTAAAGAATTTAATAAAACAATGCTGACCTTTAAAATGAAAACTGAGTTTCCACTGAAGGTCATGTGGGTTTGAGCAGAACAATGCTCCAAAACACACTTTAAAAAACAACCACCTGGAGAGGAGAAGGAAATCAACTCTGCTCTGGAGTGCCAGACAACACTTGGTGGTCTTTAATTTTAATAAATCCAAAAATACCTTGACTCAAATACAGACTATTACTAATAATAATCATCTATAGAAATACTCCAAAGTGAAAGAACTGACGTATCAACAATATACAAAATAATTATGGATTTTAACTCCTAAGTTTTTTTTTTTAAAAGATTCTACTAAAACCTCAGGATTTCTTTCATTCAAATGGTTTCCATTACGATGAGTGCCATGTTTCTGCAGGTGTCTATTAAGTTTCAGTTTTTACAAATAAAACAACAGGTTTACGTTTACTAATGGGAAGTATTAAAACAAACACTCATTACTGAAGAATGATGCAAGACTTCAACCAACAGACACAAAAAAAGCATTAACTGCCTCCTGTAACACCAACAAGAAGCCACTCTGATTTAAATATTGATGTTCAAACAAAAACAGATAAAACAGATCACTTTTCCGTCACAAGAACACTAAACTGCAGCAGTATACATTACAGCAACATAAGTGAGGAAATACACTTGTCTCACTCTTAACTGTCATAATCTAGGGGAAAATTTGATTCAGCTTCATAAAAGATGCCTTGTACAAAGAAAATTCACATTGCTTACATGTAAAAACTCATACAAGCAAAAGACCAACACTGCTCCACCGCCCTCAATCTGTCAAAATATATCAGCTGAATGCAGCAGGTGAGGGATTTGATGAATACTTTTGATGGTCTTTGGAGTTGTACAACACAGTTTGTTTCAGTAAATTTTTTGAACAAATTTTGTTCCAAAGCAACATAATTTAGAAGGAAACTTTAAAGCCTCTAAGGTTCACATAACTATTTTAAAACTGCTGTCATTATGGAAAACATGCACTTCATGTTGTCCCTTTTTCCCACTAAACACGTTATCTATTAAAGTCCAGTCCAGTTATCTATTAAAGAAACTGGATTAAAGTTACAGTTGTCCTGAGTTGCTATACAGTCAGGGGTTTAACAGATTCAAACAAATTTTTCAGAAATGAATGGCTATTTTAACTTTAACCACATGAGATAGATTGTGGGTTCTTTAAAAAAAACAAACAAAAAAAAAAAAACATGATAAACAACTCAAACCATCACAGTAAGTGCAAATAATTAAGGCTGATAAAAACTCCAGCGCTATGAGTATTGCATGACGCAGTGGCTCACTTCCACCTTCCTGCGAAGTCGCTACAGTCACCTTCACCGCATGAAGCCAGGAAGTGCGTGATGAGGAGAATGCTTTTCTATTCTCTGCCCTGTTTGTGAGAAACATCCATGTTTATTCCCAACTGAAAACGGGATGTTTTTTTGTTGTTTTTCTCTTTTTTAAATAAGATTCAAACAACTGGGAACACACAATAATCAAAGACTCCAAAACACAGTCATGCTGTTTACAGGAAGGCATGGTTGTTAATAGGTGATGTTTGCTATGTGATTAATTACCGGGAAGGTTCTCCACAATGTGGCAAGTTTGATAACAGTGTGTGCATTACACCGGAGAACAATAAAAAGGCAGCTGCTGCTCTCTGACAGTCTGGAAAACTGTGTTTTTATCTGGTGTTAAAATGTCATTTGAAGCATTATGATTGAAAATTGGTATTTACATCTCCTGAACAAATGTTTGAGTTGTCACCATGGAATTTGAAAAGCTAGCTGATGAATATATATGC
This sequence comes from Melanotaenia boesemani, assembly GCF_017639745.1. Taxonomy (NCBI): domain Eukaryota; kingdom Metazoa; phylum Chordata; class Actinopteri; order Atheriniformes; family Melanotaeniidae; genus Melanotaenia; species Melanotaenia boesemani. Next base: position 15,593,415 of record NC_055697.1, read on the forward strand.
CTACATGTTTATAAGAAGTGACTCCATGCGCACTCTATATAGTGACACAACTGAAGAATCAGCAGGAATTAATTAAGCAGAAATTAGTTAATACTATAAATTTGGTCTTTTTTGGGTTTAGAACCAATTTTGGAGTACAAGTATTGTAATGGGCAGTTTTGATTTTTCTCTATCTTAACATGATTATAATGGAAAAAATTGTTAATTGAATGAAAGGCACTGCAACACGCGTCTACTCCTTCTACCCTATATTTAAGGCCTTCCCACTGTAATCACTTTCTCCTATGAAAATTTCCAGATGCAACCAGTTTCTACAACCAACATAAATTAAGAATGTGAACTGAGGAAACTCCTGCATGGTCCCTTGCTTTAAAAAAGACCTCTGGTGCCTGCTTACCTGGCATTGATGGTGCAGTTCTTCTCTGACCGGAGCGATCCAGCGTTCCCTCATAGGCCACTGTGATGTCATACACAGCATCTAGGTGGCCCCTCATGCTCTCGATAGCTATATGAGTTGCCTTCATCCTGGGTGTAAGTGTGTGTTTCAGAACAGCCAGTCCTGCAAAAAACAGAAAGAAAAAAAAAAAAAAAACAACAGCTTAAAAATAAATTCAGCAGCTGTGCAAAACTACATTCCTTCTCAGCTTTAACAACAACAGTATTCCAAGCCAGCATTTATACTTATAATACAGGTGTGCCCTGTGCATCAAGGACATGCCATGTTAATGCAGTTGTTACATGACATCTACTCCCCCATTTCCTATCAAACCTCCACTGTGCAGTATAAACATACAGGCTTAAATCCCCCACAGAATATGTTTAAAAAAAAAAGTAATTGTTTGTGTTTATATCTGTCACTGCACGGTCTGTTAGTCTTTGGTCAAAGTGGCACCATCCTCAGCTCACTAATACCTCACTAATAGCAGATAATGCCATGAGCACATGTCAACTCTCTCAAGTGATTTATCTGGATTAAAGAGGAAGATGATGTTCAGAGCTGTGGCCTGGAGTTAGGCATAATATCTGCAGAACTGCTGAACATTAACACCAAACTGCACAAGTACATCTTAACTTTTAGGTTATATGTTATCTGAATAACAGTGAACAGTATGTTAAAATAAAATCAGGTGAAATAAAAAGCAATGAGATTAAAGCTTATAGTTCCACAAGGTTTGGTTTACGGACCATTATTATTTAGTATATTAAGAATATATGTGACGTGTCCAGTGTGCTGTGGAAACAATTTTACTTATTATGCTTCATATATATTATAATAACACCTATAATTATTTTCTTTAATTATATACATTTATTCATTAATTTATTAACTGTATTTACTGATTGTTCCTATTACACTTTTTCAACATTGTATTCATTGTGTTCTGTTTTGACTCTGTTTCAAGTTCACTGAAGGGACAGAGTGACCCCCAATCTCCAGTCTCCTCAGAACTCTGATAGTGGGTGCAGGCTGAGACTTGTGAAGTCGCAGAACTGGAGCACAGTTTAATTGTTTAGAAGATAACATAGGTTGTTTATGGCACCAATCTACAGATTTACGCACCCACTCCAGATTCAGAGGAATGAAGGGATCCACTCTGTCTAGACCTTGTCTGGTCAGGATGACCCCTGATTATCAACTAAAAGGTATAATATTTTGTCTTGACTTTGGTCCAGGAGAGTCTCTCTGAGTCAGGACGACCACTCATTACTTTCAAGTAATTGTCTTTGTTATACTTTCATTCATTCCAGACTCATGGTAATTTATTTTTCCACAACAGTGCTGAAAACTATTCTCTTTGCTGATTACACATATTTATTTGTTGTGGGGATAATTAGGAGGAGCTTTAGATACAGTTGGAATAGAACATAATAAACTCAAGTGTTGGCTTGATCTTAAAACGTTAAACTTAAACAAAACAAAGTATATAATTTTTGGGAATAGATCTACCAACACTAATAAGAAACTCATGATAAATAATGTAGAAATTGAAAGACTGTGGGAAATAAAATTTCTTGGTATAATAGATGAGAAACTGAGTTGAAAGAAACAAATATATTAATTTAAAAATACTTAAATCAATTTATTTTTTTTTTATAAAATCGAAGATTTTTTAAATCATTCATCATTGTAAACTATGAACTGTTCCTTCATAATATCATACATGACATATGCTTTATTTTCCCACACTTGGGAGTGTGGTGAAATACATATAAGACAGCAATAAATTTGGGTTTTCTTCTTAAAGAATAAAGCATTTAGAATAATTACTAAATCCACTTACACAGAACCAAGAAACTCTTCATGAAAGTGAAAATATTCAAATTTGAAGACCTGGTAAATTTAAAAATGGTTGAATCATGTAGAGAGTTAAAAATGACCAATTGCCAAACAGTATCCACAAGGTTTTCCAATTAAGAGAAAGTAATTACAATCTGAGAGAAAAAAAAGATATATATAAAAAAAAAACAAAAAAAAAAAAAACAACAAAAAAACATCTGTGAGAACAAACTCAAAACTTCATTGTATTTCTACATTAGGGGTTTAATTATGGAATAGCTGCAGTGAGGACATAAAATCATGTCAATAAATAGGACGATTTTAAAAAATGAAAAAGGAAATTATATAATTACAAGAAACTAAGATATTACTTAGACCTATTGAAGCACTTTATATTGTGTATTATGAGAGGTATTATTGTCATTGTGTTTTATGGTTTGTATTGAGCTTAAATATCCTAATGAAATGCTGTGAAAGTGTCAATACTTAGGTTATTATTGACAAAAGGGTTATGGACTAAATAAGTATTTAACTTTATCCTAAACCCTTTTCCAAATTTGAAAGTCTTGATTTTGTGTATTAAATGTTGACTGTTTTGTTTTCAATTTTAGTTAAGAAAAAAAAAAAAAGTGCAATTTTTACAAACACATTTCGCCATAAAATCCTAACACAAGTAGACGGGCCACGTAACTCAATTTGTTTCCTTTCGTCATGTAAAATAAATGAACTGGTGAAGAACTCGATTAGAATAGTGTTTTTAAGCACTACTGTTCATGACACATCTACCTCCTACACCGTGTCCAAGTACATCTGGATAAGGGGAGGGGCACAGTGAGGATCCTCTTCTTGGATTTTTCAAGTGCCTTCAACACAATCCAGCCCCTGATGCTTCTGGACAAACTGAGGGAGATGCAGGTGGACCCCTGCTTGGTGTCCTGGATTGGTAACTACCTCACAGAGAGGCCGCAGTACGTCAGGCTAAAGGACACCACATCTGACACTGTTATTAGCAGCACAGGAGTACTCCAGGGGACGGTGCTGGCCCCCCTCCTCTTCACACTCTACACCTCAGACTTCTGTTACAACTCAGAGCTGTGTCACATCCAAAAGTTTGCAGATGACACAGCCATCGTGGGGTGTATCAGGGATGATGGAGAGGACGAGTACAGGAATCTGGTCAGTGACTTTGTCACCTGGAGCCAGATGAACCATCTCCAGCTTAACACCTCAAAGACTAAGGAGCTGGTTATTGACTTCAGGAAGTCCAGCTTACAACCACGTCCAGTGACCATCAGGGACGACAAGGTGGAGATTGTAGACAACTACAGGTACCTCGGGTTGTGGCTGGATAACAAGCTGGACTGGACATGCTGTACAGATCACCTGTACAAGAAGGGCCAAAGCCGTCTGTATTTCCTGCGAAGACTGGGATCTTTTAACATCTGCAGGAAACTCCTGTGGATGTTCTATCAGTCTGTGGTGGCTAGTACGCTTTTTTATGCTGTTGTCTGCTGGGGGGGTAACATGACAAAAAGGTGTGCTAACAGGCTGGAAAAACTCATCAGGAGGGCAGGCTCTGTGGTTGGCATGAAGCTGGACTCCCTGGTGACAGTGGCAGAGAGGAGAACACTAAAAAAACTACTGGCTATTGTGAATGATGCCAGTCACCCTCTGCACACTGTCATCAGTGCACAGAGAAGCCTGACCAGTAACAGGCTGCTCCTCCCCAAGAGTAGGACCAACCGGCTCAGAGACTCCTTTGTTCTTTATAATTAATATAGCTAGTAAAGCCATTGATCATAATATAAATTTCTCTTCATTTATACTTAGAGGGTTGGGAGTAAAATCTAATCAGTGTCAAATTTCAATTTACCTTCATGAATATTTTAATGATTTTTTTTAACCCCATCCTGTTTCTGCCTTTGACTTAAAGTTTTGTCAGTTTTGTACTTAAAAGAAAACTTAAAACTTCATAGTCTATCAATATCTATGAATGAGCATCACTTTGCATGCACAGTGAAGCTCACTGGTAGAGCAGAAGCCTCCACAGTGGCACTAGATTGAACAACAAAACTCAGTCAGCTGTTTTACAGACTTGAGTGGGCTGTATTGAATTAGTATTCAGCAGTACAGAAGTCAGTGGCAGCTATCCTGCTTCTACCTTCTTTTGTAGCAAAAGCCTGACTGTCAGCGATAACGTTCTTGAGCTCAGGATTATACCGAGTTCCTTCAGGGAAGATGACAAGGTACATCTGTAGGGAGGAGAAACACATGACTTTAGTGTGGATTTAACTGAACTTGCCAAAGAGAAACTTTCTTAATTTAAAGGATTTGTTTAACTAGAAATTACTATGATGGCATTGAAATAGGTAACAGAAAAAAGACTCTTCATTGCTTTGTACCATTTCAGTGTGGATTGCAACTCAGCACAAACATTTAAATTCAGTAATGTAGTCAAAACATTCTCACAAGGCCTTGAAACAAATTCCTTTTCTGATTGTTTTACTCATGTACAAATACACAAGAATAATTTTGTCACACTTTTAGCTGTGAACGTTTTAACATGGCTTTCATTTCTACTTTCAGGTCACCAGAATTGCATCTGTCAAAAACACACAAACAAGCCCAGTCATATATTTATTACTTGAGAGGACCATTATGCTGATTTTCATTCATTTTAGATAATTACTCAACTTTACCCATAACTACTACATGCCAAACCCCAATCTAAAAGCATACAATAATTTTAAAATGTGCTGATCAAGTTACAGAGGCTTGCATTTCTACCCATAAGGAGAAGGATAAACCTATGTTGCAACTGTGTGAACAGAAAAAAGGTCCTCACAACATCAGTAAAACCTAGACCACACAATCTCTCACTCTCTCACACACACACACACACAATAATCCCCCACAGTCAGATCCAAAAAGCGATTAAAAACAACAAGCCCTTCAAGTCAATAACCACTGCCGTTCTCTCGTGTTCTGCATGACAGTTTCAGTTATATGTCGAATAAAATGAAACATTTATAAACTACAGATACTGAAGCAGAAAAAGTGTTTACTGAAATTAATGCAACAATTGTATTAATAATATACTGTAATTTTAATAGATTTAGCAGAAACTGTGTCACATTACACACATGGGGCTTAATATGATTTAAAACATTTATTAAATATACTTACTGGTGTTCCGTGTATAGTTTGACTGAGGAGCTTCTTACTCATGGCTTTTTCATTGAACTTTGCACTTCGTTTAACATAGATACCCCCATGCTAGAAGAAGAAGAAGAAAAAAAAACAACAACAAAAAAAAAAAAAACAAGAGCATCCCATTATGAAATCCATTAGTTAATTCAGGTTACATTTACAGCACTTATTTATCTCTCACACAGCTGCATTACCTGAGAGAAATACCATCCGTAAAGCGGGAGCCATTTGAGTCCATCTTTTAGTACATATCGGACATGTCCAAGAGCGCTCTGCCTGGTGGCAAGCATGTCAGCAATGATCCAGTCGACTACGAAGAAAATAAAGCCATTTAATTAAACTTATTGGCACAGTTTTTTCCCCAAAGTTGCAACTCAAATCTACAACCTGTACACTGGTGGTTTGACAGGTAGATTACGTTCTCTTTGTTCTTTGGTATATCGCCATTTATAACAATCTGCAAAGATAGACAAGAAAAGCAGGTAAATGGACAGACATCTTTGACAATCATAAGTCTGTATTAATATTTTAACATTTGTGTACTTAAAATATATTTCAGCTAGTAGGATCTTACAATCAGTGTTTTTCCAGACATGAAATCTTATAAAAGGTGATGCAAGTCACACAAATCACAACTTTTTCTGCACACCCTAATTTACAAAACTACCAGTTGTGCAAAATATGTCATAATGCCAAAAGAATGCAGACTTTCTTGCCATACAGCAGGTTCATCTAAAGCTTGTTTAACAGCTTTGCAGGGTGGGTTCAGGCGTTGCTAGTCTTTGTACAAAGAAAAATAGTCAAGAGAATTACTCACCTCAACTCCTGTGTAGTTTTCAAAGAAGAACAGAACCATACTCTGGTATATGCAGTACAGTCGGTCGTCCAACTTATGATACAAACTTGCTGGTAAGACAGTTGAAAGTAAGCGCCAAGCGCCCCATGACAACAAATAAGCTGGGGCAGTTCCCAGCATGATCGTGGCTGGAAACCAGTATCGCAGCGAGTATGTGTGCACAACCAAAGAGAGCAGCATGTTTCCACCACTGGGTCCTCTTACGAATCCCTGAAGTCAACTCCTGGACCTAGTATACCACACCGTGATTGAGTTACACTGCACCCTATCTTTCCCACGGCACACCTGGCCTACTTTCAGCCCACCTGCTCCGAGAGGTCAGCATAAGAAAGTGAGAAAGCTGCAGAGAAAAGGAGTGAGGAGCTAGTTAGCTAAAGCTAAATTTAACCTTGTGTGCAAAACGCAGTTTGCAAAGTCAGTTTAAGCGCTAACATAGAGCCATACTGCAATTCATAAAAACGAAAGTCGCTCAAGTTATCGCTATAAGTATCAGCATCTCAGAACATTCAAGAAGACGACCTCAGCCCGAACTCCGTACACTTACTGTACAAGTTAAGAAGAAAAAAAACCCTTAGCCAACAATAAAACGTGTTGGGCCAAACTATAAGTTTCGTTCAACTCTAAATTTGTCATAAACTTCCTTTCTAATGTGAAAACGACATTAAAGTTTACTCTAAAAGTCACCTTACTTACTAAAAGAAAATATATATACCCGTTTCCTTCCTCAATTCATCTTTTATCCTGCTACTAGCTTCTAGCAGCAAATGTCACACACGCCTCCCTACGTAGGACACTGAAACATCGACGAATCTGATTGGGTAAATGACGCAATGGAGGCCAGCCAATAGCCAACAGCACACAATAAGCTCTCCATATGGTGTAATATTAAAGGACCATAGCTTTTTTTCCCTCCTTCAACCTTTTACTTAAACCATCCACAGTCAACTTTTTTCCTTATCATCTATATAGTGTTATTCTTTTTTTTATACAGCAAATGTGTAATTAGCATTACTCCGATGCCATGCACATGTATGTTAAATAGAACCACATTAGATACCCATGTTAACTCCAGTTATGAGATGTGTTTGCACACAATATTCTTAGTTGCTTGTTTTCTATCATCTGCTGTGTGGACAGGTCACACTTGGTAGATTTATCTTTTATCACAACTCACGTAAATTTAAACACAGGTAAAAGTTATTCTTTCCATCTAAATTTTCCATCCTTAGTACTAAGGGCTTATCAGACTATAAGCACCAGTATGCCATACATTGCAGGCTACCTTAAGAGATGTAGAGAATGATTAATACACATTCATGTTTTGTGTTTTCATTAAATGCATCTATAGCTGAGGAAGACTTGCAGTCTAACAGGTGAACTGTGCACTGCGGGCATCCTAAATAATCTTTAATCAAACATTTATTAGTTATATTTCAAAGGTATACTTTGGCTCTCCTGAGCTTTCTAGGCATGGATCTACACTGTATCATCCAGAGGGTTCCAGCCACAGCATTTTGATCAAAATCTTACTGCTACTTTTAAATCACTATTTTTTTTACTATACCATGACTGTAAAGAAAGATAGAAGTTTAATATATCCCCCTATCAGCACAGTGGCCTTCTGGAGAAGCTTAAGTGTTAACTGATTATCTTGTTTTTAAGCCTTTGTTGGACAGAAAACAGTTTAAAAAATTATGCTTGGAAAAAAAATTTATTAAAATGACAAAACATTTTCATCAGGATATAGAGCTTACCAACCACTCAAGTGTTATACTGTCTCAGCCAACACTTCTAAATTCATACTGTTAGAGCTCTAAAAGAGTCACAGTAGTGGTGGCTACTTTATGTAAAGAAATGTTAATACCATAAAACCAATGTAAAAGATGTAAAAAGCAGTCCGTCATGTATCACAGTTACTTAGGCCTTTGCTGTATAACTGGCCATTTTGACAACATGTATCCATGGTAACTGTATATTTGAAGTCTTTGAACACAATATCTAAATGCTTTCTCTCTGAGCACATTTACAAAGATGACCTGCAAGAAGGAACACTGCATGATATAAACGAGGGAAATTGTATGACCAGGGTCCATACAGGTAAAACATCATAAAACTAAAAATTCCCAGCCAGAAAAAAATTTCACCATCTGTTACTCCAAGTCATAGTTATCATATGATGATATCTTCAGATTAGAGATGCTATCTGAAATAAAACCATAAAATATAAAAGAGTTATTACTGACACGGTAATAAAGTTTAAAGTTTAGCTTTTATAACATAGATTAAGCTGAATAAATCTTACCCAGAATCCACTGCTCAGACAGGATCCTGCTTCCCTCTGGTCTCCTGCCGTTATACTTCCCTATGCAGATACCTGCCTGCCGCACAGTCTTGCAGACCGTCCCTCCACACAGCTCAATTAGTTCCACCAGACTCTGAGTGGGTGGTTGAGAATGCTGTGAAACAAACATGGCTGGCTGGCCTTGGAACAGGTCCTGCTGGTGCTCCCCAGCAGACAGGTGCCTTTGGAGACGGCAGATCTGGAGGAGAAACTGACAATTAAGCATTGTACTTATGCATTGTTTCACAAAGGCACAGACAAGACTAACAGGATTGTACAAAACTGAGTGAAAATAATATTTTTATTTCTCCGGGGTTTGTTTTCTTTCGAGGGATCTAGAGCATTAGTACCACTCAAAAGATTTTTCTAAAAATTAAACTACAAGCAGTAGCAAGCTAAAAAACTTTCCTAACAAACTCTACACACCAACAAGTCTGGAGTTTACTTATTTACCCAGCTGTTATAGGTGTGTGAAAACCAAATGTGAATCAATCAATCAATCAATCAATCAATCAATATTCAGCTTATTTCTGAGTAACTTAATGAAAATGGTAACCTTTTAAGCTATGTAGACTTCCTAAAAAAAATTTTAAATTCAAATTTCAACGTGAGAGTACTGTGTAGTATTTGATGCTATAACAGATGCTTACCTGAAAATAATACAACGAAATACTGGCTTTAGTCAACTTCCATATTAAATGGAAGTAACATTAAGGCCAAAAAATGTAATAATTAAGGCCTTAGACATATATTCGACTGTCCTGTTTTACCTGGTTACACATTTTTCTGGAACACTATTTTAAAAGACATGGATACAAATTTGGTGCAAACTTTTGTACAAATAAAGTTAAAGAAATACACTTTAAAATAAATCACCTAATTTATCCTACAAACCAAGTATTAAAAAATACAATAATTAAATCTCTGAGTTCTGTGCCTTTTGTAACTCATGCCCAGAAAATGTTATTCACTTTTTTTTCATTGTATCCATGTCAGATTCTTTTGGATTGACATTGAACTTTTGTGTTATAATTTATTTGGTACTATTATCAAATTAACAAAGAAAGACATTTTATTTTTCTACGGCAAGACTGATATTGGAAAAAAAAAATTCATTCTGATTGTTTTATTTTGTATGGCAAATATCATATCCATAAATGTAAGTGGTCACGTACAATACCCAATACATAACACTTTAAGAATAAACTGAAATGGTAATTTGAAGTACTTAATGGACTAAAAAAACTAAACATGTCAACAAATAGTTGCAAATTTATTATTGAAAATTAATTCTATGGCAAGTTTCTGTCCATCTACAAAAAAAAAGTCTAATTATATTCACTCTTCTTTAACTGTTCTTTAACTAGAGTGGGTCTTAAGAGCCTGTCTTTTCTGAAAACAGTTACTGGTTGCAGGCTGCAGCCAGAAATAAAAGTCATCAAAACTTCGGACATTTATAATGAACTGAAATCCACTGTAATGTAATACACTGTTGTAACCCTGTGTTCTCACATTATTGTTTGTTCACTTTTGCTTCGTATGAATGACCTTCTGCTTTATACGTTGTTGTACTGTTTTTAATTTTTTGTCTTCACTGAAATGTCAATAAAGATATGTTAAAAAAAATAAACGAAGCTTCGATTACTGGAATTTTAAATGACTATTTTTTGTAATCGATTAAATCAAATAATTTGATTATAAGTTTCAGTCCTACTCTTTACATCCGGTGTTTCCATCTGACTTTAATGAAAATATTCATTATGACATATTTATTTTAACCCTGTCTCCATTAATTTAATTTTCTTTCTAATTAGTTTAACTCTAATTAGCGTGAAGTTAGATGGAGCAAAGCTGGAAACATTCCAACACCCAAATTAAAATAATAATAACAAAAAAGGTCTATTTCACAGGAGACATTTTGACAGCAGGTGTTAGTGATAACATCACGACACAGACAGCACACACATCATTTGAGGTGCATGAAACTGAACCAGACAAATGCTTTTGTTCACTCTAACTTGTCATATTACAGTGTGTGTGCTATGTGTATAGAAATGGGAAGCATGGCAGAGCACTTATCAGAGTACATAGAAATTATTCATGCAACTGTTCATTATTCACATCTGTAATGTACAAAGTTTGACAAGTAAAAATGTCTCCCCCATAGCTGTATCAAGCCATAAAGATCAGTATCATCTACTTGTGATAAACTAACAATAGTCACACGTCATGTACACTGGATTGATTATGATTATATTGATTACATTTCTGCTGTCGACTTTATCAGTTCAATGAACTTTATCCATCTACTTAATGTGGGACAATTCGAACAAATTAAACTTTATTTCCTAACAACTCACACCAACAAATGTTTGGCTCTTCTAAGTCACAACAGCCTGTTTCAGCACTGAAGTACTGCAACAAGCCTGAAGGTGGCTGCTGGAGCTACAGCAGTAGCTTAACAATATGTCTTTGAGACCTTTGCAGCCAAAAACAAAAATGCCTCAGTAGTCACTATAAAAGCCAGAGTTTCTTTAAAGCTCAGTTTCTTTGGGTTAGTGATGCTGTAAGTTCTCACTGCAGGTGAAAAAATTAAAATACTTTATTTATCCCAAAAAGAAATTATATTCTTGTAGTATAAATTATTTATAAAAAACTTGCAATTAATACATGTGAAAAAGGTTAAAATAAATTAATAGAAAATACATAGTTATTAAAAATAATTACTTTCAAAGGACAATGTCAGGTTAAAATTAATCTTCTTTAATGATAAGAATTAAAGACCATATTTAATGTCTACTGTGGGAGAAAAGTAATCCCACATAAAATGACAACATAAAAGGTGGATGACACTTTCACTATGCTTCCATTAAAGTGACCAGCATGACTAAAAATATTGCCTAACCTTTTTAAAATGATAGACTTGTCTTTGTGTAAATGACCGTGCAGTCATGGGATCGGTTCCTCCATTAAATTCAATAAAACTAACTTTCACTGCAAAAACTCAGTGACATTTACTTGCTGCACTTCATTTAATGGCAGTTAAGATTAGCATGACTTTAATCTCATATCAGTCTTCTTGCTGCATTTAAGATACATTTATCACAACACCTACCTCTATTCACATCTCAAGATGACAGTGAACATGTCTTATGTTTAAGTACTTGCAAACAGTAGACAAATAAATCAAACATAAGTGCTGCAATAATAAATACTACATCAAACCAATGTCTGATGAACTAAATAGCTTTGATGATTTTACAATGCAACATTTCACTGGGAAATCTTGTCATTCATGTGGATGTTACTTTAGCCTGCATCACCCACCCCCCATGGCAACAGGACTCCCTGACAACGGTGGTCTCCCCCAGCAGGACAATGCACCCCGTCACGCCACAAAACTGCTAAATGCAACGAAACGAACACAATCAAGAGTCTGTCATTAGACAGAAAATTCCTTAAACCCAGTTGGATTGAATAATTGTGAAATCCACCAAAGCAACTGAAATCCACGGAGGCCCCATCCCTGATCCAAAGGATCCACAGCCAACATCCTTTAGTTTTGGAAAATGCCTTTAATTACAACAGCAGCAGTTAGATGCCAAAATTATTTTATGTTGCACTGGTAGTACCTAATTAGATGTTTGAAAGGCAGGATTATACTGTGTGATTACAGTCATCAATATAACCTTTTTTTCAAATATCAAACTGTTCAGGATTCCATAAAATATCTTTTTCCTTTTTCTGACTGCTTGCATGCTGCAGATACAAGTTGTGGACATATTTATATTCTTGCCTTAGATCGAATATGACAAACATGTCAACAAATAGCTGCAAATTTATTATTGAACATTAATTCTATGGCAAGTTTCTGTCCATCTACAAAAAAAGTCTAATTATATTCACTCTTCTTTAACTTTTCTTTAACTAGAGTGGGTCTTAAGAGCCTGTCTTTTCTGAAAACAGTTACTGGTTGCAGGCTGCAGCCAGAAATAGCCTTATAATGGCATTGAGAGTAACTGCATTTACAGTAATGTTAAGCTGGAATTTGTAAGGCTGGGTAACAATGTAGATTACATTAATTATCACTTGCATGCATCTCTTTCACTACCATCTTCATATTGTAATTGGTACATTTATAAAGAAAAATGTCAGTTTGCATGACTTGAACTGAATGTTTTTGGTTTAAAATTTGTTTGTAAAGCAGCTGAAAGCTGAAGTCTGACTGTCACCCAAACAAGTAGTACATCTTTCAAATCTCCACAGAATGACTCACATGGAAAGGACAGGATTAAAAATAAAACTTTCCTGACACATTTTTAAATTTAGTTTGATGAGCTAGATTTTTTTGTACCAGCATGAATTGATTTATTATTCACATGAAAAACCACACATCTTTACTTTGACAGAACTATCCATATTTTCACTGACATACAAAGCAGTTACATTAATCATGTCATGTACAGCGAGTCAGCAGCAGGCAGCTTCTGCAGCCTTGTAACCATGCAAGAATAAATTAAACTTGACATCCTCTTATAGTGAAATGCAGTGTGTGCTTGACAGCTCAGCAGATGTTACATACTCACAGCATGAGAAAACTGTCTGGTGTGTGGTATCCATAGGATGTGGCTCAGTGATAAATTAAATGAATGAATGGCCTCTGGAGGTGATGTCTGTTTAAATGAATCACTACTCCTGTCCCTTGTCTCCACTGTGCTTCCGATGCCCATAAAACAAACTGAGAAAAGGGGTGCAGATGAATTTACAGCATGAGTCAGTCTGAACACCTGAGAAAGTTCGTGTTTTTGAAATGACGACAAGTCCTTCCTCTTTGGTAATGTGCCTTAAATATGCTGCATTTCCTTAATACAGGTTGTATTACATCAGCCTGCTTCCTGCAATTCTGTAGAGAAGCAATCTGAATGAACAAACCTATAATGAATGATATGATGCAGCTGACACAAAAAAGTGTTTGTATCAAGTTAATATGACTATAGACAAAAGTTCTTGACAATGTACTGCAGCTGGTTCTTTGATGACACAAAACCCTGACATGAAATTTACTGACAGCAAAGACATTTTTTAGATTGAGATAATGCAGCAACTTGTCAGAAAACACCCACACTTTTCATAGTGTCATTCAGGATTGCTTTAAGGAAAGGTAATCCATATAAAACTGCCTCATAATCTGCTGTTTTACTAGAAAACATTTTTTAGTTAACTAATTTTTTAACCTGAGTATTTCAGTCACATTATTCAGATCTGGTGTCTGTAAACATTTAACCTCTTTTAACATAAGCAGAGCATGACTGAAGATGACCACACTGCCTGACATAAGTTGCATAAGCTTTATGAAAATATTTATCAATATAAAGTTAGTTGATTTAGCCTTAAATCATACTTAAAATTAGAAATGTCAGTGCATCTGTGTGGGATCATTATTTGTTGTGCTATTCTAGGTCAGTGTAAATTTGAAGCATACTGGAAACACCAACAACCTGCAAACTTTAAAAATCTGAGGAACCTGGAGTTCACAGTAAACAAAGCTGCTGATGGAATTTAAATCTTGTTTGAAATGCCCGACCTCTAACCTCAATAAATTAAAATTACTATTACTATTTTACAGTACCCGGGTGGGCACTTTTGTTTGTACCAATAGCAGATAATAGACATTGGAGACTTGAGACCCACAGGAACTAATAAGAAAATTTAATTGTTTTTTACTTGTGATATAAACTAAATTCATGTGGTAGAAAAAAAAGAGTAAAACATTTTGAAACAATATGAATAAAAGTCTTTAAAAAAGGGACTTTTATTAGATTTTGATGCTATTGTAGATGTGGCTTCTTATAAGGACAATGCAGGAAATATGAGGAAATCGGTGCTTTTTCCTTTGACTCTCCCATTCAAGGCTTCTGTGACTTGTATGCTGGGAAATATTTTTCAATGAATGGGATGGATACTGTTACTATCAAGATGTGCTGAACGTGGACAGCGGCATCCTGAGTAGCAGAAAACATGTGGGTGTTGTAGAGGATGTAGTGGAGGATGTGTAGTTTGTGCATTTGGTCCTGTGTGTTGTTTAGTGTGTTGAAAGGAATCTCCACTTCACTGATCTTCACAGTGACTGGCCAAAGTGAAAAGGGGAGTGGTTTCAACTCACAGTTTGTGAGTTGAAACCACTTTAGCAAGTGGCTGGGGGCTTGTTGAAAAGCAAGCATATGCAGTCTGGCACCAGTAACCTAAGGACACACAATTTCAAATTCCTGATGGCTTTCTCTCCTCCCACCACTGAGAGGTAATAAAAGGAATCTGCACAACCTTACGAGGGCTTTTTACACTTGGATGCTGTTAGGCAAAGATATTCAACAACCTAGAGAAGATTACAGAATCCCTGAAAATCAAAAAGGGGGTTTGTGATTAATAATTATCTTTAGAGAGAGAGAAAAAAATCTCGAATGAAGATGCTGAATGTGGACTTTCTAGTTTTAAGCCTCTGCCTTGGTCTAGGAGCAGGATTCAGTGCTGCTGGTAAGAGACAATATCAGATCCAAAATGGCCCATGCAGCTATACATTTCTACTGCCTGAGCAGGAAAACTGCCAAAGCCAGAACTACAACTATCCCATTCAAAAGGATGGACCCACAGACGAGTCAACGCAGAGGCTGGAACAACTGGAGATCAACTTGGAGAACAACACACAGTGGCTGCTTAAGGTAAAGTGCTACATCCCATAAAAACATTTAGTGCCTTTAATTGCAGGGCTTTAAAAGAAAAAAAAAAGTAACAATCTGGTTAGATGTCTGACACTTAATGATGCCAAAGAGAAAGTGTGCTAAAAATAAAAAGCTTCCACAAAAGCGAAAAGCTTCTAATTTCCACAAGGGAGGAAACGTAAAAAAAAAATAAAAAAATCTTACACACAGACACAAACACAAGTAACCAGACTGAATCGGGGACAAGTTTCCTCTGAACCTACAAAAAGTATGATATATATTTCTGCAAGCAGAGCAAACAGTCACTGTGTGAAATGTGCCAATTTCATGCAACGGAAAACTTAAGCTCAAATCCAACCTCTAGCTTTTTAACATGCTGACATGACAAAGGTTTGACCCAGACTGCAAAACTGTAATAAATCTGTTCTGCTAAACAAAAGGATCAGAATCAGATTAAATGACCAAAGGTATAATTTTGCCAAACATGTAGTTAGAGCAGAAGTATGACAAACAAAAACAAACAAGCACCACCTATATTTGTTTACTTAAAAACCAACAAACTCCATCAGAATCTGCACTCATTTATGAAGACTTGAAATAAATGTGCTGAGAGTCTGTGCAAGACTTTTAGGTTATGCATCATGGGTTTGATGACAGGCAAAAACTGAACACAGGTGTCCACACGGGGGATCCATTCTTACACAACAGAATAGCTTCTTTTTTTTCTGCCTCTTCTCTTCAACCTTTTCAGAGTGTAATTAATGATCAAGAGTACAGATGAACCTAACATGTCAAACATTTCACAGTTGGATCAAGAACGGAACAAGCTCTGACCCGTTACACAGAAGACATTCAACAACACAACCTTCATAAGGACACAATCTCAGGTGCTGCTTCACAAATCAAAGCCTGCACGCTGAACAAAGTCCAACAGCACATCTGAAACACTGACTAGTTACACATTTCTTAGATACAAAGAGGGCTGCTGTTGACTAATAATGTGGCACCAAAAATTTAGTTTTACATCTTTTAGTATACTTCAAGTTTTTCACACAGGTGAAAGTCACTGGGTACTTTCCTTTGTTGCACCACCTCTCTACCTTAGAAAAGATGGGAAAGCAAAATCACAGCTTAGGTGTGAAGACTGAACAAACTATGCACATATAAAAAACTGTGCAGGTGGTCCGTGGTCAGAAGAAAAAAGAAAAAATCTGCTTGGCAAACAGAGTGCCAGAGTCTGCATTTTTCTGTGCTTCATACATATGTTAAATACTTCCATATGTTACATATGTTATATTTCTGTCTTGCAGTGACAGTAACAGTTATGTTTCCCAACTAAATTAATTTAATACTTGGCCACAATGAACCCTCACACTGACTTCTAACAGTCACCGTTAAATCTCATTTAAAAACTGTATTTATAAATGAGAAGCATTAGTCTGTATAAGTCTATCATTAGACAACAGATTCCTTTGTGGAGCAAAAACTATGTGACAGCATTATCTAATCATTTAATGTGGCAAGCTGTTAAGTGTGAGACAGAAGTGCGATATTCCAAGCCACACTTCTTACACAGCTGATCAGCTTCCAGATGAGCATGACTGTAAACACTAAATGGGAATTTTAAGGTCCTATTTTTACATTTGATGAAATACTGCATTGAATAAAATGCACCCACTTCACATGTTTAAGTGTCTCTGCCTCTGTGAGAACTCTGGGTGCAAAAAGCAGGTAAAGAGCACTCACTCATGTATAAACAGATAATAGATATAACTTAATTAAGGGTATCACTAGGGTTATATCTTTTGCAGCAGTGAGCTCATGGATGAATGGAACAGATGTAGAGAGATTAAAGAAAAGTGCAAAAAAGTTCACACTGTTTGCAAATGATTAACAAGAAATCCTTTTTTGCGCTTAAATGTTTTTTTCTGCTATGAAATCATCACAGTACAGCAATTCTATTTCTAAAATGTCTATTTACGGTGTACTGAAAAAAGAGAAAAAAAAAATAAATAATAATCACGCTTTTATATAAATGAGGAACCCCGTCATTCCTCACTGACGCTTTGAGGCACGCAGAGTAAACAACTGATTAGATCGCCAACAGTCAATGAGACATCCTGCCAACAACTCAACTGACAATGTTCCAAACATCTGTGTGTATCCAAGAACATAAAGTAGACACAAAGTAAGGAAGACAAGCAAACAAAAACAAAAACAAAACAACAAAAAAAAACACTAATTGCATCTCTTGTTCGCATTTATCAAAAATAGTAACAATATAGTCTGAGGTTGTATTACTGATGAGTAACTAACAAAAAGCGATTCTGCAAACTTAGTGGATGGCGAAGGCATTTCACTGACGTTGGTTTCCAGATGCACACAAGTGAGACTGTCATGAAGGATGTAACTCCTCACTCAACACTTCCATCCTGTTTACGAGTCGTGTGACCTGATTGCCACTCAGGAACACTATGCAGGAAATAACTTAATGATTAGTCTGGGTCTAAATCTGGACATTCAGTAAGGTATATAAGAACAAAAAGGTTTTGAAATGGCATTGTTACATCACTACTCTAAAATGCTTTACATTACTATGATATAGCTTATTAATTTGCCATTACAGAAGCAGGAAAACATTGTCACATTATTGCCTTCAGGACAAAAAAAAAAAAAAAAAGAAAAAAGTCAAGCAGGCGTTTAAATATGAAATGACAGGACCCTCTCATGGGTCAAATCACTTCTATACTTAGGGTGGTCTCTAAATAATATTGATAGTGCTATTAGCATATAAATGTACAAAACAAAGATGGTTACCAAAGACATTTTAAAATTAGTAACATGACCACTGCAACTTTTTTGCAGGAGGTCCTATGCACATCCATTCTAGTGTGGATGTATGGGTCCAGATAACAGAAAATGGTGAATAACTGCTACAACCTCACACAGTAAAATAGAACAATAAAATAAGAATTTTTAATGTGTGATCTTAACATTTTGAGTTTGACCCCTAATGTGACTCCACTACAACAGCAGAAACCTGCTTTTAGTGAAAATAATACAGGGTTGTGGATGCATAACAAATCTGCTGGCTAATAATGGTTATCAACACATCTTTAAAATCTAAAACAGTTTCACATCAATTGTCATTTTTTTGTGTGTTGCAGTTAGAGAACTACATACAAGACAGCATGAAGCAGGACTTCGTCCAATTCCAACAGACTGCTGTGCACAACCACACAGTTACAATGATTGAAATTGGAGCAAACCTGCTGAGTCAAACTGCTGAGCAAACAAGGAAACTCACCAATGTGGAGGCTCAGGTGAGGCGGCACAGTTTTGTTTTGTTCCTAACATATGCAAATAATATGCTAAAAGTACAGCACATATGATCATCCTCCTTGTTCTGTGCAAAGGTTCATGCGTTTGTGAGCTCTGTGATACACACTGACAATAATGTAGCTTCAGTGTTAAAAAAATAAGCAGTGGGAAAAACAGGCATGATGGCGTCAGTTTATTATTGTGGCTACACGTCAATGACCTTATGTGAGGCAACTGTACAGCATTTCCTGTTATTAGCACAATCGTATTCCCAGAGAAAGGGTCTATCAGTTTGTCACAATCAGACATCCGTCTGTTCAAAGACATCAACAGCTCCATTGGAGACACACAGCTAGGATCCATGTAAACAACCTGCTTTTTGCTGAGTTCAGTTCCTCCAAACTGGGAAATTAGTGGCAAGGTCTTCAACCCCAGAGTTTAGTTCAATACGTCAATCTGTGAAAATATGTGGGTTTTTAAAGTTTCCCCTTGTTCAGGTATGTCTGCTGTAGTCAAATATGTTCGCTCTTTCCTGTATTGTTCTTTCCATTTTGAACATGACCGTTTGTTGACCACACAAACTGGGTTCATGTGTTGAGCTTCAACACTTATTTGGAATACAGAGCAAATTGCTACTTGACCAAAAACATATGGATGACATTTTATGATTTTCATACTACAGTCAGTGCTCATGTGTCTGATTTCCTTATGTGTTGCCTCTGAGGATCCTATAATTTGGTCACTATTTTATACATATAATGTAGACTGTAGGAATATCTGATGTCAGACCAGATGTCAATGTAAAATAATGTATCACATTACATTGGCCTGTCGCTACAATCTGATACATCAGCAGTCTGCTAACAAACTGAACTGCTGTTCTGAAGGGAAGAAAAATTTTATAGAAGCCTTTTTATTTACTTCTCTGATGGTAATGTAAATTTATTCACATAAACCATTCACATCATACTTAACAGTCTATTTGGTGCCTACAGAATGTATGGATATATAAAAATATATAAACCAGACTGAAACACTTGTTTTATCGTGCTCTTTTTGTTTAGGTAATTCATCATGCAACTCGACTTGAACGTCAACTTCTTGAAAATTCATTGTCAACCAACAAGTTGGAAAAACAACTCATCGTCCAAACAAATGAAATCAACAAACTAAATGATCAAAACAGGTGAGGACATCGTTTCTTTAATCGCTAAAATTTAAACTTTGGATTTAAGCCACACAACTTTGTGCTAAACTTTGTACTAAATGCCTACTTCTTCCCAGTCATCTGGAAAAGAAAGTGCAAGAGATGGAGGAGAGGAGGGAGATGGACCTGAAGACACTCAGGGAAGAAAAGGAGCACCTTCAGATGCTAATACTGAGGCAAACCACCATCATCGGTGAGCTGGAGGAGCAGCTGCTTAAAGCCTCTTCCAACAATTCTGTCCTACATCAGCAGCAGCAGGAGCTGCTGGACACAGTGAACAACCTCATATACACCCTGTCTGCTGGCGCTGCTCAAGGTGAGTCACCACCTCAGGTTATCATAACATCTTTATCTAATAGCTATCAGTAAAAAACAGACCAAGTCTGGATATATCAAATTTCCCATTTAACACAACAGACATTCAATAATGACAACTCTGACCAGTAGACTGAGAAGAGCTGTAATCACCACATATTATATGGGATGGATGCAATATAATGGAACAAAGCATTTTTGCCAACAAGCTTATTCACTGTTTGACAGAAAGATGGATAAAAAGACCAATACCACCTTCAGATCTGACTGTGCTATATAAGCAAGTCTTGTTAATTCTACAGACTGGAAAGAGTGAACTTGGCTCTTCCCACTGCCTGGTACTGAAGGCGTTGTTACTGTAGCTGTAGGCATTTAGTATTATTTCCAATGTTTAAAGTAAATCAAGATAACTACTTGCCCGTAACCTTACATTTAGTGACAAGATTTAACTAGGTGTGACTTTTATTTGAATTATAGACATCATTGAAACAAATGCTTCAAATATGACCTGCTTAAGATCAAAAGACCCCCTGAACAGGAGTAGAAATGTAAACACAAAACAAATGAGACAAAATCAAAGTACAATAATTAAAGTTGATCTGAGAACCTTATTGATTTCATCAAAATTTGGCCAGAGCATTTCAGTTTCCTAAAATCTTGGTGTAAGGTAGTGAGGGTGTGCTTGAATGTAAGATTACTATAATTACACAACACAGTGCATTATTGTAATTACATGAACATTAAATAACTGATCCCTTAATGTTACCAGATAATCAGATATAAACACATTAAAAGGAGGAAATCTAACTGTGCTATAATTCTGGGCTGTTAAAGTAACAATGCTTATTTCAACTACAGAGCCCAAAACAGTCATGATGCAGGACACTCCTTCCACCTATATGGACTGTGCTGCAGTATACAAGTCTGGAAACACCCACAGTGGTGTCTACACTCTCACAATACCCAACACTACAATGGAAGTCAAGGTAAACCCATTTATTGTTTCAGATTTTATGGGAGAGGCACTAAGAGCCTAATAACTGAGCAATAAAGACGAGGGCTTATTGGATCATTGAGATTCATATTGCATGTATAGTGCATGTGAGCGCATACCTAAATAATGTAGTGATAGTACACAAATGCATGTGCACAGACACGCACTGACCGACAGTTACTTTGTGATAACAGCACTGCCTGATACTGGATGAGTGGTCTAGTAAAAAATAGTGTTTGAGGGCAGGGTAGTTTAGTTAAAATGTTCTCAGACTTGTAGTAATGATCTGCATGCTTGAGTTAAAATTGTGATCACCTTAGAAACTATTCAGAAGCTTGGACTTTATTTCTGAATGACTCCCCTGAAAGATATCACGTTTTAATTTAACATCTAAAAGACTGCAATGTCAAAATATACAGCATCGGTTCCTAAAAAAGGTTAATTACAGTGTTTCTCTCTTACACGTATTTGAAGGCTTTCTGTGACATGGAAACAGAAGGAGGTGGTTGGACAGTACTACAAAAACGTACTGACGGCCATGTTGACTTTCACCGTACGTGGCAAGAGTACAAAAAGGTAAAGTCAATCAAGAAGAAATTCTTCCCTTAGACAAATATTACCCAGGCTACGGGTTTCATTCAAAACAGACATAACAGTGGTCAGATTTTTTTTCCCTTTTTGAAGGGGGTAGGGCACGATTGGTTTTAAAGGTGGTGCTTGTATGAACAAGAGGACTGTCAAACTGAATTACCATGTCGTGATAAATAGAGATGTCTTTGACTTTGATCACTATTAGGAAGAACCTAAGAAAATAGTGGCTCAGTCTCACTGCATTTTAAAACCACACTAATTTCAGCTATTTGCCTTAATTTAAGTAGCAGATTTATTAAGCAGACCTGAAACAGCAGTTATGATATGCGATCCTTCAAGGATCTGAATGAATGCTAGTATTGCATATGCAAAGTATGAAAGAAATGAGCTTACACTGTGCTAAGAGACTGATCAAGATCCTATCAACAGTTATTCTAAAATTTGTTATAATCAATTTGTATCAGTGTGTATGAGTTTGTTTTATAATATTTTGTTGATGAAAATTTCAATTGCTGAGGAAAATAATGTTTGTTCTCACAAGATATGGTGGGCCTTTGCAGGTTGACCCTTTTATTAATGGGGAAAAAATTGCTGTGGTCCTTCTGCAGGCATTCTTCAAGGTTTAATTACATTTCTTTTGTGTCTTTCCAGGGGTTTGGAGAACCTTCAGGTGAATTCTGGCTGGGTAATGAATTCGTCTCCACACTGACAAGTCAGCAGAGCCACAAACTAAGGATCCAGCTGAGAGACTGGGAAGGAAACTCTGCATTCTCACAATATGATCAGTTTTCTCTGGATAATGAAGCACAAAATTACAAGTATGTTGCTGCTACCTGAACACCTTTCAAAAACTGCTGACAATTTTTAGCCTTGCAATATCATCAAAGCCCAGCCTAAACACACAAGAAATTACAGTTATTATGAAGAAATTACCTACCTTACTGACAATCAGACAACTCTAATAACTGGCTTTGCAAAGATACATTTAACTTTTGTTGCAATCTTTTTCCTCGAACCATCTCCCCACAGATATAAGTATAGAAAGGCTGGGTACATAAAATTTTATTCAACCAAAAAATAAGCTCATGATCATAAATCCTGACACTATTCAAAACAAAAAACACACTATAGAAATCCCTCTGGATAATGGATCTTGACATATAAGACAATGCTGACACTGATGTGTTGGCTTCAGCCCAAAGAAAATATAATAAAACTGGTTGGTATTTGGAAAAATAGGAAATAGAATGAATGTCTTGGTTTTCTGACTTTCAGCCTGAGATTCTTGGCAATAACTCTACCTTCATGTCCAAACATGAGCTTTGAATCTGACAAACAGACCCCAAAGTGCCCAATACAACTAAATGAATTTTGAACTTATTACTTTAATATAAATGGTTTGGTCTTAAGGGTGTGTGTTGCTAGGTCAAAAATGAAATCATTAAAAAGTACACACTGCATTACACAAAGAAATAAATAAAACCAGCAAAATAAAATATGAATTCAGCTAAGTGTGTATTAAAATTACAAGAATCATCAGAAATTAACAAAAATGAAGTGATGTTTAAAACTAAGAGAATAGTTTCATATTTATAATTTTATGACTAAATCCATTTTAGATTGGCTGGTGATAACCAGTGAAGGGTATAAGTGAGTCCAATGCCTTTTGAGGAACAGCAATTACAGACTTCCTCCTCCTCTTCCTTCATTTTTCCTTTTCCATTCTACAGGATACACCTTAAAGGCTACAGTGGAACTGCAGGCAAAATAAGCAGCATTGGGCAGCCAGGAAGTGATTTCAGTACAAAGGATGCAGACAATGACAAATGTGTTTGCAAATGCTCACAACTGACAACAGGAGGTAAGAAGCACATTTTTTCTGAATAACTTGTACATTTAAATAATTCTGTCCAAGAAAATACAATAATTTTCTTTATTATTAGTAAGCATTTATCCCAAATTCCCACTAACACAAATCTTGGCACTCACTCAAAAAATCTTCAAGGGCATTTTAAGGGCTGCTGTACTTCTGTGACTGTGTCAAAGAGCACAATTAGCACAGACTTAATCACTGATCGACTCATTGGGGAATTAAGCACCAACAATAGCTGACATTAATAGCCTGGGAACAGAGCTTTTCCCTCTCTCCTCTTGTAGCTTAAAAGTCCTCCTCCATTCCCTTGAAAGCGACTCTCTTGCCAGACGTTTGTCTCTCTCCATACTGGGGTCTGCCAAGTGAGCTTGAAAGGATAAAAACTGTAACCTCGTTCCCTTTTCCCATGAGAGGTCTTTTACAGGGGACTTCATAAGCACATTAGACATGAATGTGGGTGAATGGCATGGGCCATTAAAAACAAAAAAAAGAAACAGGGTCTGTCATTTTGTGTATGAAAGAGAACCAACAAAATAAATCTGTATGTGACTGTGTCCAATAAGACATATACATCACTTAAAATACTTTCCAAAACATCATGACTACTAACTACAAGAGGAGCTCCACAAATTTTCACAAATCTTTACAGGTGTTTGGGAGCGCAGATACATATTTGAAAAAGAACTGCATAAAGCCATCAGTTAATTCAGACGGCGGTCTGGAAGTCTGATAAACTGCCTCTACAGATGTCATTTCAGACAGCACTTTCAGACAGTGCAGCTAAAAAATCTGAAAATGAAAAAGATATCAAATCTTTAGCTGGGCTGTAAGTGATTAAGTTACATTGTGGGTCTTTGCAAGGAAAATACATGAAATAAAATTATTGTGTCTAGATTCTATCTGCTGAATCATTTCTGATCCTTTATTTACACTAAGTTCAACAATTTTTTAGTATTATGATAGATCATTTAATTTAATAAATCAATTAAATCTAAATAAATGAAATGAAATCAATCATTTCTGATAGTATGGAAAAAAAGTAAAAATAACTTTTTACTATGAGAGAATCATTCAATCACCCTAAATTGTAACAAAGTTAACCAAGTTTTTATCAACAGCTTCTAAATTCTGAGTAAAGGTATTTGTAATGTACATAAATGGACAGTAACTCAATATTATTAGAAGGGGTCGTTATGTTTAGTTAGAGATGAGTTAATTATCTTGCTTCTACCTCTGATTAAGCAAAGCTTTTCCAAAATAGTCACAGAAATAGTTTTAAAAAAAAAGAAGCTTCATTATGTAAAATACAGCAATCAACAGCCCTTGTTTTACACACAAATCTATTATTCATTGCCTGACAATAAATTTGTCCTGACGTCCTTTTTTTCCCCTCAGGATGGTGGTTTGATGCCTGTGGTCCATCCAATTTGAATGGGATATATTACCAACACGGGCAAAACTCCAATCGCTTCAATGGAATCAAATGGTACTACTGGAAAGGCTCAGGTTATTCACTGAAGTCGACCACAATGATGATCAGACCAGCTGACTTTTCAGGTCAAAGCTGAACAGATTGATCAAGGCGGGAAGGAAATTCTGCCCAAAAAACACCACCACCAAAAAAAGAAGAAAAAAAAACTTATTGGGGGAGCAAAGCACTTCATGGATATATTTTTATATACTTTGCCCTTATTTATGTGTTTAAACTGTTTGAATTATGGGGTTGGTGCAGACAACTGTGAAACACAGTTTAAAATATAGACATGTTGTAGGTATATTAATTTAATTCTGTTAGGAAAGCTCGCTGGCCAGAGTGGAATGTAACACTGCGCAAATTTTGAGCTATTTTAATACACTTTAACCAGCTATTTGAGAATGATTTGATGTTATCTTGTGAAAAAAAGACTATGGTACAACATGCAATTTACAACTGGATCAAAAGGATTGTAATTTGTTGGGGAAATTTTATAATCAAAATCTTAAAATGAAAATGACACAAGAACTGTTTCTCTTGTGATCCACTGTTTTGCCTACTAGAATGTATGTACATTTGTTGTTTAATTTATATGACTTTAGGGTTTATATTTAACTTTATTATATATGAAGGAGAACTGTTACCGATACTGAGTGAGGGTCCGAGCTACTTAGGGATTTCATTGCACATGAATGACGAATTACTGTAATACATTTTGCTCTACCTTCCCAGACAGATGGATGAAATAACTGTATGTAGATTTTGGGGCAACCCTGTAGATCAAATATCTGACAAATTAAAGTATTCTTCATTACAGTGATGCAGAGCCTAGTATGGAGCCTAAGTATGGGATCTTTGTGTTGTGAGCATTGGTGGTTGTGTGATAGGGCATCCGCCTGTTTGCAGAAGACAGCCAAAGTCCTAGTTTGTGATGGGTTTTCTAGGCTGTTACTTTAAATATCAGGTGTTTTCGGATTGCATGATTGTGTGGTGGGTCAAACACGTCAGTGGCCCAACTAAAATTACAAAATAATTTTGACACAACTACCAACCACGCTGGCAGTTGCATTCTTGCAGTGTTCCTTTATGTATGTCATGTAAATGCAACCAGTTAAAAAACTTTAAAGGTTTCCAGTTTACATAAAATTCGTCCAGTTCCTAGAATTAGCTAGTTCAAAAGCATCTATGGTGACTGAAACAAAACTTGTTGGATGAAAGTGGCTCTGTGAGATTATGTGATGAGATCATGTTACAAGAAATGCTAGACAAAGACTTTTTGTTTCAATCTGACATTTATGCATAAACTGCCTTTAATATACAGTGGCCTTAACCACTCCTTTAACAACCTACATGGTGAGATAGTACCATAGAAACCTCAGTTACAAAGAATTAAGTTATAGTTAAGAATAAAAGAATCTTAACCTATTAAGTTTATCAATCATTATTTGAAAAGAAAAGCACACAAGGCCACAAGATACACAAGAGGTATGCATAAAATGCTATTCAAAAGTGTTTTTGTATTTTTAAAGTTAATAATAAGACTGAATAACACTAAAAACAGATTCCCACAAAATTTACAGCTAAAGCCATCGCCACAGTCCAGAGATTAGGAACTGAACGCAATGGTAAAACATGAGGTTTGCCACATGCTAGATGCATATGTACAGGAATGAAAAACAGCCACATGGACATAAGAATATTCTGCCCACCCCATCAGGAGCCTTGATACAAATTCAAGTGGAAACATGTTGACATTGGTCTACATCAAGCCCGCCTTGCCTTACCGAAGAGTCATATCACAGGACAGTGATTCATGAATTATGGGCTGAGGAAAAAGCAACATCCACATTTCAGACAGGATGCTTCAAGAAAAACAAGCAGGCTGTTGGTGGATGACTGATAATACAAATTTGCAGGTTTCCATGCTCCATCTTGGCTTCACTTTTAAAAAAAATACTGCCAGTAAAAGAATTGAATAAATGAATAAACATTGGCATTTGCCCATAACTGAGGTTAACAGTGTGTATGTATGTATGTATGTATATATATATATATATATATATATATATATATATATATATATATATATATATATATGTATGTATGTATGTATGTATGTATGTATGCATGTATGCATGTATGCATGTATGCATGCATGTATGTATGTATGTATGTATAAGGGCTGTCAAATTATTAAAATCACAGCTAACAAATCAGTTAATCGTGATTAATCACTATTCAAGACAATGCCTGAAATTTGCCAATGCATACAAATATTTAAGGTTAACTGAGCTTCTCTTGGGTAGATATCAGATGTCCAAGGTTCGGTAAATGCAGCATGTGTTGTTCTGCACATAGACTGTATATAAAAGATGGACAGAGCTTCTGTGACGTCACTCGTAGGTTTCTGAAGAGGAAAGGTGAAGCTCATTGGGTGGTTCCTACCATCACCATCTTGGCAGCGTCACACCTCCCGAAAAATACAAAAATGGGCAAAGTGGCGAAGCTGAGAGGGGGGCTGTGAGCGTAGGGGTGGATGATTGACATCTATCAAACTCCGAGCTGCCTTTAGCTAAGAACTAACTGAGCCAACTCGGATCTAACGTGAGCTAACTGGTTAATGAAGGTAGGCGGGCTAAAGCTAAGGCGCACTGTTAGTCGGCTAAAAACTGGTTTTGCTGCACTCTCTCTTATTGCCGCGGATATTGGATACATGTCAATCAAAAGGACACGCCCCTAATTATGCCAAATTTCAAGATTAAATAACATTCCAATGAATGACTTAGAAAACAATTCACCTCCCTCACAGTTGTCATGAAGGTAAACTTGAACTATTAATCCTAAAATGGATTTTGTACCAGACTTTAAAGGTCCCATATTATGCAAAATTCACTTTTTAATGGTTTTGGAACAGTCATACTGGTCCCCCCGCATGTGTAGGAGACCCGTAAGTGTGAAACTCTTTCAGGCGCTCTCTCTCCCCCCTGCTCCACCTCTAGGGAAGTAAGCGCTGAATTGAGCGAGTTTGAAAGCGTGTACGTTATGACGTCATAAGGGACAATAACCACTCCCCACAGAGCGATGGACCCGTCTACCGGCTCTCAAAGCCCGCCCTCTAAAAATCACCTAGCGCCCAGTGTTTATCCTTTTCGGCAACCCTCGTTAGCGGACATGGCTAAGCGACAGAAGCACTGTTCTGTTTGTGGCTGCATAAATGAACACGAAAACGTTTTTTTACTTCCATCCACTGAACCCACGAGGACTGAGTGGATTAATTTTATTTTTGGAGGAAATGTACCCGGAAAACTTCCAAAGGTTTTGCATGTCTGTGGCCAGCATTTCAAAGAGGACTGTTTCCACAACATGGGGGCATGGAAAGCAGGCTTCGCCAACCGTTTGAAGCTGAAGCCAGGTTCAATACCAACTGTCCGTGACACAGCTGGAGAGGTAAGAGCTGGCAGTTATTTTATCGTTTCAGCCTTATTAGTCTGATAGCTTGAAAATATATTAGCACTATTGTAAATGTAGCCAAGTCACTGTTTCTACTGTTTGTATCCGGTGCCATTGTGCATCAGATTGATGAGCGTAGCTAGCTGTGTTCTCCGTGCGTCACGGTTTGGGTCGGTAATGGGGGCTTCAGGAATGGGTTCCGGTGTTCCGGCGTTTGTTTATCCTTCACTACGCTGTAATCAGCGTCTAGTTACCGCTAAGGCCTAACCTGTCAATCACCTCATGACGGGCGATGCGATGGGCGGAGCCAACAGCTGAGCTGCTCCACCAGGGTTCCGCCCACCATAAACGGCACATTTCTGAAGCTGCTAAAAAGAGGGAGGTGAAGAGAAGCCGCTGCACCCAAACTGAGGGTCGATTTGTCCATACCATGGCGGAAATATTTCATTTAGATATTAATGAATGGTCTCAGATTGGGAATAAAGTGTATAATATGGGACCTTTAAACATGTTTATTTCTGCTATGAAGTTGGTCTTTTTAACATGGGTGTCTATGGGGACTTGCTCTGTTTTGGAGCCAGCCCCTAATGGATGAGGGGTGAACTGCAATTTTTTGCACTTCCGCATAGGCTTCACATTTCACCGCCGGAGGTTGACGCTTGGTTCTCCATTATCTCTACCATGTTATAGATTATAATGCAGTATTCACACATCATCCTCTCACCAACCATCTACACATTGTCACATGGTGAAAATATCTGTTATAAAACCACCAGATGTTGACAAATGGAGTTAAACAGCTGATACTGATATAGAAACTGATAAAACTGATGATCTGGCTAAAAACACAACGGTCTCATTTGTGCCCCCCTTTTCCTGGCCAGTGCTCCTGCCTGGCCCCCTTCAAAACTTTTCTAGAGCCGCCCCTGCAAAGCTGAAGTATAAATCCTTTCTACCACCTGTCAGCTACTGTGTTTGAGAAGGGTCCTGCCAAAATCAATACTTTGGAGTAAATATGTGCTGGTATGAACCATGAACTGCTAGAGTCCTCCTTTTCAAATGATAAACAATCGCTACGAGAGCCGGTACTAGCAACCAGCAACAGCCATCATGATTCAGGGAACAACAGGAGATTGAGAGAAGGAGCAGACACAGAGAAGAGCAGGGAGCCACTAGACCAGCCATATTTGTGCACAATGCAGGAAAAAAAAAACACAAAAAAACAAGTACAGGTGTGGAACCTTCTCAATGCGAAAAAGAGTGGATATAAAAACACCATCTTCCTCCACTGGGATGGGATTGTTCCATCAATGTTCTTTTTATTCTCAAATCTATCCATAAAGTCAGCAGGCTTATTCTTTCCATCTTGCCTCTAGACGCCTCCCTGTTCCACTGTCATAACATATAAATGACGGATGTATGGGGCTTGTTATGCACATTAAAAATATTTATGCAATTTAAGTATTTTATAGTATTTTAATTTAATCTTTCTGCAATATACTGAAATCTACAATCTATAATTTCTATGTCAAATTAAACTTTAAATACATGGGCAAAGCCATGATCATAAGTTTAATGCTGTAGGTCAGTTTTAGAGCGTCAGAAGTCACTAAGTTGAATATTTTCACTATTTAAAACATAATAAGGTTTAAAGTTAATACAATGTTCACACCTAAGTTTATTGTGAGTGGTAGTTATATCATGGACTCTCATATTCTCTGCCTAATCACCAGTTGGCAAAGACTGGCACGTACCTGTGCTGCAGGAAATTGTTCTGAAAGTTCATAAGGTTCCTCAGGAATCCACTGCCTTTGCTCTAAACACCAGAGAATCTAGTCAAGGTAAACATATTAAAATTGTATTTTATTATTAGCAGTTTTCAATAATGCCATGTAACAGCTTCTAAACATTTATAGCTTCCATACCCATTCAAAAGAGAGGATCCAGCAGCCACGTGCTATGCCCAGCAGGATGTTGAGAGTCCTCCTGTGTCCCCCAGACACCACATGAGTTGTGCTCTCACAAACTTGGTCAACAATTGAAAAACCACCCAGTGCTTTCACCACCTGAACAACAGTGTTCTGCTTCCTACAAAAGGTATACAAGGCAGAAACCATCCAGCATAAACGATAAGATGTAACGATAAGAGGTCTTTTTTTTTTTTTGGTCAATTTGTTCACCAGTGAAAGATTGACATGAAACTGATCACCTTTATTTATAGAATAAAAAAGAACTTACTCAGTGGGCATACTCGTCATGACCAGTGTTCTCATAGTCTGAAACAGAGAAAGACACAAAACTTCAGGGAGGGATAAAATGTTGATTAAAAAACAAACAATATTCAGTTGTTTCTTGGCTTGTGTTTTATAGGAGTAGAAAACACAGGGTGCGATCTGTCAATGTTCCAAAACTACACTTCTACATATTAAAATAAACAAAGCATCTTCTAAAACAGTAGCAAAACAAAAAATATCAAATTTGAATGTGCAATATGCTTCATATTGATGTGCAGTATTTTAATCTGACTGCTTGATGACAGAAATGTATAACTCACTATTAGAGGTCATGCACTTTAAATAATAATTAATTGCTAATAAATAGTTAAAGACAAAAAAAAGAGCATCAAACTTCAAATCAATGTCTAGATAGGGGGGAAAAAGACATCTGGCACCAATGAAACCAAAGTGTCCATTTGTGCCCTGATCATCCAGCAACATACTTTGGCCCACAAACAGAAACCTATCATCAACACAAACACCTCAGTGACAGTTACAAACAGGATCACCAAGCCCTTTTCCTGCCACACTCTGATATCTGGTC
This sequence comes from Melanotaenia boesemani, assembly GCF_017639745.1. Taxonomy (NCBI): domain Eukaryota; kingdom Metazoa; phylum Chordata; class Actinopteri; order Atheriniformes; family Melanotaeniidae; genus Melanotaenia; species Melanotaenia boesemani. The sequence goes on from NC_055697.1 coordinate 15,624,861, forward strand.
TCACAGCTGGAAGTCAGAGGTTAAGGCCTGCTGAGCACAGAGGTGCCAAAACAGTCCACAAGCCACACCCATGGTTGTCAAATATTACATTACCCCTGAAAGCTGAAAAGTCACTCAGCTGATAACATCACAGCAGCATCACTGCTTCTCCTTGATTGTTCAGCCAAGCTTTTTATTTAAATGAAAATGATTTAATTTGATAATTAACCACAATAGCATTATCTATTAATACTGCACAGCTGAAAAAGAGTGAGCAGAGAGAGAGAGAAACAAAGCTTAAAATGCAGGAAGCTGTTCTGAAGTTGAGTTGAAATAGACTTTTCTCAAGGAGTAGAATTGTTCTGGCAGCTTCACAAAAAAACAGGCACAGGAGAATGGGCCATGCATAATGAGCCTCTAACAAGGAGCTGGTGTGAACTGCAGCACGGCCTCCGAGTACAAATACTCCCAGCACAAATGAAGGAATTTCTTTACTGTATGACTGAGTCTCCTTGATGGCTACTGTTTTAAGCACACTGAAACTTACACGGTTTAGACAACTGAAGCGAAATGAAGGTCTCTATTCTTCAGGCTTGAGGTCTAATACTCCATGAGATACAATTAAAAATAGTGAATAAAGATGCTCTATTACAACTTATAACACAAAGACCATTTTACATTGGTAAATTTTATAATGAGGTTGAGATAAAGGAGTGAACATTAAACTTTTTAAGTGTTTTAGAGCAGTGGTTCTCAACAGGTCTGGCTTCAAGGCCCACCACCACCCCTTAATGATAAGTCAGGACTCATGCTGAAAATTTTCAACTTCTCACATTTAATAAATGTTTAAACCTCAGATAGTACAGAACTAACAGCGCAGACGATCCTGGTGTGAATGCACTCTTCATTCAATGTTAGGCAAAAGGCTGCTATAACAAAATATTTCTGTAACAGCCATTTTTAACAGTCTGTGTTTTCATGCAAAAGGGCATGACAAAAAGTGCAACTGAGAAGTAAAAAAATGTTCTTAATGTGTCTTTAAATGTTAAATAAAATAAAATTAGCTGAGAATACTCACTGAATCTGTGACAACCAACATAGCAGATTTAAGCACATACTTAAACAGATAGAACACAATGATTCAATTATACAAAGTTAAGTTTTCTTCAGATTACCTTATCAGTACATACTGAAACACACTGTCCTTTCAAGAAAATAAAGTCGAGCTCACTTCAACCTGAGGTGTAACACTAACATCTTAGACCTGGGTCTGGAGGAATGAATTTGAGAACTTGGGGCCTTTTTAGCTCTTGACAACATTTTTCCCTGGTAAAGGCCCACTGAAGATGGGTGCGTGACGCACTTCTGGGTTGGGACCCATCAGTTGAGAATCTCTGTTTTAGAGCATTAAAAGATAATGACTGCTAGATTTAGTACTTCAGCTACAAGACCACACAGCCTAATTATTCTTGTTTAAGGAAGCGCATTATTACATGATACCAGGCAGAAAAGAAAGAAAATATGAAAGAAAAAGTGAAACGATGCATGAAGCAAAATTTGCAAACCCTTCAGTTTAAATTATTTTGGCTCATACCTGAAACAGATTTTCATGCAGGTCCTAACATTGATGATAACCTAATTTACACATATGTAACATAAATGCTATGCCTGATTGTTTGTTAAGGAAAAAAGATTAAAGATCCAAGATTAAAGCTACATATGAAACTCTAAATTTAGAAGTTAGTTTGAAGTGAAATTACAGTCAGGTTTAAATCAATGGGATGATAGGTGTGAGTTAAAATCAATGTAAACCTTCCCAGGAGAGGTTGACCGACATTACTTCAAAAGGAAGACGTGTTATGGTCTGCAAGGTACCATATGATCTATGATGAACTTCTAAGAGAGAAAAAAAAAAAAAGGTCCTTTTTCATATTGTCTAAGATTAATTTTGAGACTTATGAGAATACTGAACAACAATGTATATGGCATGGCAGCAACAAGAAAGCCACTGCTTTCCAAAAAGGACATTGCTACCTGTTGTCATTAGTTTTCCAACGTTTAAGTATGATCCTAAAGCCTAAAAAAGAGGGCAAGCCTGCACTAATAAATCTGCTAAACAATCAGCTACATCTTTATCTAATAATATACAGCACTGGACTTTACTCCAAATATTTTGTTTAAACATGCAACTATGCCTGCCCAAAACCTTTCAGTTGTTTTCCATTTATACCACATTGTAGGTCCAATAGCTCCTATGTATAAGATTATAAATAATTCTATAGATAATCAATCACATCTGTACCGCTCTTGATATTTTATACTAGGCCTTTCCATATCGCCTTTTCTATTTTCTCATGTAAGTCTTTCTATGGCTTTCTGGAGGCCTCTGAGTTTCGGTGGATGAGCCATTCTTAGTCTATAAAATCTAGATGATGTACCTTGAAGTACTTGAGTATGCCAACAAATCTCTTGTATAATAGTTTGAGGTGTTAAGAAAAGTTTTTGTTGTGTAGAAATGATCTCTTAACTGAAGATATTTCCAAGAATCTTCAATGAAGATAATTCCTGCTCTGATCCATGATTTTCAGAGATGATGCAGAGGTTTTATTTGTCTATGTTCAATAGGTCATTATGCTAAATGAATGTTTTGTTTTTTACAAAGAGGGTATTGCGCCTATAATCTGATGTGCTAGTTTCCAGGTCTCCTTCTTAAAAGGTATCTGTGTTTACCACAACTGTCCAAATTAGCTACAGGAAAATTATGATTTTACAGACCCAGACAGCCAACTACATCTCTGATCAGGCTACTAAGACACTACTAACTGCTAAAAGCTCTGAAAGGGACATGACATAATGTTTATTTTTTTTCGGCTACAGCTTGTTGAGGTTACCAGCGTAACGAAAACAAAGCCGCAGGTGCATTTCACAAGCAAGGAAGTTACGTTACCACCACAGCCAAAACAAAGGAAACCCTCAGGATCAGACAGAAACTCCTACCTAAATGCATCAAACGGCTACAGCCATGGAAGCATATGACCTGGAGGAGGAAATACTAATAGAATTTACACAAACACAGCTGATGTTCAGTTTACTTCTATATCACAGAAATATACATTTGTTTACAGCGCATTCCTCTCCATGTATGTATGTATGTATGTGAAGAAAGATGAAGAATCCTCCAAAACAAAAAGCGCAACCTGGAACAGCTTTGGCTCTGAAGGTAGAACAGTCATCGGCCAATCAAGAGGGTCAGCAGCTCAATCTCTGATATGTGAACAGGCGAGTAATTTCTCATTATTTCATTATGAATTGGTACACTTTACACGGATGTTTTATACATGTACTGTTTTTACAACCCTTTTTCCAATTTGAACTAACATTACTATAGCCTTAGTGTTTAAAAAAAAGAAGTCTTCTTACCTTTGTTTTGTTAACCATTGTCTGAATGGTTACGCTGGCTTTCTTATTGTGATTTTGTTCAGTTTCAGAAAGGATCTCTGTGCAACCAGCTGCAACTGTACATTCTTTTTCTCCACCTACATTTGAAAACAAGAGAAGTAATTTGAAATACAGGGGGGTGGGGGGAGCCTTACACAAGTTGTTGTACAGCTGGTGAAGTCTGCCGTGCATGCTCATTTCTGCTGTTGTACTCACACCTAGCTGTACACTGAAACTCTAAAATTAAAACAGCAACAACTTACAACACAAACCAACATCCCTCTACAAGTAACTCTGTAGCAGACCATTTATATTTATAAGGAAAAAAAGTATACACTAACAAATACTTTAAGGTCTCACGTTATTCGATTTAAAACCCTTTAGTTGAAATTTAGCTTAAACCAGGGTTGTTTAAAGACAGTAAAAAAAGTGACTTTATTATGATCCCTCGATTAGTACACAGGGTACTAAATGTGTGTTGTTGTGCTGTACCGGAAAAAAGTACCTTAGGCTTTAAGGTCCCCCCCCCCCATTCTTTCTCTACGAATGCAAATGAGTATGTGTCTCTAAAATGTATGAGGTGCATATTCATATTAAAAGACCTAGTTTGTTTATGGTACTCCTTTATTCTTTTTTTGATGCAACACCAAATAATAAAAATTTAACTTCAAGCCATCTGATGTGATTTAGAACAATAATAATTATAACTTTTACTTTAATCATTCCGATTGAGAAATTAATCTCTGCATTTCACCCATCTCTAGATTTTCTAGAGAGCAGTGGGCCTGGTTAAGAGACGTGGTCAGCGGCCTACAGTGGTTCATTTCTGCTGCCAGTCAGGGGACTTGAACCTGTGTTCTTGCCATAATCATTACTAAATGATTCTTACTAACCACAGATTCCCTGAAAGAATATTCTCAACATTTTAAAACTTTCTTACATACATATGACAAATTTACATAATTGTTATAGCTCAAATACAATTATTTTCAATTCTTAATGATGAGAACCACAGGAATTGAGTGGTGGGTTCATTGTTATGAATAGTGGCAACCCCATTACTCACTTTGCAAAGTCTGGGGAAGGACAGTGAAATCAGAGTTTTTCTGCAGCTCCAGTGTTGTGAAATCCTCTGTTCCCAGTGATGGTTGCCCTGATGCAGAAAGTGGTTGTTTTCCTGCGTCACTTGTGGTTTTTCTAGTACTTGTAAGTGCCAAAGTGCTTTCATTCACTGGAGTTACATTGTCTGTGGGAATCTCCAAAGCAGTGAGAGATGTTTTAGCATCCTGCTGTTGAAAACCCTGAGTTTCACTGCTTTCATGAGAATGCTGATGGACATTGCTGCTACAATGACTTTCCTCTACTTTCCGTTTTTTCTTCCCACTAGCTCCAAAGCTTTCACTTTGTCTTTGTTTTCTCTTCTTTGGGACAGAGTCCAACTCAAAAGGTATCTGAATGTCGCTATCAACAGACAGATTGGGCAAAATACACTTTTTGTGGCTAGTTGTAGTGAAATAGTCCTCAAATGCATCATTGTCCCCATCAATAGAATTGGAGGCAGCACTTTTAGATCCACTGGACAACGTAAAAGATTGCATCAAGGCGGGAAGTGACATTCTGGGCCTTTTAGGTGTTTTCTGTTTAATGTCCTTTGACAGCGACATTTCCTCTGACATTTTAGCAGCAGCATCAACTGACATGGCTAATGATGACAAGCAACTTAAAGAATTCACAGCATTAGGATGAACACAGCTTTTGGTGTCAGTGAAGGATTTCGAAGCTATTACTGTTTGTTTTGCCTTTTCGGATTTATCAGGCAACAGTCCAGATGATTTTGTTTGTGACTGCCGTTTTTCTTGATGAAAATTCTTGGTTTTATCAGATCTGTGCTGGACAGGACTCTGTAAAAAGTCTCCAGATTTGGGTTTCTTTGTCAGCTGTTTTCTGACTGAAGTTATTTTTAACTTTGCTTGTTTATTCCCTTCTTCATCCTCTTTGGCCATAAAGTCTAAACATTCTCGAACAGCTGAAATCCGTTTTGGTACATCACGGCAAGGTGAGAGCCAGGGCTTCACAGAGTCTTGTTCAAGATGGCCAGGTTGTCCAACATCAAGGTGCGATCTTAAGTCTTCTTTATCAGGTGAGCAACCAAATTCAGCAACATCAGCACTGGAATCTTCAACATCTGACTGGCCATCTACTGTATGTTAGAAAGGAAAAAATAAAATCACAATCCAAAATTTAAAGCTTAGCAGCATCTTCAAATCAGAGAAGCATTTGTCAGTAATTGTTTATGTACTGTGTTGTTTCACAGCATGTTTATAAGAAATTAGCGCGCCCTGACACCCTCACTGTAAGCCCAAAGGTAGCAGCTCACTGCTCACACATCTAGACTGCACACTAAACACCCACTGAGACTGTAGGGGAAATAAAGGTGAAAAAAAAGCTGTTTTCTGTGAGCTGTGATGTTAATGTTTGATTATTACTATGACAAAGTCCCTGCCAAACCAAGATAATTGCTACTAGTGTATCTTAAAGGGAAAATATTACAAGAATTTCTATTTGCAATGCACAGTGATATCCATTTTTCAATTCTATATAAAGATTTTTTTTTTTTAGAGAAAGCTGATTGTGGTACAAACCTCAAGAAAAGAAAAAAATTATTGTACTGGATTACAGACCACTTGGTTAGATAGACACGAAGAAGCTAATCTGATTTGGGAATGATAAAGTAAGCTACAATTTTCCTACGATCAATACCTATAACACCCAGTTTTCTTACACTTAAATTTGAAGACAGTTGGTGTGCTCCCAAGAGAAGGCTTCAGCTCAGTTGGTGAGCAGGATTCAGCCATCTGTGTAGCTGAAAGGCAGTGACATTTGAATCAATCTTCCGTCATTCCAAAGGTACAGAAATGTTTTAAGTTTTTGTCAATTCAACATATACTGTACAGTTGCAGCTGCTCATACCTGTCGGTGAAAGGCTTTCCCGTTTGTCTTTCATGTCTTTCAAACGCTGCGCCATGTATTCAGACCTTTTCAAACCAGGGCTATAGATTATTCCACTCTTCTCATCAATAATAATGGGTGACACATCTGAAACTGAGAATAGGAGTAAGTGTTAAATGGATAATTACATCTAATTACATCTATGCAATGCTGTTAAAACATCTTACCCAGAGGCTCTTTTGAAGGCAAGTCTTTCATCAACTTCTCCAATTTTTTCTTCATACGCCAATCATTTTTAGTTGTCTTCTCTGGAGAATCTTTAGGCAACATACAACGATGCTACATAGATCAAACACAAAAATGGATGTCAGGAACAGGAACACAGGTAAAAAGTGTAGTTAAGTTCTTACATAGCTTAGCAAAGCTAAACAGTGTACAAACCACTCGTGCAACTCCATAATAATATAAAATAATAATAAAAAAAAGAGGTAAACGTGTGCTTGCTGTGAAAATTCTTAATAAAAGGTCTTAATTATTATGCTACAGCAGGGAAAAGATTGAACACAACACAGGAGTCTGTAGAAGTCTACTAGGACCAAGTGCATGGACAGTGTGTGCCTGAAAACAGTTTGTAGTCAAAACTAACTTTCACCTCAATAAAACTGGAGCTAGAGTCAGGCAGACTATAGCCTAAACCAAGAGTTTTCAAACATTTAAAGGCCAGGGACACCTTACAAGGGAGAAAACTTTCCACGGACCCCCCATCATAAACCTGACACCAATCAAACATATTTACTGGCATTTGAACTACTATTTGATAGGGACTATTATATTTATTCTATTCTATTCTACAGTCATTTAGCAGACGCTTTTATCCAAAGCGACTTACATTTGAGAGGAAGAACAACACAAGCATGAATTCAAACAAGATGGGACGTCATAATTAAGTGATAGTCAGACCGCTTTTGAGTCCAGTTGGACCCAGGTGCTGTCATGTAGTGCTAGTGCAGTGCATATAATTTTTTTTTTTTTTTTTTTTTTTTTTTTAGTCATTTTATTTAAATACAGGATCACGATTTCATCACACAATATCAAGTAGGTCATAAGTGCATGATTTCATCACATAATATCAACTTGGGCATAAGTGCATGATTTCATCACACAATATCATCTTGGGCATAAGTGCACACAGCTTCTTCAGTACTTGGTTGAGCCAAAAAGCTGGACAAATCTTTCTGACTCATTTAGTTAAGCTAAATGTGGAAATGCTCCTTAAACAACTGAGTCTTTAGCTTGGTCTTAAAAGTGGATACGGACTCTGCGGATCGGATGGAGTTTGGTAGATCGTTCCACCACCGGGGAACAACAGAGGAGAAGAGTCTAGCTACTGATTTTGCGCCACGTTGTGGTGGGAGCACTAGGCGTCTTTCACTGGTAGAGCGTAAGTTTCGAGAGGGAGTGTAGCTCTGGATTAAGGAGTGAAGGTAGACCGGAGCCGTTTGGGTTATTGTTTTGTAAGCCAGAAGCAGAGCTTTGAATTTGATGCGTGCTGCAACTGGAAGCCAGTGAAGAGCAATTAGCAGCGGAGTGACATGAGCTCTTTTGGGCTGGTTGAAGACCAGACGTGCTGCTGCGTTCTGGATCATCTGCAGAGGTTTAACTGAGCATGCAGGCAGGCCAGTCAGTAAGGAGTTGCAGTAGTCAATGCGTGAAATGACCAGAGCCTGGACCAGGAGCTGGGTCGTGTGTTCAGTCAGGTAGGGTCTGATCCTCCTGATGTTGTAGAGAGCAAATCGGCAAGACCGGGAAACCGAGGCAACATGGTCCTTAAAGGTCAGCTGGTTGTCTACCATGACACCAAGATTCCTGGTAGAAGATGTAGGCACTAGTGTGATTGAGTCAAGCTGCACACTTATCTGTGGCGGTAAAGAAGGACTGGCTGGGAAGACAATAAGCTCAGTCTTGGACAGATTTAGCTGAAGGTGGCGATCCTTCATCCATGCAGAGATATCAGCAAGGCATGCTGATATTCGCATTGAGACGGTTGTGTCATCAGGTGGGAAAGAAAGGAAAAGCTGAGTGTCATCTGCATAGCAGTGGTAGGAGAAACCATGAGAGCTAATGACTGCACCGAGTGAGGAGGTGTATAGGGAAAAGAGAAGAGGGCCGAGCACCGAGCCCTGAGGCACCCCTGTTGTCAGCCCATGTGATCTGGACACGCCCCCTCGCCAAGATACTTTGAATGATCTCCCTGTGAGGTAGGATGTAAACCACGAGAGGACAGATCCTGAGATGCCAAGCTCTAAGAGTTTGGAGAACAGTATATGATGGTTGACAGTGTCAAAGGCAGCCGACAGGTCCAGCAGTATAAGGACTGAGGATTGACCAGTGGATCTGGCAAGCCGTAGGGAATCAGTAACTGACAGGAGAGCAGTTTCAGTAGAGTGACCTTGCCTATATCCAGATTGATATGGATCTAACAGGTTGTTGTCTTGGAGGAACCGTGAGACCTGACTGAAGACGGCACGCTCTAGTAATTTAGACATGAATGGAAGCAGTGAGACCGGCCGGTAGTTTTCAACCTGGGCTGGGTTGAGTGTGGGTTTCTTCAGCAGTGGGGTAACCCGAGCTTGCTTGAAGGCAGAAGGAAAGACACCGGACTTAAGAGAGGAGTTGATAATATGAGTTACTGCAGATTTGACTGTAGGTAAAATGCTCTGCAGGATGTCAGAGGGAACAGGATCAAGAGGACAGGTTGTGGGTTTTGAGCTGACTAGAAGTTTAGAGACTTCGTCCTCATTTAGAGAGCGGAAGGAGCATAGTGAGGTACCAGTAGCTGGTTTGGTAAGGCTGAGTTGGTCAGGCTCAGTGAATTGGTTACTGATGGTAGCAACCTTTTCAGTGAAGTAGGAAGCAAACATTTCTGCAGTCAGCACAGTGGGAGGCTGAGCAGGTGGTGGAGATAGAAGAGAGTTAAACGCCATGAACAGTTGTCGTGTGTTGGGAGCATTGCGGATCTTGTTCTGATAAAAGGCTATCTTGGCCGCCTTTAGGCTGGATGTGAAAGTTACAAGTTTTTGCTGGTACTCAGACAAGTCAGTGTGCACACTGTCATAAGTCATATTTTAAACTGTTTAACTTAATACAACAATTTAAAATGACCTCATACAAATTGCATTTGAGTACTTTAAACAGGGTAAATTTTTAACTAAATTAAAATTTGATCTCACTACATTTGTCATTGTCATGTAACAGATCTTAAGTTTCAGGAAAAGGAACAGTAGCAGGACTGGCAAAATCCTAATGAATCCAGTTCAAAAAGTAAAAACATTGTAAAGTCAAGTGATTCAACTTTAAGATCATGGCATTATTACCCCATTTGAAAAATATAGGCAAAAACCGTCACTTGTTAAAATGAATGGATTTAAAAATATATCCATTGTGTCACACAGCCCTCCCCCACCACGAGAAATTGCTTTTGTTGAAATGAACAGCCAAACAGTTCAAATTTCAGTTAAAATTTAATTCAACATGTTGACTTTCAGATCTTGTTTTTGAATGCAGGATGATAATGAAAATAGAGGAAATTTACTCTACGTGTGGCCGACTGAACAAACTGAAATGCAAATTGCAGAATTTTGAAAACTGCCTTTAGTGGGAGCTCCTTTAAGGTGGAAGACTTCCCATCCAACCGAGCCTGAAATGGAGATACATTTGCTGGAGGAACATAGTGGTCCTGAATATTTTGGCTCCACACAATAGACTCTAACTGTCCAAAGCCAGAGTTTTTGGAGTCATACCAATGGACCATCAGGAGAAGACGAGGATGTCTCTAAGTAGACACATTATGTATAATGTTAATATGGCACCCCTAAAAACTAAAAGATTATCATGGGGATATAATGTACACTCTTATGTAAAATTAAGCACAAACAGCATTTGTTTAAAAATGAGCATATTTCACAGACTGATTCTGCAGAAAACCCCAAGAATTAATTTGTAAGGACTAACACTGGTCTATATTATCACACAACAGTCATATGATTTTAATTATGTACAAACAATGCGTGGTAATCTGATTCTACTCACTTTCCTGTTCTTCATAACAGGATTGCTTTCATCATTTAAGGCTGGAAATAAATCTTCATCCACACGTACACCATCTTCATAACACCTGGTTGACAACAGCATTTTATAAACCTTCACAACAATGCAAAAACCAAACTGTATAAAAAGAAAAAGAACTGTAGAGCTATTCTTACCTTCTAACCCACAGAACAGAGACAAGTCGCACGTCACTTTTCTTTGCATTCCTCCATGTGGTTGGATGACCATTACTGAATACTACATGTGTAACTTGTTTATTAAATCTTTTTGATACCTTTTAAAAGAAAAGTTATTTGAGTTTTAAAAGGTTAACACATGTATAGTCTGCAAAAAAATAAAAAATATATTGTGAAAATAGCTTTGTCAGACCTGAGCACCCATTTCCTGCAGCTGCTGAATGAAAGTTTGTGAATAGTTTGCTCGTTTATCCGATGACCACACATCAACAAAGGCAACGACATCTGCAAATTGAAAATAAGTCATGGCATTAAACCAGAATTGGTTAAATTAATCTTGGATTTAAAGCAATGAAACAAAGATGGCATCCAACATACCTTTAAGAACGGAAGAGTTGTTGCTTGTGGCCATAACTGGCTTTTTTAGGTTCAAGATAAACTGATTAAAAAAAAAAAAATACATTAAGTAATTAATTGGCATTTTATGAGCTGGAGAGCACAAATCAAGTAAAATTCATGTGACCTTCTAAAGATATGGAATCACATCCTAGTCTGGCATGTTGCCTACATCAAACAGAAGATCCAAAGGGGAAGAAGAAGAAAAAAAGAAAGCTGTGATTCTGAAATAGAATATTTCAAAGGGTCTACTAATGCCATTTCTCTGTTTATGCCAACCAAATCATTAACACTCGTGACACTAGCAAAGTGGTAGCCTTAGTTGTACTATTTTGTACATAGTTGTTCTATTTTGTACATGACATGTCCTATACAAATAAACTGCCTGGCCTTCCCTATTTTTACAAGTATATTTAGAAAAGCTTGTTAGAATAGAACAGGGCTGCCAAGATTAGTCGGTTAGTCATGATTATGTCGACTATTAAACTAATTTACTATTAGACTAATTTAAAAAATCAACGTCATTGTTTCTTTTTGGAACTTTGTTTTTCTCTCAAAACTCCTGCTGTACCTTTTGCTGCCTCGTCTGCCTTTTTGTCCTTGATGCACATGCACAGTAGTAGCAATTGGGGTCAGCCGTGACATCACCAGAAAAGTTATGCCCAAACAATAGTATCATAGCGAGCCGGCAAAGGAGCTCAAGGGTTTGGGAGCATTTTATAAAAATTCAAGAGAAACATGCACAATGGAGAATCTGCAAGGTAGAACTTGCCTTCCATGGCAGTACGACGGTGATGCACGTGCATCTTAATAGAAAGCAAGTTGTGGCCAATTCAATTTCTGATGAAGTCTCGGTAAGCTTAGACCTGGTACACACATAACAATTTTTTTTTTAATCTTATGAGATTTTTTATCTGGTCGAGACCTCACACATGAAGATAAAAAAATCTGTTTTGATTGTAATGTGTGTGGTGTGCTATGAAAATTTAATCACAGAACAACACACAGATAAAGATGCTGTCCCGCAACTGATCTACAATCTAGTCCTCCGAGCCGGACAAACGTTGAAAACGTAGAAGAAGAACCATAGCAACAATCGGCAAAAAACAAAAAAGAAGAAACATAGTAACAATCAAAAAACACAACACACAGCATGGAAGAGGACAGAACGAGGGAATGATGGTGATCTTGGGACTATTGTTAACAGAAAAAGCCAGAACTGGGGAAAAAAAAAAAAAAAACTTTATTTACTTCCTTGTTTTGATGATTTGAAATGTTCAAAATAAGAGCAAATATCTGTAAATAATTTAAAGGTGCAGTGTGTAAGAATTAGTGATATCTAGTGGTAAAATGAGCAAAGAAATTATTTTAAATGCACAGTGGTGAGTGGACAGGTGGTGTCAGTGGCCAAAATTCTTCCAGACATAAATATTTGCAAAGATAAACTGACTCAATATCATTGTGCTTGTCTCATACATGGTTTGTAAATTGTGAAAACTAATTTGTGTAAGTTTGGGTACTTGTTTGTACTTCTCCAGTTATTTCAAAGTGAGAAAGATGCTTTCTATGACAGAACAGTTCGCCGTCCAAGAAAAAATGCTTATTTCAATTCAGTACCAGCAATACATAAATACATAAAAGCAAGCACATCAAAGGCAAAATTAATAATTGACTAACATATATTGTTTCTTGCCAACAAGGCTGCATCATTTCCAGGGAAAGACTTGTTCCTTTCAGCAACCCATAATATAAAAAAAAAAAATCTGTATAATGAAAATAATTCAAACTTGTTCAAAGTAACTGCAGCATTATGACAGGAGAAAAAAACAACACTAAAATTTGCTGACTTGTTGAGCAATTCTACATTAAGCAAGAATGGGAAAATATTTTAAGTTAAAAGGGCACATCAGATGATCTTAATTCTGAAGCTTACAGGGTTAGATGATCTAACAGTTTCTTAACTTATACATCTGATCTGTGGTCTCTTCAGATTTGAACACTATATAGGTAAAGAGCCCCATAGGGACACAGATTTATTATTATTTTAATATTATTATTATTTGCGTTACTTGAATAATTTTATCTACCCTCGCAATATATTAGCGTTACCGCGCAATACTTTTGCGTTCTATAGGAAAAAAGGAATAATCTGACATTGAATGCACGGCTACGAGTGTCCACTGCCTGTTAAAGCCATTTTGCTCAGCTTCTTTAGGTGTGTCTGGTCTTCATCTGTTCCTCTCAGTATCAAGTCAACGTAACGGGCACATACACCTGACATTCTGCCCAAGGTAATAGGATGAAACGTAGTGCTTAAAGAATAGAACTTTGCTATCATCGCAACAAAAAGTTAAACGAAATTATTAACGGATTAATTACAAGCGAAGACGAACAGGTTTGCTGTAATCAGAAAAAGTATAAAATATATTGCTGCTTTACAGTTTTGTCTGCTTGTCTTTACACTGTAAAGTGCTACTGACATGATTTATTCGTGATTTATTAAATAAATCCAATGTCCATTCATTTTCATTACCGTGAATTATTTAACTATTCAATAGGCTACTGTTTGGGTACCACTTAAAGTAGCATACACAAGGCACATTCTCATCTGTTCACACCCAACACATATTAAAATTAACTTTTAAGCTAAACAGACTTATAATAATGTTACAATTTAGCTAAATTAACCGATATTTTGCTGCTAATTTATCCAGCTAGTAGCTGGGTGATTCAACACAATGCGTAGGTGGCTTATGCTTCCATAGCATACTTAAATATGTATATTCACTTTTTCTTTTCGTTAGAAGTACATAGACAACAACGAAAACAGGCATTTACCCATAGTTTTTAGTAATTGCCATGTACTTACTTTACGCGGCACCGGGTTTTAAGGGCTAAGTTGTCAATAAGCTAACTTACTGTTGGCGGGTGCAGTTTGTGTTGCAATGTATCCTGGGAAAGTGGGTAAGTATTGGGCCATAGATAAATACGTCACTTCCGTCAAAAAATTTGTAGAGGACCTTGGTTATCAAGGGCCCTCAGCTTACAAAATGTATAGATTCCGATGACATACAATGGCATTTTATTGACATATACATGATCTTTGATAACTGTTAAAGTGTTGCGCAGCTTTTCTTTCCTTCTTTCTTGCTTGCTTGCTTTCTATCCTCTCTGCTTTGTCTAATTTATTAAAGTAAACAATTAAGAATAAATATATATTGTATTTTTATTTTATGGACTCATATACAGTGGATTTTATGAGCCACTGTTCTGTTAATAAAAATGTGTTTAAAAAAAATTTAATTAGAAATGTGTTATATGTAAAAATGCAGCAGAAAGGTATGTTTAACATTTGGTCATGAAGACTAGAAGTGGATTGAAAAAAATTTTTACACACTGTTCCTACAGTTTGAGCATAGAAACAGTATCATAAAGTATGAATTCAGTATCTGGGCATAGCCATAGTCAAGACACATAAACAAAGAGAAGTGAGTGGTGCAAAGCACTGAGGTAGTAGTAGTTTACTAGTAAAATAGAAAGCCTGCAGTCCAATCACTCCTACTATCATTAAACTAGTCACATATGCATGACTATAATGCCACGTGATCAAAGGCAAGCATCTGGATAAGTAATACACAGCCCACATATATACAAATTTACACACTTAGATGGAAATTACATGAGAACTTAATGCATCTCCGTGACCCACAACTCAACCTTCAAAAAATGCCTTACATATTTTAATATCTTTTTACAGACACATCTCAACACACTTAATAAATAAAAAGTCTTTCAAGCAAATTAAACAATGCTGTACCATTACTTTTTATCTTCACCGGTCACATTAATTACAAGACTTGACTTTTTCTCTACTGCAAACTTTTCACATAGAATTTACTCAACACAGTTGTCATAGAAACAAAAGAAGTAATGAAATATAGGAATTTTACAGCAGCAGTTTACTAAAAAAATGTCAGTTATGTCAGCATGCTGTATTCCACAGTTCCATGATAAGTAAAAAACAACAGCTAATATTAACTTGTTAAATATAAAATTTACATGCAGCATCAGATTCATTTTAACATGCCGACTTTCAAAATACTTTTCCCATCAATACATTTTTTTTAAATATATGTGGTGCAAAATTAGAAAATCCAACACCTTAACGCACACTTCACTGTAAACCACTGACAAAACTGTTGTACTGTCATTAGTTCAAACAACCAAAGTCCAACAACTGTACATATCATGTGACTATACAGCCTATACAGAGGCATACAACAAACAGTAATTTAAAAATCAGACAGAATTGCTCCTGCAGGGGAGAGGCACAGAGGTGCGGGACACTTCCATGTGCACTGTGGACATTGGGAAATGCTCACACTCCTCTTCTAATGGAAAACAGCGGCAGTGCAGGAGAACCTCTCGCACCTCTTGCCGAAAGTTGGAGTTGAGGAAACCATAGATGATAGGATTGATGCAGGTAGACGACATGGCCAGCAGATGGCAGAGGGAGAACAGAAGGTTGTGATGGCAGACAGGCAGAGCCTCCTGGTTCCAGTCTGCCACCACGTTAAAGATGGTGAGCGGAAGCCAGCAAAGAGCAAAGGCCGTTATGAGAGCGACCAGCATGATATTGATTCGGCGACTATGGGTTATCCGCTGGCTCTCTGGGATCCTGGCACGGTCCAGCATTTCTTTCCGGTGGCGAAGACGCACAAAAACTCTGACGTAACATAGAAGGACCAACAGAAGTGGGCCACAGTACTGAAACAGAAGAAGCCATGTGGTGTAAGCGACCCTGTGTTCTTGGGATGGCCAGTGTTCCACACAGGCCTCCATGTGTGGAGAGGTGGGGACGTAGGAAAACAGGGAGCGGTATAAGTTTAGAGGCACAGATGAGTTTCTGTATGTATGTGAGACAGGTTGAGGCAGAGATGCATTGACATATGCATGGGGAGAAACTCTGAGATCAAATGGCAGGACTACATTGGTATAGGGCTCATTTGTGAGCAGCTGAAAAGCTAAAAAAGGTGTGGAGGTGAAGCTAGCCAGGATCCAAATCAGAATAACTGCAATGTAGGCTTGAGGAATGCTTGGTTTCCAACCAGAGGGGTTAATGATGAGCTGATGTCTTTCGAGGGCAATAAACACAAGAGACAGTACTGACACAGTCACAGACATGCATTGAATAAATGGCACCAATCGGCATAACAGTGACCCAAACACCCAATGGTCCATAAGCGTGTATATGACAGTGAATGGGAGGCAGAACACACACACCAGAATGTCAGAAAATGACAGGTTGCAAATGAAAATGCTAGTGACATTGACTTTTTCTCTGCGATGGGTGATTATGCAAATTAGGCCAATGTTCCCCACCAGTCCCAACACCATTGTGAGGCTATACCACACTACAAGACATGCTGTGAGGATGGGAGACATATGGCACTGCTCATCATGCTCAAGTACAGAGAGGTCTGAGATGAGCTGGGTTTTGTTTTCTGGCCACTCCTGCACAGACTCATAACTGGAACTTTCTTTCTCCCATTGCAGGGAATACGGAGGGGTGGAGCTGTTGAAAAGCAGAGATGATGAAGAAGGCTGACTTATGTTGCTGCTCAAGGACATCTCACCAGGACCTTGGTTTTAGAAACTCCCTAGATTTAACCATCCATCGCAGTCCTCTGAAAAACCGCATCTAAATCAAAGAAAGAGAAAGTACACAGGGAAACATAAAAAGCCTTTCTTTACCAAGAGCAGTGGTGCTTATAGGTCAATGGATTTGTTCATGTAGAAGTGATACTCTTGTGAGAGAAGCAATGAGTCGAGGAAATCCCCCAACCTAAAAGGCACTGAAAAGAATTATTTGTGAGGTTAGGTGCAAGAAACAGACCCATTAAAGTGCCTCTAAAATGACTAATTAATGTAAAATTCATGGTCTGTAAAAGCTGTATGTAAAAAATTAGGATTATCATTTTTTCCAAGTACCATTATAAAAGTTGAGTTGACATGTGTGATTTTTAGTGAAACATATCAGTTCAGTTGTCATCCAATGGTCAAGACATTCCTTTTCACTGCAAATCTGTAGAGAATCTACCAAAGTTCATCAGAGCAGCTACAGTTTTCCATTTCATCTAAAAAAAAGGGGGAAAAAATGATTGATTTATTGATTTATATTAAAACTGAGGGGTATTTCAATTATATTTTGCAAGTACTCAGAGACTAATGCACTAGTTATTCATGTAAAATGGTAAATTGATTAAACTGCAGTGTAGCTGGGTTGTTGTAAATAAGGGAGTAGAGTTATTGTTATACATGAAAAATTAAACAAAATATAACAAGGTTTTGGCCCAGGTCAGAACTGATTAAAAAATATGCACAATTTACTTTTTAAGTTGATGCAACCTGAGCATCAGAACATAATTTTCATGACCCATGAATTTGTACTTTTTAGTACATTGAAAATATAAGGGCATATAAACTGCCATTCAAATCCAGTTTGGGATCATTTGGAAATTAATTTGATTTCCATAGAATGTGTTCTTCAAAATTTGCCTTCATTAAAAAAAAGTACCATTTGCAGCAGACCTCACGCATTTTAGCTGCAAAATTTTCAAGGTAAACTGATGAGATTTCACCACATGCCTCCTGGAGCATCTCCCACAACGTGGAGTGGGTTGATGGAGTCTTCCTCCGTACCATGCGGTCAAGCTGCTCCCACAAAAGCTCAATGGGGTTCAGATCCAGAGAGTGTGCTGGCCAATCCATAGTAGTCAGAATTCTGAATCACTGCTTATTCTTTAAATATTGCTGACACATCTTGGAGGTGTGTTTAGGGTCACTGCCCTGTTGTAGGATGAAACTGGCCCTAGTCAAGCATTGTCCACAGGGTATGGGACTGTGCTGCAAAATCTTGTGGTAGCTTTCCCTTTTCAAGGTCCCGTCCACTCTCTTCCATTCTCCTGTTTTACCACCTCCAAAGCACTCTCAGACCATCACGCTGCCTCCACTGTGTTTGTCTGATGGTGGTTGAAATATTTTTATTGCAAAGTACAGTACAATTAAAACTGGCTTTTCATATGCTGCTTCAGATTATTTTATTTTAACCAAAATAAATTAGAATTGACATCAAAGTAAATTTCAAGAACTTAAACAAAAAACAACAACACAGCAGATATGCTCAAAAACATTAACATACAAACCCTACAAATATTAAACAATAATTTTGGACATAAAACATAAGAATGAAGTAAACTGGCATAGTTTTATCCACACTTATCACATGCAGATGAGGTTTAAGGAAACACTTTATGCAGTCTAGTCATAGAATTAATGTAGCACATGTAGCACATTGGACTGAATTGAACCATGTCTGGAATCAATTGAACAGGCATTAACATT
This sequence comes from Melanotaenia boesemani, assembly GCF_017639745.1. Classification (NCBI taxonomy): domain Eukaryota; kingdom Metazoa; phylum Chordata; class Actinopteri; order Atheriniformes; family Melanotaeniidae; genus Melanotaenia; species Melanotaenia boesemani. Next base: position 15,643,310 of record NC_055697.1, read on the forward strand.
TTCTCAACTTTCCTTTCAGATTTCCTCTGTAATAGGCATCCCCAGTTCCTGTTCCCATTCATTTTTCATTTTGGTTGTTGAAATGTTATCATTTTCTATCACTCCATCATTCAAAAATGACAGTGCATGGATTCTGCCCAGAGCCTACTTCAGACAGGAATCTAATTTATCTGGTACCGGGGGCTCAAAATCAATTAAATGAGTATCTAAAAAAAGTAATATTTCCTTAGTGAAAATTTCTCATAAAGCTGATGGAATGACGCAAATGCTCCCTGAATATTTTAAAGGTCACCTACTCGTTCCAGTCCCATTTCTCTCCAACGCATTATGGCTCCATCCAATACTGAAGAAGTAAAAGATGGATTAGCAGCTATGGGTGTCATTAAGGAAAATTTTTGCATTTTAATTGTTTAATATTCATTTTCATATTTGAATTGTAGAGTGAATAATGGGATTATAGCTGTACCAGTTTTTCTTAGTATGTAGGGAAAACCGTAAAGCTGCCCCTAATGCAAAGGGTGAACAGTCCTCCTGTTCTAAATCCAGCCATCTACAAGATCAAACTGATTCATCAAGCCAAAGTGACATTTTGTAGAGAGTTGTAATACTTTGTAATAAACAGTAATACTTTTGAAAGCCTGGTAAGGCAAGACCTCCATCTCTTTACTTCTTGCACAAATGAAAAAGTGTGAGAACAGTGTATTAAGCACTGTTCTTGCACCTTTTTATTTGTTCTGCAGCTCAGACATGTTCTTCTATATGATCCAAACATCTGTCCACAACACCTTTTTCAAGTCTTCCAGTGTCCAATGTCTGTGCTCATCTTAGTCTTTTCTTTTTATTGGCCAATCTAAGATATGGCTTTTTCTTTGCAGTTCTGCCATGATGTCCAGCATCCTGAAGTTGCCCCTTTATTGCTGATTTTGACATTGGTGTTTGACAGGTACTGTTTAGAACAGTTGAGGACCTGTAAGGCATCTTTGTATTAAATGGCATACTCTCAGATATTAGTCTTCTTACACTGTTGTGCATCAAGGCCTTCCACTCCTCTTTCTGTCCTTGTTAGAACCAGTTTGTACTGCTCTCTAAAGGGAGTAATTAACAGCATTTTAAGAGATTTTACTTTTTCTTGCAATTTCTCGCATTGAATAGTCTTCCTTTCTAAGCACCTTCATAGACTGGCAGGTGTCTAAATAAAGTTTTTTTGTTTCTGGCCATTTTGAGCCTGTAAACAAACAAACAACTGCTGATGCTTCTGATAATAAACTAACCTAAAGAATACTATGCACGGTTTTCAACTGTGTAACACAATTGCAAAAGGCTTTTCTTATGACCAATTAGTCATGTAAACTGATTAACTTGAATTAGCAGCCATACCAGGAGATTGTGGAGGACCGGCAGTTGATCATAACAAACCTCTATGCAAAAAATGTAAATCATCTCTTAAAAACTGATCTGATTAATTTCAGTTGTTTATCAAATGGACAAAATGATTAATTAGATTGATATAATTGTTTAGGAACTGCAAGGAAATGTATTTTTCTTTGGAAAACAAAAACATTTGCAAGTGTTCCCAAACCTTTGAGTGGTAGAGTATATACAGACATTGATAAAATTGTTGGTACCCTTTAGTTAATGAAAGAAAAACTCACAATCGTAACTTGAATCTGGCAAAAGTAATAATAAATAAAGATACTATGAAATTTAACCAGTGAAGGTCAGACATTGCTTTTCAACCATGCTTCAATAGAATTGTTTAAAAAAAAAACTAATAAACTCATGAAACAGGCCTGGACAAAAATGATGGTACCCTTAACTTAATATTTTGTTGCACAACCTTTTGATGCAATCACTCCAATCAAACCATTCCTGTAACTGTCAATGAGACTTCTGCACCTCTCAGCAGGTATTTTGGCCCACTCCTCATAAGCAAACTGCTCCAGTTGTCTCAGGTTTGAAGGGTGCCTTTTCCAGACGGCATGTTTCAGCTCCTTCCGAAGATGCTCAATTGGATTTAGGTCAGGGCTCATAGAAGGTCACTTTAGAATAGTCCAGTGTTTTCCTCTTAGCCATTCTTGGGTGTTTTTAGCTGTGTTTTGGGTCATTGTCCTGTTGCAAGACCCATGACCTCCGACTGAGACCAAGCTTTCTGACACTGGCCAGCACATTTCCCTCTAGAATCCCTTGATAGTCTTGAGATTTCATTGTACCCTGCACAGATTCAAGACACCCTGTGCCAGATGCAGCAAAGCAGCCCCAGAACATAACAGAGCCTCTTCCATGTTTCACAGCAGGGACAGTGTTCTTTTCTTGATATGCTTCATTTTTCCATCTGTAAACACAGAGCTGATGTGCCTTGGTAAAAAGTTCCATTTTCGTCTCAGTTTTGTCAGATACAAGTTATTTCTGTGGCCATTGTGAGTTTTTCTTTCATTAACTAAAGGGTACCAACAATTTTGTCCACGTCTATACACACACACACACACACACGCACACACACACACACACACACACACACACACACACACACACACACACACACACACACACACACACACACACACACACACACACACATGCATACATTAGTTTGCCTTTAGTTTCATTATTTGACAATTTGGTGTTATACTTGATATGTGTATTTGTGTATGTTTTTTACTGCAGGATTTTAATAGTGTATTTTTGCATGACTTTAATGTATGTGAATACATTTTCCAACACTCATTTATATCAGTGAATAATTGGTCCAATTAGTAAGCTGTGCAATACTTTAAAGTGACATTAGCAACAATTTTGAACAGGCCATTAGCATAATCACTGTGAGCATAACATCATCTTTGAAGATACTGTCACCAGAATTAAACATGATTAAAGGAAAGATGACACATTCACATTTTAAACCAAGAGAGCCAATTAATTCCAACAGATATTGAGGGTGATTAATTATTTCTTGTAGCCCTATGGAGTAGCGACTGCAGTAAAAAGTGTCTATTCTAACCCCCCCATTCCCCCACCCATCTTAGGATGAGAGACTTGTCAGTTCCTTACCCACAAATCCTACTTGCATGCTCCAAGATGAAGATAATTGCTTAGTGACAATAAAATTACTATGCATACACGGGAGCTGAAGCTTCGATTTTTCTTGTGCACAATAAATTGCGTTGTACATCAAAGTGAAAGGGCATGACATTGTCGGAATCCTAAAAATGGATTGTAGCTGTCTCCCCTGAAACCTCTGCCCTGTGCCGTGAAGGCCAGCATCGTAAACAAAATGAGACTGTCACTTTCCATTAACAGCACACACACTTTGCTATCAGTCACTTCACACTGCATCATTACTAACATATTCTGTCAGTGTGTTGAGTGAGCTGCAGGCAGGGTGGCACAGCATTGATCACACTTTGTTCAAAGGAAGACAGACAAGTGTAATGCCACCCAAACCCGATGTAATAGCCAGGTGAACCAGAGACACTGGCAGGAGAAAAGGGACAAAAAAAAGTCTATGGACACATTTGAGCCTGTCCTATTACAGTGATGTCACACTTTAGAATGCACATCCAACAAGTAGTTGTGTCATTGTGATTGCACACTTTTGAGCTAAATCTCTGCTGGGTAAGGAACACAGTGACCCGTCTCCATTTCTTCCATTGTATTCTTTTTTCCCCCTCCAACAGCAATATGTCCTCCATCTCTGAGAAAATAGCTGTTACAGTAATGAATCAATTGCTGAATCTCATTTTCCCTGGACTACAATCTGGTTTTCTCTCTCATTGTGCAGTAAACAGGAGTTGCATTTTGGTCTACCCTACAGTGTGCTTCCCTCCCCCGTATTAATTTCTTAGAAAACATTGCCCAGATGACAATGTAACATACTACTCATCAGCCAAAGATGCCCTCCAGGTACATCTTGCCATATTAATATTTCTTGATTGTAAGCCATTAAAAATCCGATTTTTCCATGTGCCAAAACTACATTATTAGAATAGAATTTAAATATCAAAAGATAAACATAATCCTGAATAAATGACCGCAGAAGTGCAGACAACTTTGCTGTCATGATTTAGGCTACAAATTAAAAGAATAGAAAATGAAAACAATAGATAGCGTTGCCATGTGTGTTTGACTGAGAAACAGCTAAAAAAAAAAGCCCAATCCAGTAATTTTCCTGTGTAAAATTGCTATTTCCTATCTACCCAAAAAGTATGTGCTACCTCTTTTACCTTTTTTTTTTTACATTTTTGTTACAGCCTGACACCTTTATTAATTCTTGCCAGATTTCATCATGCACAAAAATAAAATGAATAAGAAAAACCAAATTCATGCACATCGTATTGAGAAATGATTTTCTCTCTTTTCCCTCTTTTCTTCCTGCTTGTGGATGATCAGCATGACAGTAGCTGGCTCTGTATTATGTGCTCAACCTGAAATAATGACCCAAGCCTCATTGTTCTCAGCTGGGGGTGCCAGCAATTTTAGGTGATCCCTCTCAAAATATTATCACCGGGAATACTATCATGAAATTTGTTATTTTTACATGTCCACTGTGTATGAAACACTCATGCAAATAAGGAAAATACCCCCCTCCAGTTTGCTTTTTTACTGTTTCCTACCAAAATTTGACACACATCAGAAATACCTATGCCCAGTGCTATTGTTTGCATGAACATTTTCAAATGAAGAGCCATACAGTGGTCCTGCACATCTGTATAAGATATATCAATTTCATAACTGGGTTAATAACTGGCTGACTTTAATTTAAAATTATCATTAGCTTATTGAATGGATCATTACTGTGTGTAAAAAAAAAAAAAAAAAAAAAAAAGACTCACGTGGGGGCTGGATGGATGAGTTTCTTAGATGCCAAGATGATACGAATCAAATCTTTGAATAGGTATGAATCCACATGGATGAGACTTGGAAAAGGAGCTGAACATCATAATAACCAGTGCGATTCTGTCAGATACAGCAATGTGGGAGCAGAGCTATAATTGGGTTGTTTGAGCCCTTTAGGTACCTGAGATCCTCTGAGAGCCGAGCTCTACTGTCACATAGTGGTGGAATTATTCTATTACATCCTGAAAATGACACCTGCTGCAAGTACTGTTGAAGAAGTATTGAGGAGACAGAGACAAAGAGGAGCTGGAATAGCTTTTAATTTTATTGCTACTAAATTTAAAACATGACAGATAAAGTATTTCATTGGTAAGGTTGTGGATTTTGTTAAGCAAGGGTACTTAACAATGGTAGGTAATGTAGGAGCACATCTTAATCAAGTTGAGAAGTGGTGAAACATAAAATTGATTACTCCAATTTGTGGAGTTTACTTTATGAGTTCAGAGAGGACTACACTCTTTTGTTTTGTCTGACTTCAGGACCATTTTGGCAGAGCAGGCCACCTTATCAACAACCAGCTCACACTCTTCAGGGAGGTCTACGCTGTCTGGATCAGGGAACCTGGAAGATGCCAACAAAAGACAAACACAACTGTTTAAATGGTTTGGTGAAAATAGGAAGAGGAATATGGATATTAGGGTTTGGATGAGGGAGATTTAATAAAAGGCAGGCCATTGAACAGTAAAGGCTAAATTTGTGTGTAAGACTTTATCCACTAGAAGTGATATTCACATTGTAGTAGCATAGATTTCTTTTGACGTACACAAAAATGCAGGGTGTAGTTCATACCATTTAAAGGCTATATAACAACTAAAGACATTAAATGCCTCTTGAAATGTTAAGATATATTTTACAAAAATATGCTTACACATTTGAAATTGTACTTTGTACCATTTTAATGAGAAAAAACAGGATTAAAAATATAAACAAGGACCTCAAAGTATCTTTTGTGAAACCTACAACACAAATTTTATTGTCCATCTAACAAGTAAGTAATGCCTTACATACAGCTGACTCCCCCTATTATGCATGATCATTTAACCATTTTCCTTCAGTACTTTTGACTGTGTATGGCATATATTTGGCTCAACTCCAAGAAGTAAGCATCCAGTTTAAATCTCATCTTGCTAAAACAAATCTTATCACATGTGTAAGGTTTTGGATTAATTATTATTTTTGGACATCTAATCTTATTTTGACCAAAAAGGGGAAGGGTATTCCAGCTGGAGGGGGGAGAACACAAAGAGGATATCAATAATGTCAGAAGACATGATGAGAGATATGGTAACTTGATTAGAAAAAAATGAATAAAACATGGAAATCTTACTTGCTGCAGCAGCTCAAACCCTCTTTTGTGCAAAAACAGTCCTGGCAGTCTCTCACCCATTCAGAGCCAAAAGCATGCTGCTTTCCATCTTTATCCACACACCCTGTTTGTAAAGAAACCACTCCTCAGTTCAGAGAAAAGGCTGAGATGTAACTTCATGAAAACAACTAATTCTGTGTTGGTTATTTAGGTGTGGTTTATAAGATATAAGATCATAAGAGAAAAGAAAACAATGAAATACCAATTTATTCTAAATCTGTCAAAATGTCTGTGTATAGATTTTCAAAATAGCCATGGTAGTCTACATGTTTTAGGCCCCTTCATTTTTTTCCCTTTGTTTCTTTCTTTGATATAGCAGGAAAAAACCTTAATTTTATCCTTACGTAACTGGGATTAACATTTGCTGAACATAGTTGAGAGAATATCCACCTCACCACAGTCTCTCTAAGTGGAAGTGATATTACTCACCTTTTGGAGGGTTTTTCAGATCTTTAGTCACCAACTCCTGGAAGGAGCAGTCAGAGTGACACAGGACAAACAGACCCAGCAGACAAACAAGGACTTGGAGAGAACCCTGAAAAAAAGTAAGATATAAAAAACTCATATATCTGTAAATGTGGCTTGTGGTGCATAGTCTGTGGTACATAGAGTGAATGCCTCCTAAATTAATTTAATTCAATAGAACCTCTTTAATATTATTAACATGACATAAAGGTATTTTTTGTCAACATGGTTTCACAAACAACTCCAAATTTATACTCAAATTTCAGTGTGTCATCACACTATAGTAAATTGATTAATCTTACATAAATTACACAGCCTGCAATATACATGCTTTTTTTTGTCATGTTTACAATAACTTGTAAGGATACTCATGCTGAATTAAGCAATTGACATCAAGTAGTTAACCAGATCAATGTTATTTCAGTATTAGTCTTAATCATTACATATAATGTCTGAATGTTCTTGATGTTTAAGCTGATATTTTTTAACAATTACTTTAAAGGGTTTTATGTTGGCCACAGAATTACCACAACCAACAACAACCCTATTAATACCCAACATAGACTGAGCTAAGCCAATTGGACTTGGTTGAGTTTCTCGAGGAAGCTTTGCTCTCATCCCGTAGACCTTCTTTAATTCTGATGGAAACAGTGGGAGAGTTAATTTAACTAGCCTGATGTTTTTAGAGTCAATTACTGTTACTGAGAGTCGTGACTCACCCAAGGTCTTATTAGAGTCTCATTAGAGCAATCTACCTTGGATACTATGACCTAGATAAAGGAGAATCTTCACAGACAACCCAATAAACACTTTAAAATACTATGATATATATAACAGAGGAGCAGTGGACATAATACTGAATCTCTGAGACACAGACATTAAATATAGATGCTCTGACAAGTCCTTAAAATAATTTATTTTTCATTTTAAAATTCATACTGCAATTTTTAAATATGCTTAACTATGACCAGAGTCTACCAAAGAAGAAGAATTTCTTTATTCCAAACATGTTAACAAAAATACAGCTTTCTTAAAAGTTAGGCATCAAATACATACCATCTTCAGATAAGACGCGACCCAGTCAAGAGAAGACGATGGATGAATTGTGCCGTTAAGTATGCAGTCTTGCAAATTTTTAGTGGCAATATTTAAGCAGCCGTTTGTCAGTTATTTGTTTTAAGGTGGAGAACAGTAGTAGCACTGAAATTACATAATGAAGGCACACCTCCCTGAATTAAAAAGATCACTTGTGATTAAAGCAGCATGTTTTTCTTGTTAATTCCTAAGCACACAATGAAAATACAGGTGATTAACAACCTGAAAAATAAACATTTTTCTTATCTATACAAGTCACTGTTGAACCAAAAGGCAAAGACACATGATCAAAAAAGGCATAGCAATAAAAAAAAAATGATGTTTCAGATCAGCCATGCCAAACAACTAAAATTCCACATATTTTTACACGTATTACATTAACAATAATGAATTTTAAAAAAGTAGAAAACTATAAAAACAAATTACAATAAAGTGATAAATCTACATAACTATCTGAATGGCAAATTTGAAAAAAAAAAGCTTGTGTATTTGGTTGAAATTAACTGTTGGTAGAAAACTCTACTCTCCCAAAAGTGACACTATGAAATACAAAGCAGCTCTAAAGTCAATTTACTTGAAGTGAAAAAGAAAAAGAAGAAGAAGAAAAAACTTTAACATGAAACTGAAAGAGTTTCAGTAGTTCCCTAAAAAAGAAAATTGTATCCCCATCCATTAACATTAAATACAAAGTGAGACAAACAGTCCAAAACAAGTCAGCGAAGTGTAAACCTCCCCAATGTGGACGCTAAAAATGATAAAAATGATTTATTAAAGGCAGCCACCACTTCCAGCGTCTTTGTAATAATTTCGTAGTGTGCCAGCAAGCAACTATTTAACATGTAAACATATTTAGGAAATAGATTTAACCATTTGCTGTTACTGTGGGATCATGTTAAATATAAAGCTAATGCTAGCTGTAGTTAGCAACAAGTTGTAAAGAAATATGGGTTTTTCTGCAGTGTTATTGTTGTTTCTAAGCATATCAATAAAATGTTAGGAGTAGTGAACGTGGATTTTGATTTCAGATAAAGCAAGGCTAGGTGTTTCCCAGTTTCCTGTTTTAGGGCTAAACTAAATTAAACCTAGCGGTGTCTTCATATTTAGCATACACACATATGAATGGTGTAAATCTTTCCATCCAAGTCTCTTCATAAAGAATGTTTCCCAAACTTTAAAACTCTTCCTTTAAGCCTGAGAACAAACAAATATAGGCGATTCATTTTTACAAAACATTAGAATAATTTGTTAAATAAGTTAAAAGGTTTTTCTTTGAGGCACTAATATCACAGTCCATTCATCTTTGGAAGCTCTTTATCCAATCAGAGTTTTCATAAAGGCAGGTTTGTTGAAGGGCCAGTGATATTGGTTGGGGACGGGCCCATTCACATTGCACTCAAAGAAAGAAAACATGGGAAACCAGATGCGCGCCCTGCGGCTGTGCTGGTAGGCACGAGTGTTCGCTAAGGTGTGATAGTAGAGGAAGAGACGAGTGGTGATGTAGAAGGCGATAAACACATCGATGGAGTAGTGTTCGTGAGCCGCTAGGATGAAGAAAATCCCAAACAGGTTCAACACCCAGGAGATGGTGTGAATCAGATTCCAGTTTCGTGGTGTGTCTACAAATGAAAGAAATCATTAAATGACATGTCTGGTGGTGGTTCTGGTACACCAGGCAACACATTCCTATATTAATATAGGCTCTTCACTTAATTTTTAGTTGATCCTTTTAATAATTTCTTTAAAGTATTAAAGATAAACCCCCAAACAATTTTACAGCCAGCTTTGTGTTTGGTGTGGTCTACTGTCAACTGCTTTCACGTTTTAATGGTGTAGCTCGTGGATTAAGGTTATAGTGATGAATACTTAGACAGTTCTACATCTAAGTATTTATCAACTGGTCAAACAATAGACAGAAACACAAATATTTATAAGTGCATTTAACTTAATCCTTTTGCAAAGGTCATGCATACTAAAGTCAAACATTGTGTCATAGAAGGCAAATATAATAAAATAATACTCACATTCAGTCACAAAAAAGTTGAGCATTGTAATGACAACAGTGTGTCCACTGAACATGTAGTCTCCACAAGTTTGGACTCCTGTGAGAGTCATCCCAAAACCAGTCCAGATAGTCAATGCTCTCTGTATTTTTCCCCAGGTATCACCATATGTCTGAGAGGGAAGAAAAACATAACATCAAGTTAATGCTTGAGCAACTCCCCGAGTAGCTCTTCATTCTTTATCATAGCAGAAATACTGAGACAATATCTAAAGTACAGCACTACCAGAAGCAATGAGAATGACCAACGATTTGAGTTGTCTTCAGAGAATCTGGTGTTTTACCCACCTTGCTGGCACATTTTAGGTGCTGCCCTGGCACAGAGAGCGAAGTGACAAACATGGTGCAGCAACGAAGCAAAAACACTGTGCCCATCAAAGAACACAGCCGTCTGAGAAGTATTGACCTGAAATAGAGACAAAACATGCACACATTTATACTGGATCAAATACAATAATGATTATAGTATAATGTGATGTAGCCTCATGGAAGTGAGGTTACCTGTGTTTGTGAAGGAGCAGGATCAACATAAACATGTAACACAGAATAAGGCCACAAGCCTCAGCCATTGCAAAAGCCCAGGGGATTCTGGGCACACTAAGAGAGTACAAAAACACCTATCATCAGCATGCAGGTAAGATCTGACAACAAGAGAAGGTGCTGTTGAACTAAGATGATGAAGTTGTTTATCATAGGTGAGCATCAGAATCTTTACATACATATTTACAAATATTTATCAGTGCAAAACATTCAAGATACATATGCTGCTTTATACCTGTCCAGGAATATGTCAGGAAGTGGTGGGTACGTCCTTGTGTCTGGGACACGTTCATGTACAATGACCATGACAAAAGAGGTGAATCCAAATACAAAAAACACATAAATGGAACTGATGACTGTCTTCCACACCTCTGGATCTAATCTGCCAGCCAGCCTCTGCTGAGACCTTCCATTGGAGTGTGTATGACACAACACTGCTCCAGACACATATCTAGATCGTTCATTGTTCCTCAGCCGCAGTTCAGTCCCATTACACAAGCGATCACCTCCACTATACCTCCTCCTATCATCTCTATCACGGCTCCACTCGACTCCCACAGTGCTCATTGAGAGCTCAGCAGGAACACTGTCTGATAGCCGGAGACCAAGCTCCTCCAGCTGCAGCTGGTTATGTCTTTGGAGCCGGCGGAGGGCTATGGCAAGCCTTTTGATGTCTCCTAGCACAGTGAGGCCCAGAGGAGGACCACGCAGGTCAGCCTCAGTCAGAGCCAGCAGGCTGAGGCCGTCAAGGCGGTGCTGTGTGCATAATAATTCCACGTACTGCCCAAAACCCTGATCCTGCAGCCACTGGGCCACATGATTACAGTTCCAGGCAATAACACTGTCCTCCGACTGTGCCATGTCGCTGTAGACACAAACATAAACAGTATTTAGTCACACAGGCTTTGACGAATAAAAGTAAATGATTTGATATGAAGCCTGTGACAGAAATATTATCATGAAGATAATAAGCAGGCACAGTAACCTATGATGATTGATAACTGAGTCACTCTTCATTAGTGTCTCTGTTTGAGTTCTGAAACATTCATATTTTGCACAATTTTCATGCTGGTGATCACAGGCACTTGCTACCCTAGATGAATGAGCTTGTGCTGTAGTTAATCAATCTGCAGCTTTTTCTCCAATCCATATTTATGTATATCAACAGCTACATAATGGTAAAAAAATCTTCATATGTGAGTTTAATTTAATCACAAACCTAAGAATGTACTTTAAAGTACTATTAATTAAATATCTTTGCTATTTTTGTCCTCAAGACATTATAATTATTAACAGATTTTGAGACTGATTGCTGGTTAAGCTAATTCATTAATCAATAAAAAGATCTACAGTATCATTTGTTCTGAGTGAGGCTCAGCAACTGCTAATTTGTTGGTCAGTTATTCTATTTAAAACTAAAGTAAGGTAACTTTATTGATACCCAAAGGTAGATTTGATTTTGCAGTAAAAAGGAGATGCACAAAAATGTACAAAAAACAGAACACAATGACAGACATAAAAGGACAACAGAAAACACACAACCATGAGAAAGTGGGCACTCGTCTCATATAAGGCCAGCAGATAAGTGCATAATAAACCATACATATTAATTTAATCTATTGTCATTAGCATGTTTCACAGATTTCACACCTTGCAGTCATTTTATTGAGTAAATGCGAATGAAATTTGTGATTAATTTTAAATGATGTGCCAGTATTATATATATGTTATTATATTATCTGTGGTCATGTAATCCGACACCACAGTGGAGCAGTTAGCCCACATTATAACCATGCTCTAACACCCTGTTTCATGTAATGCAGTTACAGGTCAAACTGAAACCAACAAATGTTTTCTCATTTCTGCAAAAGTTTTGCTATTTAGAGGAAAACACTTAAAATAATTAGTCACTGACCACCAAAGCTGTACAGAAAAATGAAAAACAAACATAGTGTGTAAAGTCATCTCCTGCACACAGACCTGGTACTGATGAGTCACTATGTTTTGCTTCAGGTTTCTCTTCTTTCTTCTTTTATTTATTTTTATTTTTTTTGCTTGTTCTTGATGTGTTACCTCCAGTAAGCTCACTGCAGTGATGTTCACCCTAAAGTACCTTAGCTCCAAAGGTCTGCAACACTCCACCATCATAACTGATAACTGATGACCTCTGAGCGTGAGTGATAGCCAGTATGCTGACTGGACACTGGATAGAGAGTTAAGATTACCTTAGTAAGCAGCTTTTTGCTATCAGTATTGCATGAACTGCCACAGGCTTTTAGGCACTTTTTCAAGTTTTTAAGTACCTGCATCATATTATACTGAGGTATCAAGAAAATATTATTATATTTATTAGATACAAACTGGTTAATAATCACTTCATCCATTTTTATTTGCTCTGTAAATGTCTTTAAATGAGATTTTATGTCCAACAAATAGTGAAAATATAAAGGGTTTACAATGTAAAACAAGTAAAACTGCCAATCCTCCGTGGGAGAGATTGATCAAATTAGGTGATTAATCAGGTAACAGATAAGTGGTTGTTTTCTTTTTTTAATAAGTTTTTTTATTTTCTTAAGTCTGGAGAACACAATTATGGAGACCCTTTGGTGACAATGGAATTTTTTTCACATTTTTCTGAATTCTCCCAAAAACATTACTGTTTATATTTCCCCACTTTCAAATACCTTACATGTTCATTTATTTTCCCAAAAGTTGTAAAAGCATTTTGTCATCCTTACATTACTGTGGCATATATCTTCCTCACACTAAGTATCACCCCTTGACAAACAGCTACACCTAAAATGACATCACCATAAATAGGAACCAAATCAGTTCACGTTGATTTATGACTATCATATATTATTATGTCCTATCATAACTGCATATCAAATACTGGTTTCATCAGTGAATAATCTACACAAAACCTGTATCAAAGCTTGTTAATAGGCCTGCTAGTATTACATTTTTTTTACATGGAAACCTATAGTAACTCACCAGGACAGCTGCTGCTCTTTTCCCACCATGAAAAATAAGTTATTTTTAACTAGCCTCTAGATTTTACTGGCAACATCCCACAACGTCTCTGCCCAAGGCTTTACTTGGGATAAATAAGTGCCATGTCAGCTTGTTTGGCTGGCTTATGCTGAGTGACAGGGAGCAGTGACTCACAGCTGTGTGAGAGAAAGCCCTTCAGTGTGTGTGAGACAAAGACAGTTTGACAAAGGGCTTAAGGTCTACTCACTATTGAGCCACAAAGAGTTTAACTGTGGATAAATCTTGTCTTCAAATCTTATTTTTCTTCACCTAAGCAGAAATATGTTCACATGTTCAAGTCAGAGCAAACATATCACAGAAGGAACATTTTCTTGTTTCAAACTTACTTTAAAATATAACATTAACCAATACTGTCCTCCTTACCCCAAAATCCACTGTTACAGAGCTGTTTGAGGGTGTAGATGAGCTATCTGCTTATTTCTCCTCTCCCAAGAGAATTTCATGACCAACATGCTTTTGACAACTAGGCAACACCAAACAGGAAGAAGCACTGATAAACAAAACCAGAAAAGAAAAGCTAGTGGCCTCATGCAGAGCTGCTGCTTAGAGCACACTGACATCTGCTGACCATTTTAGGGAAAAACAAGAGCCTGGTTACATGTTTTACCAGATTTGTAAAAGGTCAGTTTTAATGATATAAATGGATCTTTTATTCTTCAGTTACATGCAGTGGTTTTCAAGCAGCTGATACAATTGTAGACATGTTTCCATGGTGGAGCGTTTGTGAGCCTTAGCCAAAATGCACCACCTGTTTGTGACAGTCAGCGACTGTGTGAGGTAGCAGTGCAAAGGCAACAGAGAGCAGCTTCATTCTGCTCTAGAGAAGGAACAGAGCAGAGTACACCGTAAAAGTAGCAATGACAGACAGAAAATCCCCTTCAGGTGGGGTGATAGGGGTTAAATGCAAAACACACAACTCAGAACAGACAAAGGGCTCAGAAGAGAAAGAAGATCGTACATGTGTGATCCCATCTCTTCAGGAGCTGGAAGATATTCTACATTCAGCTCCACGTTCATGTCACCATGGAGATGAGGTGTGGCCAAACTTGTTTCTGGGAGACATGTGAGTATCCTGTACTGCATTTAATTTCCCACACAGGGCTATTCATTCTTGTAAAGTAATTATGTATTTGTGGCAGGTTTATGTCCCATGACAAGTTTGGCCTCTGGCAGCTGGGCATCACTCATGTGCTGAATGCTTCACATGGTAAACTCTGCTGTAAAGGCAGTGATGATTTTTATGGAACAACAGTGAAATATTATGGAGTTCCTGCAAACGATCTACCAACATTTGACCTTTCACCTTATTTCTACCCGGCTTCAGAGTTCATTCACCAGGCTTTGACATCAGGAGGTAAGCCTGTGAATAATGACACAGTGATGGCAATGGTGGGGTGATGTGTATTTTTATGTATCTTTGTGTCTTTTGTGATTGCAGGCAAGATTTTTGTGCATTGTGCTGTGGGTGTGAGTCGCTCAGCTGCACTGGTCCTAGCCTATCTGATGATTCATCATCACCTCAGTCTATTGTCTTCTGTACGTTATGTTCAACAGAAGCGTTGGATTTTCCCCAACAGAGGATTCCTACGACAACTCATAGGCCTGGACCAAATACTCCAAGAAGAGAGGCTAAAATGAGCCTAAATGACACAAAGAAACAAAGAATCCTCCATGAAAAAAACCACAAATCCTGAACTTTTTCCCTATTATTAGATTTGTTAGTTGAATCTGTTTCCATTTGCATCATTCACTGTATTAACTGGAGTTTTCAACGTTGTCCACTCCCATCCTTCGCAATATACTGATGTGTACTGAAGTGTTGATGGAAAGCGTGAGTCCCCCGCTCACCCCTCTGATGTCTGTTATCAGTAAATAAACCAATCAATTCAACAGCAGCATTAAATAACCCCACATTCAGTCAGTGAGAACACACTGAACACAGGAAGCTAATTTAGGTGCTGGCCAGCATTCAGACACAGCCACCTGCTCATGTCTCTCACTGAGCTCTAGACTGAAGGGACGACGGGCTCAGGCAGCAGGAGCAGGGTGGGCGTCTTTTGGAAGATTGCACTTTGTGTACAGGCAGAATGTCAGGGAGCAACCAACAACAGGACCTGGTGCTCATTAAAGAACTGGAGCTCATCTTGGATTCCTGCTCACTGGAGCTCACACCAGTGGATGAAGTCTGGCCAAACTTATACATTGGAAATGTGTGAGTGCCTTTGTTTGTGGAAAGAAGTAACACGTAATAGAGGTCTGCAAAAAGTAACTGAATGCCTTTATAAGTCTGCTAAACTTGAGGTAAAATTATATAACATTCACAATAATTATTTCAGTGTGTAATAGATAGTTTATAACACATTATAATTAATTTGTAAGCACTATAATTGAAGTGCAAATGTTTCTTTTAAACCGGTTATTAATTAATATTTTATATGTTTGTGTTTTATATGTTTCAGTCTATCAGCCTTAACTTTTGTGATTTATGAATACTTGCACACTTATATCTATGGTTTGTAAAAGTTATATAATAGCGTTATGACTATCAGACAAATAAACTTTTTTTTGTATAATTACATCATACTCTATTAAAGGTTTCTGTATATTTCTGAATCTCTCTTGTGTGTGTTTTCCAGGGGTGTAGCACAAAATAGAAAGACATTACATAAGCTTAGCATCACTTATGTCCTGAATGCAGCGCACTCCAAGCAGGGAAGCATCGGAGACCAGAGTTTTTATGGAAACACATGTGTTTACTTTGGCATCCCAGCAGAAGATTCAGACAACTTTAACCTCAGTCAGTACTTCAAATCTGCAGCTGACTTTATACATAAAGGCCTCAAGAGTAAAGATGGTAAAGTGAATGTGAATATATCTGTTGTACCACCAGCCCAAAGTTTTTCCACAGCTAACTCAAATGTTTTTCATGCTCATCCACAGGAAAAGTGCTGGTGCACTGCATCATGGGCATGAGTCGATCGGCCAGTTTGGTTCTAGCTTACCTCATGTTGAGGCAGCGTCTCTCCCTGAGAGATGCTCTGAGGCACGTTGTCCAAAAACGAGCCATTTACCCCAACCGGAATTTCCTGTCCCTCCTCCTAAAGCTGGATGAACAGCTGGCACTAAAAAGGAGGTTGTGTCCTGTTCTCTGACATACTGATGCTGTTTCATTAGAAATTATTTACCTCATCGACTTTCCATTTTGTCACACTTCAATATAATTACTGTCAACAATTATGAATAATGTTTTGTTATTATAATGTGTAAGATATAGTTTGAGTTGTGAGTCAATAAACTGACTCTTTAATTCCATATTATAGGGCCATTTCAAGTTTATCATCTGAATACATGAGCAGTTCTCGTGTTATGTTGTTTCACCTTGTGAGTGCAAATGTTTTTAGCTCTCTGTTTGTAAGTTCAGATATTAAATACTCCAACAGTAATACCCCAAATAGTTAACAACAGTCAGCCCAAATCAGCCAACTGGATTGTCGGCAACAGATTTAAAAAAAAAAAAAATTTAAATGCAAATTAATTTTTATTTGGCTGGAGTGACTCAGAAAAGATTGAACATAACAGAATAACAGATGATATATAAATGCTTCTCTAGAAATGTGAACTCCATATATGAGACATAGTGATGTTGTAAATATATCCATCTGACTTGAAAGTTCAACTCCGTGTGCTCTACAGAACAGCCTCTTGGACCAAAACTTAAATTAGATATATTATAGCTTACATTTTTGAGATGAAAGGAAAATTCTTATTAGTGTTGGGAGAATTTGACTGTTTTTTCTAAACTCAGAAACTAATAAATACCTTAGCAGGGATCATTCATTCATTTTTTTAGTCTAATATATGGCTATGGTAACTCACTTAGACATAAAAAAGATAATTTTGCTGCTGCTTGCAACCCCAACCTTAATGTTGGATAATGTGGCTGTAAAATGTAAAATAACACAAAATGTTTAAGTGTATTCATGGTTATACATACACACACTTGTTCACCAATAAAAACAAAAATCTATGGTGCATTTTTTTTCTTCTTCTTGTGACATTTATGCCTTTGAAAGGGGTACTGGAATAAAAGTATGTCTTTTGTAAGATTGTGGAATATGTAACTCACAACAGAACTGACAAATGTGTCAAAACAAATACACAATAATTAGATACAGTTTTGCTAAACTGGACACAAATATTTTTGCTGCATTGTAATCTGTTACAAATGGCAGACAAAGAAGAAATACGAGGAAAGAAAAATGTGTATTCACATCAGTTTATGTTATATTGTGGTCTGTGTAAGGATGAATACCTGAATAAAACTGAGAACTGGTAGGGCTAATGAAGGGCTCAAACAAATTAAAGACCTTTCAGAAACCCAAACAACTGCCAGTGTTGAATTGGAGGATTTCTTCCATAGTATTGGGTAACTGTAAAAGTATAAATCTAAAGGAAGAGGTAGCATACTTATCAAGCACGCGGGACTCATAGTAATCTAGTGAGTGCTGACCAGTAAATCTTCAGAACTACTTCAATCCTAGAAATTGACAGTCTGAATTTTACACGTGTTTTGACACCTGTACATCCTGCAAAGCTAAGTCAATGTACACTGCTTTTTGATTTGGTGTACCAAGAAGTCTTGTGTGATCCGTTATGCCTGCTCTTGATAGTAGTTTTTTAGTATCTGAAATTTACATTATCTGCATCCTATAGTTGCCAAAATAATAACTCAACCTCTTCCAATCTAAAACTCTGGATCACAATGTCTTCAAGTGTGTTATTTAATGAAATGCATTACTGCATAATGCCAGTGTATTATGATCCATAGAGGTGATAAAAGTAGTTTGTCTGTAGTAGTTAATAACTTCCTTTGTTTTGGACTTCGGGCTTATAATTATAAAATGCACCAAAGAGCTATGTAAGAAAAGGAAAAACATAACAAGGCAAAGGGGGGATATGTTTTAAATCAACTTAAAAATGAAATTTCAGAGGTATATCTTCTAGCAGTCATGTGTTATTGTTCTTGTGGCTTTCCTTTTGATCTCAGCTTCTCTTCTTGCAATGCAATGTCCAGTGCTCTGAGTTGTTTTAGGAAGCCATGATTGGGCAGGATACAACGGTGCTGTCGCACATGCTCAATAGCATCAACTACAGTTAAACTGTGTTTCATCATCAGGTATGCCAAGACCAAAGTCGCTGACCTGCTGCGCCCCATCACACAGTGCACCAGCACCTTATCTAGAAGAATCAGAAACAGATGGGTTAATTAGGCCAAAAGATCAAAGACAACATCTTTTAAAAAAAAGATAAAAGAAAAATGAGTCTTCTCTTCTCTCAGTCTTACTTTGCTGGTGGCTAAGGGCCTCATGGATGAATTCTGCTGCAGGAAAGAAGTACTGAGAGATGTTGAAGGTGGGTTTATCATCAGCTTCTACACCGTAATACTGGATGCCCATGTCTCTGTAGTAGTCCGCACCAGTGCGCACATTATTCCATTTTCCCTCTGCTGCATTCAGCACATGTGTGATACCCAGATCCATCAGGCCAGTCCGCTCCAGAGCTGTCTTCCTGTTTTCATACAGTAAATACACAGTATGTAAGCAGAAACACATCCAACTAATTTGCAGTGTTTACTAAAATGTATAAACAATTATCTCTGCATTATGCTGATTTACTCACTCATCACCAATGTAGACACTAGGCCAGACTTGATTGACGTGTGCATACTGAGCTATTGTACCACCCCAGAACAGCTGCTCCAGGTCTAATGTTCCAGGTGTGATGTAATCACTGTCTGGGTCCACCTGCACAGCTACATATGGATTCTTACTACTGGATTTCAGCATATGAGAGAACATTTTTCACTTCTGCCACCGAGAAAAGACACATAAATCTCTGCAAGTAGAGAATACACAAAAAAGCATAAAAATAAATTAATAAAAATTAAACACATCCATAAACAAGAACATGAACATGCTAAATTATTGAAATGTACTACCATGTACAAGCTCATGCTGCTAGCACAGAGTTCAGGTGCAGATAGATTATTAAAGTACTATTCTTCAAAATACTTTTCATTTTATTTAAACTAATTATCTTCTTCTGATTTAAAATTTGTAATTTGATTTATCTTATCTTTATTCTATCTTATTGCTATCTTATTAATCTCTTGCTTAACATCAGTTTAATAATTATTACCTGAATCACCAGCATATAAGATGTTAATTTCCTTCTCCGTCTTGAGTTCATGTCTGTATAACTGTGTTATTTTTAAAACCAAAGCTATTTAGGCATCTGTCTGAAAAAAGCTTTAAAATAAATCAATTTTGTGAATTTCATTAATCTGATTTATTCAGATTACTGGTTGTTTCAAGATAACTACATTTACTTTAGTGAAACAAAAGTACTTACCTCGCTTTAAAATGAGTTGCTGAAGAGGAAGCAGACCTTCAGTGGACATGTGTGAACTGTGTTTGTAACAACAGACCTCCCTGTGCAGGAAGAACAGAGAGTGAAATACAGAACAGGAATGGTAACTGCTCCTCTAAGGCTCTCTGTTTAAAATGATATATTTAGGCAGCTGGGCTTAAGCAACTGATCCGGACAACGTGTCCCACGTTCAAGCACACAAGCATGCTCTAATGGTCTTTCTTGTGTGATCTGACCCTTCTAAAATAACAATAATTATATTTTTTAGGTCATGTTGTGAAGGAATACATATATGTGTGTGGGTCTGTATGTACCACAGCTGACTGTAGCCAAAATAATCTGTAATTAACAGTAATTGTGTCATAATTGGTTTTTTAAAATTAAAAAAAATTTGGAAGCATGTAAATACATGTAGAATGAATTGTAAGAAACTTGAAATGTCACTGGATGTCATGTGACGTCTGTGATGCAGAGTTTGGAAAATGTGAAACTTAGTCTCATCATTCTGAACTGTCTTTAAAATCTCATTGTATGATGTTTGTGTGAAAACAGAAGAACATTAGAAATAATTGGAACCTTTGTGATCCAGATAGGATCAACTTCCTCTGGATATTTCAAAGCAGTTTGCAGTTAGCTTTTTCCACAGTTGTTCTGATTCACAGGGGTTAAAGATGTTTTGATAAAATATGTCCACCATGAGTGTGATATTGTATGGCTAAAGAGGAGCAGAGGCAAGAACCACACTACAAAGCAGCTGTCATAAACAACCCAGAATGTTCTGCACAAGTACATCTGATTAGCATGAACAATGGACACATTTCAGCCTTTTTTCAGCACGTCATTATCATTGCACATTTCATACCATATAAACAGGTCCAATGATCTTGCAGAGCGGAGCACAAAATGTTCATCTTCTCTCATGACCAGACAGGACAACCCAGAGAGGAAGTGTCACCTACAACATCCCATCTGCCAAAACCAGGTGAAGGATGAAGGTGTCTGTCATGATGTAAGGTTTCCTGCTCTGAAACAGTACTCCCAGCAGCACTTCATTTCCCAGGAAACCCACGACAAACACCACCAAATACAGACACTGCCCTAAAACTTGCATCAGATGTCATGTCCCCCTCTTCACAAAAGTATTCATTATCATAACAATAGTTGTCAGGGAATTGAGCTAAGATGCATTTTATCCAGGAATTTTCAACTGTAAAATCAGTAGGAAACCACACACACACACACACACACACACAGATGTATGTGTGTTTTCCTGTAATGAAGTAATAGATTTTTTCTTAACAATAAAACATCATTCTCTGGCATAATGTTTGATTCTCATTTTGACAAAACAAACTGTGACTATGAAGAGGGAAAGGGAGCTTCTCAATGCCTTTTATTTAAGTCACAATCTTCCGGAGGAATTCCGAAATGAGGAATAAGTCATGTTTACATCAGTTACACTATGTGAAATTAACATTGTCTTGATGCAGTTTTATTGCTGACTGTCCTTGTCATAGTTTTAATCTGGGACTGAGTCCCATCATTCAATAAATTATACTTTCTTTTCACACTTGTAAGCCAAATATAGCCATAGCTGATATTTTGATCATGCACAATGACAAATAAAGTTACAGACAATGATCTTACTGTTTCAACATCAATCAAACAGGTTTACAGAAGTTCTCCTTGTTATGATCAGCCATTAGCAAGTGGATTTATTCTCATATCAGCACCATTTTAATGGCATCAACCAGGTCAACTAGCTCATTAATGCCAGCAGTTGACCGAGCCACTCATATAGGCTAGGTCATCTTTCTACCAACATGCATTTCATGGATTACTTATGATATTTCCCTAGATGCAGGGTTCAATGTGAGCCACATGTTGAATCATTCTCATCCCAAAAATATCCCTGATGTGTGAAAATGTTTGATAATCCATTACCATTTATCAGTGCTGATATTTCTGGATGCAAAACACTCAAAACATCCAGCCGTTTTATCTTGCTAAGTGTTGCTGAGGCACTGATAATCCACAAGGCAAACAGATGACATTTCTTTTTTTCAGTCTTAATTATTGTGAGACAGTGGACAGCAGATTCCAATCCAGAGGTGCCTAGCAAGTGTCAGCATGTTGTTTTCAATTATCCTGGGGTGTTGATGTTGTCTTCCTCTGGGGTCTGTCTGCTCTGTGAACAGAGGCTCAGTTCCAATTGTCTGAGTTGCTCCAGAAATCCAGAGTTGGGTCCAATGTCTCGGTTTAAACGCACAGAAATGATGGCCTCCACCAATGACAGGCCCTGACAGATCATCAGATAAGCCAAAACCAGCGCTCCAGAGCGACTGACACCCATGGCACAGTGAACAAACACCTTCCCTGTACAATAATAAAATTAGTAATCAAAGTAAAAGGAATATTTGTTATGGTCAAGGTAAGATTCACATTAACTGAACTAAATTAAACTTCATAAATCCCTAAAGGGGAATTATTTTGTTATATGACAGTATACAGCAGGGGTGGCCAATGTCGGTCCTCAAGAGCCACAATCCTGCAGGTTTTCCATGCATCCCTGCACCAACACGCTTGACTCAAATTAAATGGATCCAACTGCCTATAAGGATCTGCACAATGACTCATTAGTTTAAGTCATGTATGTCGGTGCAGGGATGCATAGAAAACCTGCAGGATTGTTGCTCTCGAGTACTAACATTGGTCACCCCTGGTATACAGTAATTATTAGCAGTAATTACAGACAGCCATTACTTAGGACTACTGCTATACAGTTTTTTGTGAATGGGGTCTTGGTGGACTGGATCTGTTTTTCACAGATGCCTAGATCTCATCAGTTTGGCATCTGGGGAGGTCAGAGACCAGGTGAATAATTCAGACCACTCTACTAAGGAAGCTAGTAGTGTAGGGGAATACTGGTACCATAGAGCTGCTGGGATTTTTCCAGCAGAACAAGATGAGCAGTGTTAATCACTTCCCCTGTCGTTGTGTGTATTCATCTATAATATATTATATAACAAGGTAGCTGATCATTCTTTGCCAGCAATTATCTGAGTTTTGACAGCTTGTAACAGACAATAAACAGTACTTAAGAAGACATGAGCTAACTGGTTTGAGTTATAACGATAAAATATAAATCCCCTCTGTATCACCTGACATGTCTAGATAACCATATCTTGTCTATTGTGACTGGAATTCCATGTTAACATTTTATTTGTTTTGTCCTAAAGTGTATATATGCTGGTTTTTAATGTAGGGAATAGCTTCTGTGATTACAGTGTCTCACTGACCATTTTTCTTTAAAGCGCTGTCTATGAACTGTGCAGCAGAGGTGAAGAAAGGTTGGAGGTTAAACTCTGGATGGTCTGCAGCTTCAACACCATGGTACTCCACATCAATGTCACTGTAGAACTGCTGACCTGTGTTAATTCGATGTCGACCTGCTGCAGCGTTCAATATGTGAGTGACACCCAGAGACGAGATTGCGGATTTATCTCGAGCCACAGACCTGCAGACACACACTACATGCAATATATTTTCCATCAGTCTTTGATGCTAAATGGGATTATTTTACTTACTCATCTCCAATGTAAAGGTTTGGCCAGACTTGGTTGACAGGTGCCACTGGCTTCCTGTTGGTCCAGAGAATTTTCCTCAGCTCTGTCAGAGATGGTGTCTCTCCCTGCTTGGCTAAGCAACCTCTGCAGCAATAAAGATGTGCATGCCTGTGTGCATATGTGTTGATACTAATGGATTGGTATTTGTCTGAGAGTATCTTTACAGTGCTTGAGCCTGCTTTTTTCTTCTCCTCTCTCTCTCCAGACTCATGTCAAGGCTGCGAAGCTGCTGCAGGAAGCCTGGGTTGGGACAGATGTCTCTGTGTGGCCTGACGACAGCCACCGCCTCCTGCAGCTTCAGGCCCTCAACAATCATCAGGAAAGCGAGCACTAAGGTAGCAGAGCGGCTGACACCCATCAGACAGTGTACAAACACGCGTCCTGGAACAGAGACGTTTGTTGTTACTTCAGCATCAAATATTTAGCATCATTAACCCTCAGTGTTTGCTTTGTTAGGTACATCTGACTTGAAGTGTTTGGACTTGCCTCCCATGGCCAGTGCAGCTCTGATGTATTTTGCTGTTGGGTAGAAGAAAGGACTGAGGATGAACTCTACTGCATCATCTGCCTCCACACCATAATAATCTACTTTCATGTCTCTGTAGAAACGAGGACCAGTGTTAACGTAGAAATAGGGTCCGGGACCAGTGTGGGGGGGTCCATGAGCAGCATTTACGATGTGAGTAATACCCAGACTGTAGAGAGTGCCCTTGTCACGTGCTGCCACCCTGAAACATGATCACACATTCCTGCCTGCATGAGCAAGGCAAGTGTATTTTGTGTAGTTGTGTGTTTATGCCGGTCGTTGTGTGTGAACCTACTCATTTCCTATGTAAAGATTAGGCCAGACTTGATTTACATGTCCAGTTGGTTTTCTATCTGTCAGAAGGAAGTCCTGCAGCTCTGAGACAGAGGGAGGTTCATATGGAGGGTCCCTAAGAGACATACTGTACTGACACAAACACACAAATGCGGACCACATGTATTAAACATGTTTTGTAAAAGTACAAATTAAAAAAAAAAAAAAGAAAACATTGCTACTGTTGCTTCTCATAAGAACATAAATTTGTCCCAACTACAAGTATTTTTTCCACAAAAAAAAGCAAATGATAAAATAAACCTGTAAGATATAAACTTGTCTGTTTATACCACAACTCCGACAAGGTTTACCAAACTTCAGGACAAAGCTAATTCTTTTCTCATGTTGTGTGTTCTTATTCCTAGCATTTATCCCACACAGGTGAAAAGTGACATGCCTCATTATGATTACATCTGCAGCATGTTTAAACTATTAAAAGAACATAAATTAATTGATACTACATACCTCAGGACTCGGTCTAACGGACAGCATAGCTTCCTGTGAACTTTCACATTAGCTTGCTTATTTCCATAATGACTGCAGACTGTTATACAACACACTGGTCTTCTGCATGCATGTGGGGCAGATCAACACCAGCTGCTCTGTGCCTTTAAGAGATCAAAGCTATAAATATCATAAACCCCAAATTATTTTACCAGTATTATTGTGTTCATGCAGAACTGTTTAAACTAAAATTAAATTCTAAGTTATGTTTGCTATGTTTTGTAAAAAAGAAGACATAGAAATGGCAATTGTTAAATAACATCAGCTATGATCTGTCAGCAATCTTTTTGTTAATATAGGTAAAACTACTGTGAACATTTAAATAGGAAAATTCCTCCAATTTTTTACAATATATTTGGTACTGTTTTTATGGGCTTTTTCTTAGCGTGCACATCACTCTTGAATTAAATAAGAACAAAGCTGTTGTTGTTCTTTTAAGAAACTGTGATACAACCATTCATGGAAAAAAAGCAAGACATTAAATGTACCAAAGTACTATGGTTCTAACAAAATCTTGAATAACACTCAGTTACTAGAAATTTTATACTCTGTTTTTTTTACAGATTTAAACACAGTGAAGCTCAGAGAACCAACACCTGGAGAAGAAATGATCAGCTGTTTTTTTTACTGAAGTAAGTCATGTTGCCAAAAGGACCACATGGGTGGAATTCCCTGCCTCTTCTGGTTTTTTCCATCACAGCCCAGGTTTCTAACTCACTTAGATCCCCTTGTCTTGCTGGATATATTCAATGTATTTGCATTAAGTTGTAGTCATGGCACACCCTTGTGTGGTGCTTTGGAAAAAGTGATGAACTTTCCCAGAGTACCATACAAGGGTGTGCCATGACTACAGCTTAATGCAAATACTTACATATTTATCTAGGCTGCACATGCTAACTGGGCTCTTTAGTGTTTACTGTTATTTTTATTTAAAAACTTTGCTGTTTATATTCTATAGTATTTAGCTTATATTCTATTTATATTTAGCCTATATTTCTATTTTTTTTCATGTCTTATTTTATTTCACTTATTGCCCTCCTTCTTATGGCTCAAACCGGGACCTCAGTTCTAATTTCGTACCATAAACATGTAAATGTGAGCTGGTATGACAATAAAGTTCCTTGAATCCTTGAAATACATCTAGCAAGACAAGGGGATTTTAATGAGAAAAAGATTAACAATATATCCTACTTGTTAGCATGTTAGCAATTCAATGATTCCTAAATAACAATAGATTTTACTCAGTCCTATAGGAGGGCAACTGCTAGCTCTGTTTTACCTTAACAAACCAAAGCAGAGAAGTAACTTTGAAAAGGAAAACACAATTAAGAAACTAATTCACTCCGTAATTTCAATAAAACAATTTTACTGCTCAGTAATAAACCAACAACTTCATCTTATTGTATGCAAATCCAGCTGAAATTATGGACATGTAATGCGAAATGCCCAAACAGCTGAGTTATGATTATTCCATTTGCTGCTTAAATTTAAATACAGATAAAGCAGATACTAGCTCTGCACATCAACCTCAACAGACAAGTTGGTACATAGTCTTGAAAGACCAAAAACTGAGCCAAGCCAAGAGCAGACTCCTCCTCTGTCCTGCTCTGAACCTCAGTTTACCAACTGTTAGCAGAGATAGATTTTGTGTGTGTGCTTCCAGTGCTTGCACTAAAAACCACAGGAGAAGGAAGGCTGGCACATTAGTTGAGCTGCAACTGGAACTCTGCTGAGCTTTATTAACATAATGTCCTTTGACATTAACACACACGTCAGGTCAACTGCTGTGCTTCCTATTAGCTGACTTCACCATCTATTACTTTGACATATACTATGCCTTCCACATTTGGTATAACAGAAATTAGACCATTGAGAAAACATTTTATAGCAACCCCACTTATGTCCAATAAAACAAACATCATTATAAAGATATTTCATCTCCCATCTTTTAATATTTAACATTATTAAACTTCACAAATGTTTTCAACTTACACTTTGTTGCAGGTTTGGTTATCACATTAGGTTTCAGTTTTATTGTAGGTAACAAATCAACATCATTTCCAGCAATTAAATTCTTAAACTCAGCAGCCCCTTAATATTGTTGCAGAAACAAGTATTCACACATTAGTACTTAGATAAAAAAATATATAAAATAAAATAAAATTATGTAAATAAGAAGATTGTCATGCAGACTTTCTGTGTGTAAAATGTTATGAGCAAACTGTTAAGTATTTTTAGCAGTTCAGCATCTCAATCGCTTGACAGAAGAAGCTTTCCCTGAATTTGCTGGTGTGAGTTTGAATGCTCCTGTACTATCTGCCTGACAGCAAAGGGTAGAACTGGGATGGCTGGGATCAGAGAGAGCTGGGCCTTCCTCCTACAGCATTGTCTATAAATGTACTGGATGGCTGGCAGTTAAGACCTGAGACTGAGCTTCAAATAAAGAGGATACAACAGACTGTATGTACAGTTTGATGGTGTGCAACTTTTTAGTACCCATTTTACCCAAGAGTAAATGATGATGGCAGAGAGCATAAATTAAAAGCTCACCAAAAAAAAAACACACTTTCAGGATCAGTACACTATAATAACAGGCAGACCCATTAGGTTATATGTTCTTATTTTAAAATTTAAAATCCTCTTGTTATAATAAGTTTTGCATACAGTACTTAAGTTAATGTGTTTTTGGATGTTTAACGTATTGTTGTAAATTGTCTTGACTGTTGTTCAGGTTGTCATTGATTGAACTAATGTCATTAAGCTGAAGCTTGCATGACAAAGGGAGTGCGCTGTCCCTGGATTATGTCCGAACATAAACATTTTAGTAGTGATTAATTATCATTTCATGATTTGTGTAAACAGTGTCTTATTACTAAACCAAATAAGTTGTTTTTAATAGTTTTCAACATTGTACAGTGTGAAAAATAGATGATTAGTGAAGATAACTGAAGGTGTTTCTTTCAGAGGGGGCGGGGCTACTTTCAAAATGTAACTTACCTGAACCTCAAGGCTCATGAGAAATGTATAGTCAGTAGAGATGGAGTGATTAGAGAGTTAAAGACACAACAATGTCTAACATGTCTAACCCCTTATCTGCACCTCTGTTCTTGATCAACTAAATCTTTCTATCAGCTTGCTGTTTACAGCTTGCCTCTACGTTAGCTACAATCAAACTATTGCTTTAAAAGTCCACTACTGATTCCCGTTTTCTCCTATTAGACCCATATCTTCTCTAAAATCCTTGAAAAAGGTATATTTAAACAACTACTTGCATATTTACAAGACAATGGTTTATACCAGGAGGTAGGCAAGTCTAGTCCTCGAGAGCCACAGTCCTGCAGGTTTTAGGCATTTCCCTGCTCTAACACACCTGATTCAAATCAAATGGATCCAAAAGCATATGAAGTTGTTTTCAGTGACTCATTCATTTGAATCAGATGTGTTGAAACAAGGAAACATCTAAAACTTAAAGGCTGCAGCTATTAGGACCAAATTTGTTTAACCCATGGTCCATACAAATAGTTTCAGTTTGGATATAGAGGACATAAGAGCGCTGAAACGGCACTAGTTAAAGTTACAAATTTGTTTGATAAAGGGTCTTCTTTCTGTACCGGTTCCACTGGGTCTCAGTGCTATATTCAACATCATAGCATCTTATTACAGAAAGTTAAAAATAACATAAATAAATTAATCTGAATCATGTGTGCTGGGGTTGGAAACATCTAAAACATGCACAGAAAGGGTTCCTGAGGACTAGGATTGAGAAACACTGCTTTTTAGACTGTACTCATAAAACAGAGAGGGGCTAACAAAGAAAACAAAGGGCAGGGACGTCTAAAGTCAGTCCTGAAGGGCCACAGTCTTTCAAGTTTTAAATACAGTGTAAAACAAGTAGCTAAAGTGCCCTTCTTTCATTTGCACAATAGTAATGAAATGCTGAGGATCTGATATCTGATCCAGACTGTACTACCGCAATGTCATTTTAGCTGGTTGTGTACATACCTTCCTGAATATCTTGCAGATGATTAAAAATTGTAGTTTCTACACTGGTTCCCAGTTAAATTTAGAATGTAGTTTAAAATTCTCGTCACCACAAATAAAGCTATAAAGGTATTGCTCCTTCACATATTAAAGATCTTATAGTTCCACAGACTGCAGGCTAAAGGCCCATTTATGCTCCCTTACATACATAAATAGCGACTACTTTTAGTTCCCAGAATTTCCAGACCCAAAATGGCTAGCAGAGGTAGTTTTCAGACCCCTTACCTGTGGAACCAGCTGCCAGTCTGAGTGTGAAATGTCAACCTTTCTCTTAAGAATAGGCTTAAAAATCAAGTATTTGAAAGTGTGTTCAGTTTGGCTAACTTTGTACTAAATGTTATTTGCATTTTGACAAAAAGAAAACCATATTTTTGTCCTTTTTATGAGTGTTTTTGTCTTTTAACCATCATCCACAACTTGCTTTTGTGATCAGTTTCTTCTTAAGTTAAAATATTAAATACTCAGAAAGCAGCAAAATCAGTTTTATTTGTCAGTTTCAGGCATAACAGTCTCCCACAGTGATAAACAATTTGTGTATCATTAAGACCAGGAATAAAGGTCACATAAGGCTTTTTTGGTGTATCTGAACTTGTAAAGAAAAAGCCTATCGAGTTGAGAGACACATTAGGTTATTTCAGTGGATGTGTATGAGCAGGCAACTTTTAGAAAACGACATGCACAATTTAAACACTGCACGTACTTTCTAAAAATTAGAGTATGTCTATAATCAAGGTTATCATATTCAAGTATTCAGTTTCACAGATCAAAACATGAAATACATAAAATACAAATAGTTTAAGATGTTTGGCCCCATAATTAAAGTTGGGTAGTGTTTTTCCCCCTTCCAATTTCCTTTGCATCTTTCATTATAGCAGATGTCTTACCCTACAAAAAAATTATAAAACCTGATTTGGTACAAACACATTTCCTACTTAATTTATATTTATTAATCAAAAACGGACACACATCACTAATTCAGGGAAAATTTAACAGAAACAATGTCCATTTTAATGCCCACTGACAAAGAACTTTAACATGTAATAATCTTTCAAAAATGCCAGCTACCTTTATGATGTAATTTACACCCCCCTGAGCCACCATTACGTATCACTGATCTAGCATGCAGGTTTCTCTGCAGACAAATGCATGTTCACACAATACCTATGAGCCTCTGCCCCCCCATGTGGTCAAACATGTAATGTTTACACAGAGAGAAAGGCACTAAGCACTTGATGCAGTTCCCTACAAACAGCCTGGACTAAACAAGATACCTTTTGACCATCACTGACATTGTGAACATTTAACTGTTCAAACAGGACATACTGGGCAGATGCTTTGACACCTTTAAAAGGTGCAATTAAAACAAACAAAAACAACAAAAAAAAAAAACAGTATTTGGTTTCAAAACTGGCCTATTAAATCTAAAAACTAAACTCATTTAATAGCAAATCACCGCAGCACTTTCAGTGCTATAAAATAAAACCTCCATTAACAGCTTTGTCTTATTCTTCAGTCAAGTCTTGAGGCTGGATTCTGACTCAGAGGAACACCAGACTCATGAGACTTCAACACAAGTGATTGCAGGAGAATCTGATGGACCTCAGTGCAGCTAAACGCTAGAGGTCTCAGAGTCAAAACACATTTAGAAACTATTCTAAACAAAAATAAAAAAAAAAGAATTTTATATTTAGATCCCTTCTGGAAAGCAAAACTGTGGCATTTCCCTGCTGTTATGATTAATTAATGGCTAATTAATAAACAAAAAACGCTCATGGCTTCTGGCTGTATGATCCTCTTGTGACCCCTTCTGGAGAATATGAAGACAGACAAACCTCATAAGAAAAAATATGTAGATACATTAAGAACAAAACAAAAACAAAAAAAAAAAGTGGCATGAAGTTATGGCCATATTATTTAAAAAAAAAAAAAACACAAAGAGAGCGAGACCAGTGTTGTGGAGGCAGTGGGAGGTTTCAGGCTGAAGGAAAAGTTCTTTGGGGGGTCCTCACTTGAAGTCTGGTTTTTCTGGGAAGGTGCAGCCTGCTCTTCTAATGATGACGTTGGCAGAGTAGTGTCCTGCCCTTACACACTGATCCAGAGATTTCTCCTGAACAAGCCCTGAGAGGAAGCCTGGATCACAAAGTAAATTCTTAGAGAAAAAATACACAGAAAACACAAGATAGCAACTGAGAAATAAGTGAAAACAAGAAAATTTTACCTCCCACAAAGGCATCGCCTGCACCGTTTGTGTCCACAATGTCCTTGGGATCAATCTTCAGTATAGGGAATGTTTCAATCTTGTCACCTGAAAACACACAAGAGTTTAAATTACGCTCTTCAGAACTCAAAGACAGACAAAAAAAAAAAAAAAAAAAAAAAAAGAAGCATTACTTAGAGCCATGATAGTTTCATCCTTCCCCTGGGTCAACACTACAATCCTCTGCCTCTTTTTATTGACTTTGGGGAGAGCCTGGGCTTTCTTGGCAATCTCCTTAACATCCTTGGTCTACAGAGGAAACATATTAAGACAAACAGTTACTGATGAACAAAATGTATTTAACAAGCAGCTCTGCTCATTGATAAAATCCACCTACCTCAAAGTCGTGCTCTTTTGCAAAAGTAGCAGCCTCCTGAGCAAACAAAATCATTCAAACCATGAGAATTTTGGTTGCCACAAAAACGATGAGAGTACTAGTGAAGATGTCAACAGAGAAAATGCAGCTTACTGTCTCGTTGCCAAACAGCACATCCACATAAGGCATAACCTGCATGAGGTTGTCCTTGAAGAACTGGCAGATAAAGGGTGCAGAGAGATTCAGGCAAAATAACTTGTTATTTTCAGAAGCATGCTTTGCCACTTTAAGGATAGACTCCAACGAGACGGTCAGGAAGAAACCCTGGAAGGAAGGAATGACACCAAGTCAAGACCACTCTGCTTTTTATATCTGATGTATCTAAGGAATCACAAGCAGTCAAGTCATGAGCTTTCAGTTTTCCTCTACCACTATACCTATAACACAAGTTACACTGTAGTAAAAACTTATAAAATGTATGATTTACATTTAATTAACAGGAAAATTCAACTCTTGTGCTGCCATTTTGTCATAATAAAAAAAGAGAAAAATAAAGATGTACTCCAAGTCATACCAACAGTCATACTAGAAGCAGGATGCTCCTAACAAAACATCTAGGACCCAAGCTAAAACAGACTTTAATGCAAGAATATTTAATATGGATCCTTTCTTTTTAAATAAATGTGCAGTTTTTTTTACTAAAGCATTCATCTGTAATCCAGTCAGGATTTCATAATAATAATGTACTGAACTGTATAATGACAGAGTGTGGCTTCCACTGAGCTGCACACAGTCTATGTATGACTGTGAGTTCATGTCACATGAAGAATGAACGCAAAGGCTGAAACTGACTTAAAATCACACGAGAAAAACTGAAAAAAATGAAGCTAATTAATTCCAGGGAAGAAAATAATACATTTTAAGCGCATCCAGGTTGACTGGATCATGTTCAGCTGTGTCCACACTTGGCCGCGATGGGAGACCCCTCTCCCCCCCACCATGTGTTTCTAATGTCTGAATTATGTGCTTTTATGTTCTGAGGTGTGTTTTTTTTTTTTGTATCTCAACACTGGGCCCTTAGGTCCAGCGTGGAGATGCCTTTTTTTTTACTCTAGCCTCATCTTATTCCTCTCATGTTATCTTTTTCATCTATATCTAATACTAATATAGGTGCGCCGCGCTGTGGCTGCTGCCTCAGGCTGCCTGATCCTGTTTGTGCTTACATGTTGTTGCTGTCTAGTTTTGGACGGGTTGTACTGGAAGTCATTTCGTTGTACCTATGTCCTGCACATGTATAATGACAAATAAAGAATCTTGAATCTTGAAAAATCAATATAAATTAAAGATAATATAGAAATGGAATATGTCTGGATAATTTTATAAATAACATGCAATTGTATAAAATATACAATTTTTTTTTCAGGACTTTATAAAATAAAATCGTAATGCATCTGATGGGCTGACTGCAGATCTGAACGTAACTCTTAGGTCATGTTTTATTTCTGACTGCTGCAGTAATCTCAGGTTTAATCTTCAAAATAGCTCATAGCTAGCTCCAGAGTGAAAGACTGGAGAAAAATGTGATTATTTCTAAACAATTTAACATTAATTCTTGAATGTATCACAGCAGAAACCGTTAAAGTTTTTAAAAAGTCCAAAAGAATAGGAATGGGTAAAACCGATAGATTTGAAATACAGAAAGCAGGAAGGGGGCAGTGGTGTTTAATTACACCTTTTATTTTTAATAAAACACAGTTAAATGTTTGCTTCCTCTTTTAAATAAGATCATGAAGATTGAATTTAACAATGGGCAAAGTTTCAGTCTGAAGTCCTTAAAACAGACCTCATGATAGTCACCATCAGATCTAAGTGGAGGTTAAAATATATGATGTATATTTCTGATTAAAATGGCACAAACTACCAGACAGATAAATACTCACAGCAATATAGTACACTTTGGCTTTTTCCACCAGTTCCCAGTTTTCCTCCAGGTCTAGATGCTTATCTTTCTTATAACAGTTAGCAGCAGCAAGGTTAGCTACCAGAGACCTGCAGGAAGAAAACAAAACGAGTTACAGACAGATGGGATTAGAATGACTCAACTTGCTGTATGCTTCTTATAATGATCACTCGCCTGTTATCTCCAGTGATGCAAGCGGCACATGACCCTGTGGGCTCTTCATCTTGCTCATAGTAGTGGGCATCGATGTGGGCCTCCTCAGCCTTCTGCTTCAGGATCTCCCCGAACTTGTCTTTACCAATGCAGCCGAAGAACGTACCCACATTATGGGGCTCTTGGATCATCCACTAGAGACCGCCACAACAGCTCAGATTACCATCTGCTGATCAACTTCACTCAGAGAGGAAAACATCTGCTGTAAAATGATGGAGTCTGTGTGAGCATGACTTACCTGAGCAATCTTAATAGAGTTCTGGGTGGCTCCTCCAGCATGGTATTCAACTTTAAACTTCTTCACAAGCTCATCAAATCTACACATAAAGACAATTACATCATCTAAATCATTCATACATCCTAAAAAAGAGTCATGTCATAATCAACCCAGCAGTTAATGTCTTAAATTAGTCATTTTATTCATTTCTTTCATTTCATGGAAGCTGACACCATGTGAAGGAAAAATTTCCAAATATTACAGCAATAGAGTAATCATTGATCAAGTTTCATCCAATTAGTGTGTCAAATTAAAAATGATTTACCTTAATATTTAAGCAAGTTTGGGGACTGTTTTAATAATAAAATGTTGCACCATTCATTTGCATCCTATTTTTTAAGCAATGTATTAATTAATAATTGCATAAAGGCAACTTAAACGTGAACAATTTACAGAGGTAGTGTTTATACACAAGTCTAGTATCTGTGTAACAAGGTAGAGCTTCCACTTTAACCATGATGTGCTTGGTGATAGATGCAGGTTGAGGGCTGGTAACCATGTCTGGTATTAGACTATACTGTCTGTAGATAGCAGCCTCAGGTAAAATACACAACCCATGCATGACTGGACACTGATTATACAAGTCATTTACGCATGTTATATAACACAGTGAAGCCATGCTTTCATGTTCCTCTTTGGGTTTAAGCATCTCTACTATGCCATGTTACAGCATCTAAATATAGTTGTAACATCAACCTCCTGAGCAATATGCGTTTGTGTGGTTTATTTTAGTGGTGGGGGCAGGGTGTTTAAATATATAACTGGACGCTGTAACAAGCCAGTAAAGCACATAAATTAGAAGGGGTGGGGGTATAATCATGAGTGCAAATCTAACAGTATTATAAAAAGAGATTTAACTGTCTTCAGTGGCTGCTTTAACTTGGCTTTTTTTTCTTATTTTAACAAGCATTACTACCCTATTTAAAGCCAATATTACAAAAAGACTACTTGTACTTTTAGGAATATGTAACTGAAAAACCACATTGCATTAGTGTACACACACACTGTCACATATGACTTTATCTCCTGCTGTTAAATGTTTGTCTTCTGGCTCTTGCCTCACTGGGGAGGTGAAGTTTCCCTGTTTGCTATTGGATAAGACTGTCTCACTGAACTGGATCTGCTGCACTGCTATTGGCTGTCTTATCACAGCCAGAGGTCAATGATAGACATTTCTTGTGTGCGCCTGTTTTGACAAGTGCTCTCCAGAACAGAAAGACACAAGCTGTATGAACTTAGACGTCCTTTCTCCTTGTGCAGGACACAAACCCTGTCAGAGGATTAGGTAAACTCAAATGTGAAGGGTTCTACCACAACTTCCACTCTACAACAAATGATGCAATGTAAGAGATACGAACAGTGCTTTGTGTTTGTCCTCAGCCAGGATTTGATCGTTGGGCTTCAGGGTGTACCTGGAAATTATTAGGGGAGAAACATAAAGAATTAGACATCAAAGTCACTGTTAATTACCACCATAAAATGACCTTCATTCAAAATCACACAGTAGGAGTCTAGATTATGTGGTTATAAAAAAGGATGACAAACAGTGGCCATCACTCCGATGGAAAATGTGATTCAGCCTAGTGGTAAATCCAAAAGGTTGACAAACTTTGTCATTACTTAAAATGATTACTCTGGTCAGTAATGCTAATTAGAATTTAATTTCCTTGAAAGAAAGACAAAGGTGGACTGGGGATTAAAGGGCAGTTTAAGTCCTACTTTAGTGAGGCTGAATTAGAGCTGTGGGTGGCTAGTTCAGCTCTAATCCAGGAGTTTACGCAAAGGGTATTTCAGTGGACACTGAGCTGGAACCCAAAGAGGTTCTTTACCTTGTTAAATCTGGTCCACTCTAGAGTAATAACATATGGACAGATTGGAGCACGATCACGGCTTCCACTGTTTTAGCTTAAACTAAGTAAATAAATAACTAATATTGACAGAGAGAAACAAATATGTAACAAACTGAGTGACTTTTGGGGATAAGATGATGTGAACTTGATGACAAAATGATAAAAAATATTGTTTTTACTCAGGAAGGACAACATTATCTAATCTTAGAAGACGTTCAAGCAATGCATCAGCCGGACATATTGTACAGTTCAGCTAACACTGATTATCAGGCGGCTCTGCTTCCTTTATTATCAGTATCATCTTTCTTTATTGATCACATGAGCATCAATGAATCTCTTCCCGTTTTGGACATCCTGTGATTGGAGTGACCTTACTGATCCTTAATATGTGCATATCGCTTGATCTGGTTTTGCTGGTTGTTTTGCCACTTTGTTTGTATATAAATGGTGCCTGCTCGTGAATATCTATGAGTCAGCAGTGCGTGTTAACCAGCATGCAGTATTTAATTACTACACATCATGAAGATTAAATCTAATTAGAACTACTTTATTCCATGGCTTCAATCCTTTAAACTTACTTGTCCAAGAAGTCTTTATCCACAACAGCTGAGATATCCAATAAGGGGTTTCCCATCCCAAAGAGTGAATTAGGGCTAAAACATAAAGACTGAATGTTAAAAGCAGAAGCAGAAACAGAAACATGCTTCATGTCAGCATGGAAAGCTATCCTTGCATTTTTACAGTAACTCAACAGGCCTGACAACAATAAGTTTCTTCCTCCTCTAAGGCAGCTTTTATGTCAGCAGTGTGGGAAGAAATGCAAGTTACACCAAGTATAAAAATGACTAAGAATGCCGTGCTTACAGGGAAATGAATTAAGCATTCATTTGTAAAGCCTACAGCTTTGTTTCCATGTGACTTTAATAACACCACTTAAAACTTTCAGTACTAACACAAGAGAAACAGAAAAAGTACATATCAGACAGGAACAGTTACAGAGAAGGAACACGAATGACTCAACAAAAGTTACAAAAGAACATAAATGAGGTTTGTGGTGAGGATCTGGGTAGTCGGGCATGTAATTAAATGAGCACAGCGCTTTACTGGGTGTGTGAAGTTTAGCAGGCTAAAATTTTCTCAAAGCACAAAACTAAATGCAGTTTATTTACCATAAAAAAAAAAACTTGTCACGCAAACAGACCTCTAATAAGATGAGATGGCAACAAAATGTCATGTAAGCCCTTTGTGTCATCAAATAACATTCCCACTGCAATCTGTCATACACATCATTAACAAATAACCAGTGAGTGTCCAACTTTTGCTCTTCTATCTAAGGACATGTGTCAGAAACATGCTACAAACTGTAAAATATGCACATAAAGCTGACAATCTGGACCAGAATGCTGACAATTAAAAAAAAACTTAAACATTTGCCTTGGTGTAACTGTCTTTGGTGTCAACACAAGATTTACAGAATTTCTGGGAATAGGCCAGATGGAGCCAGTCTTTGAACACAACCTCTGACAGATGCCACCTCCACATGAGTACGTGCTGCCATATTTCTCATTAAGCTTTCCTTGCTAGGCAAGTCTGAGGAATGTACATGAAAGACTGGCTTGCGAAAAAGCAAATAAACAGTGACTTAAGATAGAAGAAAAAAGAAGAAGACATAAAGAAAACAAAAACTGCATCTGTTTAGCAGATGCCGCACCCTTACTATTATCTCTCACTACACATACATCTGCCAATATGCGGTCAGATGATTAATGGGACTGTGGAGCCAATTACAGTAACCCAGAACCCATGTCTGCCTTTCCTTCAGCTCTCTCCAAGCTCTGTCTGCATGCTCTTACCTCACAGTAGACATGATGGTCCCCTCTGTGCACACCAGCTAGACACTCACAGACCTGTTGAGCAACCTAAACCCAGCTTTTTTTTTAAATAAAGGCTAAGCACCCAAAAATTTAACAATTTCAGCTCAGCGAGCGGGCAGATCGATTTTCTCCTGCAGCCGTAGCTCCTCCTACTCTAGACTAGTTGATTGGAGGTATTTGAAAGAGGAAGGGCCACAACAGTCTGCCTCTGTCTGGTGATTGGCTTGTTTCGCCGACTCCAGCCTCACTTCTCTTATCCCGTTTGTAGCTAAATTACACCGTGAGAAGCGAGCTGATGATCCAGGATACATGAGATCGCGCTATATGGAACAACCTGCTCCCGCCGAACTACATAAAATATGCTACCTTATTTCTACAGAGGAGGGGAAATTAAATTGTCAAAACATAATTGGCGGCCACGTGACTGCTCTGCTGTTCATTGTTTTGGAGGCTGGTGCAGGGTGGCTCGTACATGCACTATGTGCAGCAGGCAGCAGAGCAATCCTTGGCACTGAATGGACACGCTATCCAGACCAGTCCAAGCATTTCTTTCTGCAGCTATTAAACATGTAGGGCAGATGATGGTCACGCTGAATTTAGATTAGATATTGGCACAGCTACAACAAACCTAAGTGCTACAGTTAGAGGACATTATTTGCCAACAGTGTTGTTTAAACACCTCTAACTTGTTGGGTTAACTATTATCCGCGTTTATGCATGTTAAAAGATAACTAAAGGTAGGTCGACTTTGCACCGGTCACGACCAACTGCGAAACCCTGCCTTCACCGTGCTGGTTTAAAACTACAAATAGATAGTAAAACAACTTCGACATTTTAACCTCACAAACCCATACGTGTACAGACAGATTAAATATTTACGCAAGTTTTGACTTGCACACACATCTGAGCAGAGGGTCGTGTCTCGTTCCGTAAAGGGCAAATATATGAATATTTGTCACCTTAATTTGGCAGTGGTCTTTTTAGTCGGAGACTCTGTCTTCTCCTCCTCTGAAAGTTTAAGTTTCTTTGCCTTGGGTTCCTCAGAAGCCATGGTTCTATGGACTGAGCACGTTGCAATCACCTTATGAAAATGCGGTCATACAATGAAAACGCATTATATTTTCCCCTGAGCAAAGACTTGCAGGTGGTATGTTCCTCACCGGTTCCTCCCTCTCTACCCTGGCCTTGGAAAGCTTTTAGAGTTGTTGACGATTTTTGCACGAAATTTGCAAAAAGCCACCTCCCCTCTCTTTTTTTTTTATTTTATTTTTTTTTATTTCTTTTTATTCTACTTTTTTTTTATTTGCTATTACTTGTGTATTTATTTTATTTGATTGATTTATTATTATTAATCAATTTAATAATTTGTGTTTTATTTTATTTTATGCTAGTCTTTTTCCCTCTTTATTTTTAATGCATTTATTTTGTTTTCATATAATTTAAAATAAATTCAGACCTTAAGGGGATAAATCAGGGATCCTCAAATCCTGCTCAGGGAGGGTTTCCTGAAGTTTTTAGAAGTTTCTTTGCTTCAGCACACCTTGAGCTGCTAATTACACATTTATTTAAGTCCGGTGTGTGGCAGCAGTTGAGATATGGTGACTATAGACACCATTGGGGTACAATAAAGTTGTTGTCATTTTCAAGAAACTAGTTTGAGATTAACTGAGCTTTGTGACAAAGTGCATTAGTCTACTGGAAGTAGTCATGGGAAGATGGTCATAAAAGGATTGACATGTTCAGCAACAATACTTGGGTAGGCTGTGGTGTTTAAATCATGCCCAGTTGCTACTAAGGGATTCAAAGTGTTACAAGAAATAAATTTTTCCACACCACTATACTACCACCAGCCTGAACTGTTGATACACTGCAGGATGCTGTCTTCTGAAATAAACAAATAGATTAAATAAAAAGTAAAATAAAAAACTATCAAAAGTTCTTGCTGATGTCATTAAAGGAATGCAATAACACATTCTTCATATTACAACAGCAGGACTCTGTGGTAAAAGACTTTAATGGTCCAGTCTATACAGGGTAAAATATGCCCTTGTCTTTTTTTTAAAAGTGTTTCTGATAATCAAATTAAAATGAAGATATGTTAACAAACATTTGACATGTTGGCATTTAAATGCAGGGTTCAGTTATTTGAAATTTGAAGTTCATTGGTCTCTTTTCATACTTGCCAGTGTTTCAGGTTTTTGAAAACAGGATTGCCAAATTATTCTGAAATTTTTAAATAAATGTCACTGCAGTGTAGTCAACTACTGTGATGATTCTCCTTTTATTTTTCAGCCAAAGTTCATGAGAAACTTTCTTCATATATGAATTGACTTTATTGTTTATGCATGTAAATGCAGTACAAATCTATGAATCTATGAACATGTAGGCTCTGTACACTTTGTCAGTTTTAGTCTCTGCATTTAATCTTACTATCCAGGCCCACAGCTGTTAATTCACAGATATAGTTCTGCAGTTTTGGTTCACTCTGCAATCTAGTTTTTTTTCATCTACATTAGAAAGCATTGCAAAAATGCACAACATTCTATCCAGCACTGCATTTCAGAGGGTAAGCCTTACGACCAAATGTGAATGTAACGTTTTCAGGGGTTGATTAAGCATAAAATACCCATAGTTTAGTTTTATAAAAATTGTACTTAAGTATTGGACTAAAAATTCTAACTTACTTTCCACCACTCTTGGATTTATATCTTACCAGGTAAAAAATATTGCTCAGACAGAAGGATGCTTACGAATCCCTGCAAGGCTTTACTTAGGGTATTTAAACCCATGGTGTCACCCTGCGCTGCAATGTAGCTGCCCGCAAAGGCTGCCTGATTAAAAATAAAAAAGAAATTTAAAAAGTTTCGGTCGACATGGTAAACTTTTAAAGTGCCCTGAATATAGCCAAACATTTAAATTATAATTTGTGGGGCCAGCTCAAATGCTTTGACGACTTTTACTCGTGACTCCGCTGTGTTTACGTGTGCAGGCGTCTCCTCCGCGATTCAGACACCTCTGCCATATTGGCAAGTAATTTTGGGTCAGTCAACTGGAGAGAGCAGGTAAAACTTTAAACAGTTTTGAAGTATGTTTACGTTAAGTTTTTTGTTTTAAGTTTTATGCAACAGTGGTCCTTCAAACTATCAAGTTTCTGCCATTTTCATCGTTAGGTTAATGTAGAACTGCTAGTCGTTTACTATGAGATTGCTAACCAGCCGGCGAAGTTATCTAAGATCAAAGTTAGTTTGGCATATTGGCAGGAGGTTACTAACAACTGGTACTGCTTTATGCCAACATTACTTGTTATATTGCTTTGCTCACAGTACAATAAGATACGTGATAGGAAGTTATACTTGTAAAACTGCTGATGTAACATTTGTCTGCCACTCAATAAACAGAGCACTAACAGCAACAACCACCCTATTGTTACAGCTGAGATGATCCACAGCCTGTTCCTGATTAATCAATCGGGAGACATCTTCCTGGAGAAACACTGGAAGAGTGTCATCAGCCGGAGTGTGTGTGATTACTTTTTTGAGGCGAAGGCGAAGGCGGTGGACCCAGAAAATGTGCCCCCTGTCCTGCAGACCCCACACCACTACCTCATCACTATATACAGGGCAAAGCTCTTCTTCCTCTCTGTTATCCAGACTGAAGTTCCTCCACTCTTCGTCATTGAGTTCCTGCACAGAGTTGCAGATACATTTCAGGTGGGATGTGAGCTAGATGTTGATTTTTACACATAGATGCAAGAATTTGTGTTGGAGATATATCTGAGTATGTATGTTATGCTTTACTGGGTTATGGAACATTTTCAAGTTTTAGTTTCCTTTTGAGATTTTATGCACCAATTGTAGTTCTGGGAAAAATCTGACGATTGCACCAGAGAAGATGTGGTGTTTATTTTGTATCTTAAGAACTCAGCAAGCCTTTAATAGTTGAACTATAGAAGATGGCATTATAATTAAATCAAATGTGCAGAGTAAGTTTACTCACCTCTGGGTGGGGCGCACTGTAAGCTTGCAGCAGCCTGAAAGTAATCTGTGATATTTACATTGCACAGATTTTTTTTTCTTCCCCCGTCTTCTCCAAGACATCACATAACACATGAATCCTGATAACTAATGTCCCTTTCTTTGTGTTACATATCTATTATTTGCAGTAAGGAGCCACTGATATTCAAATATTAATCTTACACATCCTTGCACATTAACATACACACTCAAAGTTGCACAGCTATCTTTATTGGGATTTAATAATGACTTCCATTCATCATGGACAACCCAAATATGAGCACTGTTCATTACCTATTAATGCCTAATCCTAACTTATTCTCATATCACTGATCTCTCATTATAAGTTAAATTAGTTTATTTACATGTTCACTTAAACAGGGACAAATACATAAAACATTGCTTCAAAAAAGTCATATAAATACCACGCATACAGGTTTCTAGCCAAGGTTCATTTGCAACCCCTGCCCCTGGTTAGACTTCCAGAATGAAAAACAGAAAATTAAAACAGTATTTAATTAAAAATGCGATAACTGTTTAAAAGATAAGACCAGCGTTTACAGCGTAAGATGTCAAACGTGTACATGCATTTTTAATTTTCTACCATTTCCATGTATGTGTGTTAAAATCTTTTAGGTTCTGTTATTTTCTTGGGTCCAGGTGGTAATGCATTCCATAGTTTCTTTTACTTTTCAGTGAAAAGGAGGGTTGACCAAAGGCTGCCTGGCATCTTGCTATCAGACAGTTTACACTTACTGCAGTCTTCTGGTGCAAGATTGTTCACACACTTAAAAATGAATTTTAAGATAAATTAACAAAACTGTCAAAACTCAGTAAATTATGTCTCCTCACAATGAGGCATTGATTATATCTGTTTGTCATTTCAAAGTTTGTTGTGGATGCATGCAGGTTAAGTGACCAAATATATAACTTGGCACATTTTGAAAGTGTTGCTCCTGAGCATTGTGCAGTGCATGAAGGCAGTGGAGGAGCTACTCAACCACAGCATGTTAACTCAAATTCCAGTTAAGAGTAGTGCTCACTGATACGTTGGTACAAACATTGACTAATTTTCTAAACTGAGCAAAAAAGCACTCTTTTGTATAGTCAGTTCAAGAGCAAAACACATTTAAAATGTTCCTCACACTGTTTACAATTAAAGATTCATAACTAATATAAAATTTTTAACTTCCTCTTTATTAGCAGCTTTTCTGCTTGTATACATCTAGCATTTCCTTCAGTGTAACAGGCATTTTTCCCCACAGGATTACTTTGGAGAATGCTCAGAAAGTGTGATCAATGACAACGTGGTGATTGTTTATGAGCTGTTGGAGGAGATGCTTGACAACGGATTTCCACTGGCAACAGAGTCCAACGTCCTTAAGGAGATGATAAGGCCTCCCACAATCCTGCGGTCAGTCGTCAATACGCTCACAGGTCAGCCTGAGCTGCACAACAGTTAGCTACTTACATCGAAACCTAACTTCAGTGATAATAAGAACATTACCTTTGATTTGTGTGTTTTTCCAGGGGGTAGCAATGTTGGAGATAAGTTGCCAACTGGACAATTGTCGATTGTTCCATGGAGACGGGCTGGTGTGAAATACACTAACAACGAGGCATATTTTGATGTGATAGAGGAAATCGATGCCATTCTGGACAAATCAGGTACAGAGAAAAACATTCTAATCATCATAAATGAAGAGCATA
This sequence comes from Melanotaenia boesemani, assembly GCF_017639745.1. Lineage (NCBI taxonomy): Eukaryota > Metazoa > Chordata > Actinopteri > Atheriniformes > Melanotaeniidae > Melanotaenia > Melanotaenia boesemani. The sequence continues at coordinate 15,686,711 of NC_055697.1, forward strand.
TTCATGGCTATTGGAAGTTATTTTCTGTAATGTGATATAATTTGAATGGTGTCCTCTCCAGGCACGACAGTATTTGCAGAGATCCAGGGTGTTATTGAAGCCTGTGTGAGGCTTACTGGGATGCCTGATCTCACTATGTCCTTCATGGTAGGTGTTTTTCTCTTAGTCCTTTGCCTTTTCTTATATGTCCTACGCGTGTTTGTTTAAGTCACAGTTGTTGTTGATTTTGATAACAGAATCCTCGTCTCCTCGATGATGTGAGTTTCCACCCATGTGTGCGGTTCAAGCGCTGGGAGTCGGAGCGCGTCTTGTCTTTTATTCCACCGGATGGAAACTTCACACTCATGTCCTATCATGTCAGCTCTCAAAAGTAATCACAGATGTCACACTGCTATATGCCTTATTTTACAGGTTAATTGAGTGGGATCAATATTTACATCGTAGCCATTTAAATTCAGTTCTGGCCATGAGTATGAACTACTGACATAAAAATCAGTCACTCAAGAGTAGTTATCAGGTCTTACCCACAGATGATTTTGATGTGTTATGTTTTTTATTTCAGCAGACGATTAAGTTTTACAGACATATTTCTGCCATGAATTGTCACCATCCATGCTTGTCATTGCCTTCTACTGAGGCTACCTCAATGTCTGTTTCTTTCCTCAGTCTTGTAGCCATTCCAGTGAGTGTGAAGCAGAACATCAGCTTCTTAGAGACGGGGTCTTGTGGTCGTCTGGACATCACCATTGGAGCTAAGCAGACCATGGGGAAGACAGTGGAGGGCTTAATGGTTACAATCCACATGCCTAAAGCTGTGCTCAGTGTCAGTCTCATAGCCACACAGGGAAACTACACTTATGACCTCACCACCAAGGTAACCAGCCACTAGAAAGGCTCTCTAATGCAGTATTACACATTGTGAATGAAAGATTGGGATTTACTTTTATATCCTGTCTGTATTCTTTTTTCTCTTAATGCATCACTGAAGCCTGCTTAATATGTGCTAAATAGGTAACTAATATAGCATTAAATTCTGTTATTTAGGACCTCTGTGGCTCTTCGATGTAGATGCGATTTTGACCAGAGCTGGTTGTTTTTATACATCTCTGAGCACATCTGTTGTATTAGGTTCTGATTTGGGACATCGGGAAGCTCAACCCCCAGAAGCTCCCTAACTTGCGAGGCACTCTGAGTATGCAAACTGGAGCCCCCAAACCTGAAGAGAACCCCTCACTCAACATTGATCTAAAGATACAGCAACTGGCCATATCTGGTAATCCTTGCTTCATTATCTTTGGAAGACCTTTTCCAAAATTAAAAAAAGTTATCATGTTGGAATAATGTTTTTATGGAAAAGTTTGTTGTCAAAATTGTTACACACTTCAAGCCATTTTAGGTCTTGATGGAATTATTGTTATTGAAAGACTTAAAGTGTAGGTTGAAATATATTATTTTATTGAGGAAAGATTACCCATTTACCCATGCTATCACTCTACACCCCTTGTTGGACAGTATTTTAAAGTTTGAGGTAGCAGTGACAGTGTTGAGTTTCACATGGCAGACTTGATTTGTTCTCGCTGTCCCTCTCTCCCTTCTGTGCAGGTCTTAAAGTGAGTCGTCTCGACATGTACGGAGAGAAGTACAAACCATTCAAAGGAGTCAAATATGTGACTAAAGCGGGAAAATTCCAAGTGCGAACCTGAGTTATTGTCAAAGATCAGCAATCCAACGTGCCAAATATGGGGCAACGTTATCGCACTGCCAAGTCAGCCTTCTGATTAGTTTTAGATATTTGTGGGGGCATTGTCATTAATCAAGATTTCTGCATTCTAACAGCTATTTATTATATGTTTGGCATTACATATGTAGGAGTGGATGGTTTTTGAGGCCTATGAAGGGAAACATTAATAATCAATGTGACCTCATTGAAGTGCTATTAGTGTATTCATTTTAAATGTGCTGATTATATGGATCATTCCTTACTGTTTGCATTTTTTTATCTAACACATTCTGAATGTTGCTTAATGGGATTTATTTTTCTTTAAAAAAGGAGACTTGAATCATCCCACCTTACTCTTCACTACACCTGCACAATATTGCCTGCACGTTGCCTGAGAATAAGCAGACATGCCTTAGAGAAAATTTTCACATAAGGAACCCAGTTTTTTACATATAAATGTTTATTTTTGAAAAATGTACTCTTGAGTAGTTTCAGTGCAGATGTTTTTGCACATATTAACTGTTCAATGTGGCCATGTTAGAGCAGTTTTAAGGTGATCTGTATAGCACACACTACAGCACAAACTGCATGTTTAGGAAAAGCGAGGGAAGTTTATTTTAAATATTTTTCTTATTAAATGTACATAAAGTACAGGTTGGCATAAGTATGGTGTAGTTTAAATTAATAATTCAGGTAGTCCTTTGGGAATGGTTATATAAAAAGCATGCTGATGTCTTTAAGAGTCTCACATTTTGAATGCAACTTCTTTACTCAGCACAGCATTTGCACAATCAATTGTCCATGTGGAAAATATTACTTAAGGCTCTTGTATGAAGTTGAATCAATATGTCAGTTTATAACATGCCTTATAAAAGCTTTAAAATGATGTGTGTGTTTTTTGTATTTTATCAGATCTGCTTCTTTTATCACTTTTAGATAAATTTGAATGTGCTGCAGTTTTTTTCTGCTAGCTGTAGTGATTGCCCTCATGCTTGCTTTGACACCACCCTGGAGGTTTTGGATTTATACAGATGACAAATTATTCGCCTCATGCTCACAATGAGCTGTAATGAAGCAATAGTGATTTTTTTTCTAAATCAAGAACCACAAGCAGCACAGTTCCTATCTTGGTTTACTAAACACTCATTGATAATAGTTTCAGTGTTTGTGTATTTACTACTGAGTATCATCGTTTGCATGAAAGCAAAAAATCAAACACAAAAGGTGTCAAACAAAATTCATGTCAAGACTTGTCCACATGCTGATATCCATTGCTGAGAGCATCACTTTCTTTCTGCCCTATTATGTTTTTGTTTGGGTACTTAAAAAATAATAATAAAAAAAAAAATGAAAGTGAGTCAAGAGGCCAACTCCAGTCTCATTATAGTCATTTATTCTTCCAAGGCACAGCAGATGTGTTTGCGGGGCTAGAGGCTATCAGAATACATTCAGGGTGTGAATGAACACATCAAGTACACACAGCTCTACACCCTGTTGCTCTCTGTGAAGGGCCAGTGACGACTACATGCTCAGCAGGCCCAAATAAAACTTAAAAATAAAGGTAACATTCTGTGCTGCTATTCAGAGCTCCGTCCCTAACATCACAGGGACAGCTCGCTAATACTGTTTAAGTGAAGAGACTACACACAGACACAGAAAGTCTCAATTCAACAGTTAGATTTACTCAGCCATTGTTTTTTTTAAAAAAAATTACTGTAATAGGAATGAAAATATGCATTCACTGATCTGGTTTTACGTACATGACATCAGATTTTTTTTCTCTTAAATCTCAGACTAACACTCCGTACAATGTTTGGTTTAAACCCTCACCCCCGTAAAAAAAAAAAAAAAAAAAAAATCACTAAGCTGGCATAAATGCCCGCTATTGAATAGAAATTATTTCAAACCACCGGGGTCATCTTAAAAAAAAAAGAAAAAAGAATCAGAATACGATGCTGCTGAGAAAAAAACCTCTAAAAACAGGGAAACCGAGTGTTGGAAGGCAGTCAAAAATCTCTAAAAAATCCCAAACAGGTCAACTGTTACAGAGAGTGCTGACACAAAGCACTACAAGAAGATTAAATAATGCTAAGCAAAGAAAAAGAATTCATAAATCTTTTTTGTTCTAGAAAATAACAGACCTCAGAAATTATTAGAGTCTCTAAAGAAAGTGGTCTGCATTCTTACTTGTAATAACCTGGATTTTCAGTGTTAAGAGGACGTAATAAGCTAACAGTAAGGTAAGACAAATCCTTTGGCATTAAGAAACATCAGAAACATGTTGGATTAACTTTACTATCATTCATATCAAAACGTTTATCATTTTCTTTATCCAACTATGACTGACAACCATTCGTTTTTATCACCTCTACCTTGTGTATCCAGAAAACCTTCTACCTATTCAAGTATAAACCTCACCAATGACTTCTATGATGTATCACCTTTGAATTCATAGAGCTTCAGTTAGTTATTACTATAAGTAAACATGAAGGGAGGAGAGCTCATCAGCTCAGATATAACTCCACACTTTACTGTCAAACTCAGTGAACAAAGCTGAGTATTATCAAGAAATCAAATAACTGTATATACAGCGGACAATAAGAAACTCTTACTGAAAAAAGCAATGCAAAGTAAACATTCTCTCACAATTAAGTATCTTAATGTCAGAATTTGTATTCAGAAAATAGAAAAAATTTCATGCAAAAAATATATACCTGGGATTTAGATAAAGTCTTGTAACACAACATACCAAAAATATATATTAAGAAACTGTCTCAGATAACCCTGCGTGATTCTACAGTTGCAGGTAAAGGAGAGCAAAGCTGAACTCACTCCAATAAATAAAACCTGCATGATATCAAGTTTATACTTCCTGATATTCATACCCAGACTACAGTGGAAAATGGCTCAAAATCCTGCAGTTTACGTTTGAAGGGCTCTCTCATCCTGAGAGCATGTGTTGCTACTTTAAATCGAGGTTTGTGCTACTGATGCCAGGCTAAGGGTGTTACTGGTGTCACTGTCCAAGTATGTTCATTGGTACCAGGGGGTCTTCCGCACCCAGCGGAGGGTGAATCCTGCATCAGTGCGGATCTTGATGGAGGCAGCTTCTGCTTCTCTGACAGTCTCCTTCACAGACTGCATCAGATTTTGGGCATTATGGACCAACATCTCTGTGGCCTGGTAAGAGAAACAGATTGAAGTGAAGTAGTTACTGATGAAGTAACAACAGAGGATATACTTCTGTTAACAGAGTGCATATTATACTCCTTTGCAGGTTTTGGGGGATGTACTGGAAAAGATTTACAAGCTTTAAAACTAAGAAAAAGTGATTATTTTCCAGCACTTGAGATAAAAAAAAGTCTTTGATTACTGATATATTACCTGTACATCATGTGTTAATAGCAGTGTAAAATCTTGTTGATGTAGAGTCTTAAACTACTTTGCACACTGTCTGATAAAAACTAAGGATATAATGAAAATATTGTTTTCTGAAAGTTTGTTTTACATCTGGGCAAGCAGCAGCTCAGACAGAAGAATAATAATCTGCCTAACAAACTAGTTAAATTACATTTCTCCATTTTACATGCTGAAGTGTCAATTTTTGGCCATCCACCATAGAAAAACACAACTTTCAGTTCCATCTGTTACATCCTTCCAGTTATATCAGACTGATAACTCAGCACATAGAGCAGTAAGATTACATAAGTGGGATTGTGGCCTTGAGTTTGGGGAAAAATAAGCTTTTAAAATTTAATTTGTACTCTGGATGGGCAGATGCTCTGAGTTGTGAAATCTCTGCTAACAGAGAACTGATTACGATCTGTCTTGGGTATGTGTGTTGTGCGTTTACCTGCTCTGACTCCTCTTCACTAATGTTTGTTCGTCCCAGCATGGTGGCTTTGACAGTAGACAGGATCTTCAGCTGAGTGCTGATGGTAGGAATTCGTTCACAGACCTTTGGAAAGGAGAGAGTGTGACTGGGATTAACCTGCGTGTCTGTTAGAGAATCATCCTTGACAGCAGATATGTTTGCCATGCTATTGCATGTTGTGTTAAATTTAGCAAACTAGCTGCTCCATCGGTTGTTCTTTGTCTTACTTGAGAGGCTCTGCTCCTCTGTGGTACTCTTGGTTTTAAATACTCAAAATCATAATTATTTATTGTGTCAAACTAAACAAGAATTTAGTCATTTCTGTCCTTTTGGTGAAGTCACATCAATAGCTTAAATTATACATGATAAAAAAATGTTTACTGAAATTTCAAAAAGCCAGATATAAAAAGAAAATAATCAGATAGAAAAAAAAAAAACAAAAGAAAACCTTTATGTCTGTCTGGGTGTCTTTTTACCTGCAACAGATTAGTTCTGATGCGTCTGTCAGTACACTGCTTGGCCACTTCCTTTGCCAGTCTTGTCACCTCATCCGAAGCCTTGGCAATGTCCTTAGCACACTGAATCAGCGCTCGTTTGTTCCCACTTCCACCACGCACCAGCCGAGACATCTCTGCCATCAGGAGGGCCATCCGCTTGGCTGCTGCTATGATGTCGTTACCCTGTATCGAAGGGGCAGAGCAGGAAGCAGTAAGAGATGTGATCAGAAGATCGCTGCTTTAGATAAAAGGTCAGAATGGAAATATTTTGCATGAGCCATGTTTCTGTACATTTTTCCAATATAGGACAATGAACATAATGTTATTAAATGTTTATCTAATATTAGTGCTTTGTGATAATGAATTTGATTAGCACAACAGGCATTAAATATAAATGTTTAGCAGCACACTTCATGCACGTGTCAATGCAAGTTATATTCTCCAAAAGTCACGGATGAAGATATGAAATTTTATTTAACTATGGTCCTTACATCACAGTCTACCTGGGGTTAGTACCTGTGATATGATGTTTACAGTGATTAGTGCACACCCTGACATTAAGAAGCAGAAGCAAGTGATCATACTGCGTAAGCAAGCAGTCTAACGTCAGAGCTACATCACCCAGAAGTCTTTGGGAAACTGTCATCCTTGGCTTCACAGGTTGGCCGCACAACCAATGACTGACAATAAAGAAAATAGAATGACTGAGTGCCTGGCTCCTCCTTTGAACCAGTTTACCTAATCACGAACATGAAAGGAGGGACTTGTGAAACCAGTACCAGTTTGTGGTGCAACAAACACAATTGCCATTCCCACAGACCTTGACCTGTCGTGCAGCTTTAGCATGGCATCAGCATATCCAAGTCTCAACCATGTACCATCTGAGTAAAATGTAAGAAGAGTAAAACAGCAGCCACAGCTGGGTGGTGGTTTCCATGGTAGTGGCAGATGCAGAGCTCATTGTTTGCACAGCCGCAGTCACTGTCAGCTAGAACTCCAGAGAGTTGTTTCTTGTCCTGCAAGACTTGCATTTATCTGTTTGCATGCGTGGGTATGCTGTGCGTGCATGTGTGTGTGTGTGGGGAGGGTCAAACAATACTGTTCAAGTCTCCCAGATTCTCAAAACACTGGAAATCTATTTTAAATACTGTCTGACCCACGTGGGGTTGTGTGTGCACTCATGTGCATGTACTTGTGCAGACCTTGCTGGACCACTTGCGCGCCTCCTGGTGGAGAGACTGGGCAGCTGCCAGAATGGGTTGATTGACAGGCTGGTTGGATGGCATCATCAGTAGTTCTGGCTCATAGTCATCCTCACCATCAGTAAACTCATCTTCATCATCTACCTCCCTCTCCTCTACTGCCTCCTCATCCTCAGGCTGGGCCAGGCAGGGTAAGGACAGGGAGGTGTGTGGGGATTGTTGGGGTTTGGAAGAGGAGGATTGATTTGGACAGAGGGGAAAGAAAAGGGCAACAGGGTTAGGAGGAAGAGAAGGAAAAGGGGAAAAAAGGAAAAGGGGATAGGAGAAAGCCAGGTGTGGCAGGAAGGAAGGAAGCATGGGAAAAGGAGGCATTTAGTATAGCATGAGAGACACTGGATGGAAGAATAGTGGACAGGAGATTTTCAGGATGAAAGAAAAGCATAGTGAAGGAGCATGGACAGGGTGAAACTGCATGCTTAGACACAAAATATCTTCAGTGGAGGGGAAAAAAAGGTGGGGGGGGGGTGGGGGTGTGGGGGGAGAGTGTTTGGGAAGGCAACAGACTTGTGATGTGCCTAAGATGGTGGCTGCGTTGACACGTTATGAAGGACAACCAAACAAGGCCTAACTGTAACCAAAACTAGAGGCTGCCATCTCTATTTTAGTTATAAGAAACAAAGTACTGGGAAACTGAGTGTGACACAGTGCCACAAAAATATTTTTGTGCCATTTCCAAAGAGACCTTTAATGTGTAGATCATAAAACAGTTGTGAAAAAACTGTCAGGAGCGCTACTGAAGGGAAAATGGTTATGCAATTCATAAAAGACAGCAGCAGCAGTGGTATCTTTATACAGAGGAACTATTGCTAAATCAATACAAACAAAGATACCCCTATACTTATAATGTTTTTGTTCTGTTAGGGATAGAAAGCTGGATTCTTTCCCCCCAAGTAAGTGTGTAATGTGTAAGTCATAAACAACTTTACATGGCTTCAGCTTTAACAGATGACAGTTTCCAGTTATCCTCTGAAATTGGAATCGAACCACTGATTTCCACATTTCAGAATCAACACAATTAAGATTTTCTCTAAATACAAAAGGCACTTTTTCATTGGACAAGTGTCTCAAAGCCAGCAGAGAGAAAAGGTGATGTCTTGTGATTATAACTGGACAACAATAAAATATTTCTTACAGAGATTTGGCTAAATATGTACCCAATAGAGCTCTGTGTGTTTGTGTGAACTGACCTTGCTTGACCACTTGCGTGCCTCATCATGCAGCTGCCTGGCTGCCACCATCATGGGTTCACTGAGCACCTCACCAGCTTTCTGCTCCGGGAACTCCTCATCCTTTTCTTCTGGAGGAGGGGGCCGAGGCGGAGGCACCTCACCCTCTGGCAATGGGGGCTTGGGTGGAGCCTGATCATCACTAACCTGGAAAATAAACACACAATGGGATAGAGATACAGACAGTGATAGACCAACAGATAGACAGATAGAAGGTGGCATATGTCAACATAGTGGCAGAATAAATGACAGTTTTGTAATAGACTATATGTGAGGAAAAGAATAATATTAGTAAGAAAAATTAACATGTTTTCAATTAGAAGCTGAAAGATAAATTGAGTTTGGGGTCATCATGGCAAATTGGTTGTTCATTCAATGCTAGTTAAAAGCTAAATTAGTCTTGAAATGTCCTTACATGCAGCTGGTCCAAATCAGGAGGTGGAGGAGGGAAGTCCGGCTCCTGAGGCTGGAAGGCTTCTCTAACTTTTCCCACTGCAGCCAGGATCCTCAGACATGAGTCCAAATATGCTTTCTGTAGAGCTGAGAAGAAAATTGTGAAGACGGATAAAACAAGAAGTAAAACTTTGTCTATTTTTGTCATACAATGTACTGAACACATACATGTGTCATGACTTATGGGGTTTTGCTTCGGCTTTATTTCTGTTCCTTAGTTTCCGTTGGCTTTCAGTTCTCATTACTTCCTGTTCAGTGCACACCTGGCCTTACTTTGCTGAAATGCTCCATCTGCTCCTCATTTAGTTAGTGTAAATACCCACTGATTTCTTTTGTTCTCTGCCAGATCATTGCCATTGCACTGTCCCTTTTTCCTTGTCTTCATAGTTTTTTTCCCCAGTCCAGTCTGTCTTGTTCCATTTTGGTTTGTGTTTTTCCGGTAACCTACTCTAGAAGTGATTTTTTACATTTTTTTATTTGTTTATTTATTTATTTATTTATTTTGCTTTTAGGACTACTTAACATCTACCACCTCCCTTGACCTTCCTCCTGCCTGGTTCTGCATCTTGGGTCCGGTCCCCCACACCACACCTTGCCAATTTGCTCAGTACCTTTATCTTGTATGTTGCCAGCCACTGCCTTGGCGTCCATCACCATGGGTGAGATCGTGTGTGAGAGGATGTCTGAGGCATGTTTCACAGTGTCTCTGAAACGTGGATCTTCAGAATTCTCAACTTCCCTCTTTGCCACCAACAAGACCCGATTAGCTCGTCTTGCTATGCTTGTTGCCCCAGCAACAAGCATTTGGGGCTGAACATTTGCCATGGCAACTCGGCACTTGTCGATGTCTTTCTTTATAGCTTCCTCAGAAGCATCTAACAGAGACTTGGTATCGATGGCTTCATCCACCAGACCTAAGGGTACACACACAAATACACATTAACTCTCTTAATCACACCACATCTAACTTAGAACATCTCCTAGTTACTGACTGTTATGCATAATACTGAAATATTTAAAATGTAAAACTGACAGAGCTGCAAAATTTCTCACCAGTGAGTCTCTCAACATTGTCAATCCACTGGTTCTTCATTGTGTCGAAGTGCTCATATGCTGCTTTGTTACCTGGATTCTTCAGCAAAATCCGAGCAGCAGAGGTCACCTGGACATTTACATAATGTGTGACATCTGAGTGTAATATTAATGTGTCACATTTAGATTGTGTTTGACAGTCACATGCTTCACCAGTTTATGTCATCATGCAAATCAAGCACACCAAAGCAAACAGGCACACCTGTGGTGTGAGTTCCCTGGCGTGTTTCACAGCAGCATGTATGCCCTCTACTGTACTTTTATTGGCTGTTCCCACGGCAGCAGCCTTCTCTGCAGTTGCTCCCAAACGACCTGCGTGGGTCTCAAAGTTCCCTGCACGCTCTTCAAAAACCTTTTACAGACAATTTTTATTGGCATAAACACTCTACAAGCATAATATAAACAAATTGTGGTGTAGTATCTGTGAAAAGAATGCTCAACGGCTTTGGGAATAAATTACTGGGGAAAGGTTTTTGTTTATTACTGACCTCCTCTCTGTTGGGGGCATCAGGTGGAGCAGTTGCAGCCACAGCCAGCAGCTTGATTGGGGTGGTGGTATCACTGAAAACATCTGATACCTCCTGGGTCATCACCTCCTGCATATGTTGCCTCAAGTCCTGGTCAAAGCAGAGAGAGGCAGTTGTCCACTAGATGGAGTCCTTTACCGATGCTTTCTGCAATAACGCTCAACACTTTCTGAACACTCAGATTTTGTTTTCCTTCTTTAATTTTATGGCTGCACCATTTTACCTCATGGAAAGATTATACTTATAGTTTTAAGCCAGACATGTTTTATATATTTGAAAACTGTGATCTAAGTTCCTATAACTTTAGAGTTGAGCACAAAAAATAATCTGTAGATTCATGTGCATTTGTGACATTTTAAGATACCTTGAGGGTGTCCTGTAGTTGTGCAGCTGTAGCCCTTGCATGAGGATTCTCAGCCTCGCCCTTGCCAGCCATGTCTGCCAAAGATGTCATCAGTGCTTCTGTTCGGTCACATCGCCCAATCATGTCCTGTCGATACGGGCCCAACAGGCCTCCTGCCAGCCTCTTCCCTTCACCAACCATCCCCCTGATTGCTGCCTGACCTGCAGAGCAACATAAAAGGTAAAACTCCAGATGTACAGACTCAATATCATCTTGTAGTTCAATAAAGACCCAGATTCAATAATTATTATAATTATTAATTAATTATTATTAGATTAATATAGTTTAGAAATCTTTCTTGTAAATTAGAAGCAGTGCTGTTTTTGTGGTACATGCTGACCTTAAAATTTTACAGGAAGTAATTTATGTAATTTATTTTATTAACATTTATAGTATATAGGCAACATCTATAGTGTTTGGCACAGCCTGTAACAGGCAGGTACCTGTGTTCCACTGTATCATCTCACACTCTGCTCCCATACAGAAGCGTGAGAGAAGAGAGGAAACAATCAAATTACAAAACACGAAGACAGTAAAACAAAACATGAACGCAATACCTTAAGTAACTCAAGTAAATCATTCAGTGATTAATGCATAAGTCATTGGGAGCATTTGAGGAAATAGCACATTACAGTACAACTACATAACACCAATTTCCTGAATAAGACAGTTTCCTCATGGTCCACAAACACTTCACAACTTTCACTGCCAAGTAACTGCTGAGTAAATGCAAAAACACAAAGTGCACCCATGTCTACAGCTGTCTTCCGCACAAGCTCATAAAAGGGATGGAGGGTGAACATACTAATACGATTATTCAGAGCTGCCCTTGTGTTCCGCCTACCTACTCCTCTGTCGTCCACCCCGGGGTTGTTCACCCAGCGGAGAGCCTGCTCCATCTTTCCCTCCAAAGTGACAGCAGGCTTGGCTGGTCTCATGTTGGCCACGGCTCGGTTGGTTTTGGACTGCAATGTCAGCAGTGCAGCCCCAACCTGCTTAGCCAATGCACGGGCTTCTGGAGTGTCACCTTTACCTCTAATATAGGAACACACAGAATTTAGGGGGGAAACAAAAAGCAAAAGAAAACAAAAAAGAAAAATGAATGCCCCATAGAGGAGAAATTAACCCTAAAATACGCCTTTTAAATCCATCAACTAGTAAATGTCTAACTTCACCCCAATCAGAAGGCAACTTGAAAGAGAAATACCACTGATGACATTTATTTTTCATTTGAATTAGAAATAAAGATAAAGTTTTTATGAATAGTTGCTACTGGACATACATGTCCTAAAAAAAAACAACTGTAAAGTTACAAGTTCAAGTCAAGGATTGTGCTCTTCAAAAAGTTAAAAACAGTCAAAAACAGTAAGAAAAACAAAAGAATTAATCTAAAAGATCAGAGACTCAGTAAGTGTAGAACTTCTTTTCTGGCCTTGTACAGTTAGTTCTTATAGGATCACAAAGGGATGATATATCTATGAGCTACATATTGTAAAAGTACTTCCTGTTCCAGATTAGAGAATGCCTGATAATTTTCCCTTTACCCTGGCACAACCCCAAGTTTTTATCCTCTTTGATCATATCAGCAGTTTTTATATGCGCCAATAACGTTGCAATACAAAAAATTCATATATTGTATACAGTGGCTGATTTTTGCTGTTTTTTATAAACCTTTTAGAGGAGCAAATGAAGTCTGTTGTTCATTAGGTGGTATTTTCCTTCAAACTCTACCCAGTCTTGTTCCTTAATATGTTGTCAACCTCCATCACCCTTTTACACCCAATCCGTTGCTGGAAATGTAAAATGACACGTACCATCCCATCCCTGGTTTTAAAAGGGTTAATACACGTCACACCACACTGAAACTCTCAGAAACCTTTTTGTAGGACTGATGCGAAAGGTTGACAGGCAACAACATATTTTCCAGGCAGGCAAAATGTGCCACCTATTGATGGTATGTGGTTGCAGTCTCAGCCTACAAGGAAATGGGCTAAAAATGACATAAAGTCTTCATAATACATTACTATTGATACATGTGTCATTTGAGGGAATGCATACTGTTTGCGTAACTCCACGAGCCGGGCAGTGAGTCCTGCAATCTCGCTTATGGAGCGCAGGATGTCATCTCTTTCTTTGGGGTCTTCACATAGATCGGCGATGCGTTTGGCCTCTGCAAGTAGTGCTCTGATGTTCTCCTCCCCCTCAGGACCACCATTAGGATCAGCCAGCCATGCCTAATAATGCATATGTGTGACACAATTTCCATCTGATGAAAAAGTAAATAAGAATCTAACCAACAACATCACAAGCTTCAAGGATGAGAATGAGACATCAAATAATAACAATAAGCTGTTGTTCTTATCTATTTAATTTTTGATTATTAATTAAAAATTATAAACCACTTTTGTAAAAAAGAAACTTAACAAAAGAGACTCAGGCAGGATGAATCAAGCAGTTAGATGGTACCATTCACTGGATTATTCTGATGTTGTTCTGACCTGTGCAGCATCCAACCTCCTGGAAATGGCCTGCTTGGCGTTGATTAAAGCCTCTAGTCTGTGTGCAGCACTATCCACTTTGCCAAATAATAAATCTAAGCCCTGAGAACACTGGCCTGCACGCTGCACACACCCTGGGGTTGGACCCTGGCCTCTGTGAGAAACAACAACAACAACAAAATAAAAAGAAAAAGAAAAAAAAAAAAAACAAAAAAAGAAAACACTCAGATAACATAAGATAAGCCAAGTAAAGAAGAGTGTATGAAAAAAAACAGTTAAATTCCAATTTAATTGTATAAATACACTACCTGGCTCGCAGATCTGCAACTTGGTCAGTCATTTGTCCCAGAGCCTTAGTGGTTGCCAGTATGTCTTTCCTCTCTTTCCCAGCACACAACTCTCCCACTTTCCCGGCTTCATCCAGTATCACACGAAGTGCCACCTCACCAGGGTCTCCTGAGAACAAAAAGGAGGCCCATAGGACATTGTTAATACCATAAAGTGTTAAGTGAATGTTTTCGCTGAAGGCTCAACAGACCAGAAGAAGCAAACAAAAAGACAAAAAACAAAAAAAACAAGCAAACAAACAAACAAACAAACAAAACAAAAAAAAACAGCTACCTGGCTGTCCATGAGGGTCTTTGAGCCAGCTTTTAGCCTGTACCATCTTTGACTCAATCAAAGCCAGAGACCTCTTCAAAGCCTCCATGTCCTGGGGAGAATAGTAAAGACAGATGTTTTTAATCGTTGCTAAAGCTGCAACAGAAAAAAACCTACTTTTTATTTGGTATTATGTAAAATAAGTTAATTAATTGTTGATCTTTGACTTGTAAGATTAACTTTCATAACCTTCTTCATGCCTCAGACACTTTTAGGATCCTTTGTTGCTCTTTCATGAAATGAAAAAAAAAAAAAACCTTAGACATGACTGTCTCATCATGTAGAAGTCAGTAAATTTGAAATTCATTTGTTAATATGCAGTAGTCTGCATATCTATATTTGCTTAAAGTAGCACAACAACATATGAAAAATGGAAACACATATTCATTGCTTGACAGCAATAATTGCATGTTTACCAATGTGTTGTCATTTATTTTAACCCATTCAGATCCATTCACACCTGGTGTATGTGTGATGAATATTGTTTTAATGCATAAACTGAAGGGTACATATGATAATTCCAACATAAAGTTGAAAGATGAACCACTCAATTAGTTTTCATTTTATTGGACAGAAACACGCCATCACTGATGCTGACTTTTGAACACTTTGCTAATGACAAGTAAATGTGGGTTATATCCTCTTTAGCTGTGATGATGCAGCATCCATAATATTCCAAAGCCAATTTTAAAATCCTAATATCCCAGATTTCAGGGTAGCTTTGCCTCAGTCCACCTTAAACAAGCTCAAGGACAGAGAATAATGCATCATTTACTGACCTTGTTACTATGAATTTTTCTCATTTTAGCCTGTTTCAAGTTGTTTTTTGTACACAAAAGTGTTCCTGAACACATGTAAGGATTTCCAAATGAATAATTTTTGTGTCAAATCTACTATCACCCTTAGACCCAAATATCATGGACAGTTAATGCTGGTGTTCAGAAGTCGGTGATAGCAAAACTGTTGAACTAAGTTTCTCTAGGATGCTCTTCTTTTGGACCAGATCATGTTGCTGATCTGTTGCCAGTTAACTGATCAGCTATGGACTGTTCTACCATTTTGTGTTAAAGTTGCCAAAAATATTGCAAACATTGGTAAAACTCTTGTTGCTGGTGACAGCTAATACTAATAAAATACAGTAAATTTAATTTCTTAAGTTCGACATATGTGAAATGTTGCATCTGTTCTACTTCAAATGGCACACAGGGTTTATATGAACTAATCATCAACTAATGCATTATCCTTCCAAAAGTTGGGACTTTACATACACAAAGAAACAGTTTATTTGGGGGAAAAAAGAGTTGCAGTTGAGAATATTAATCCATAACGCAGTCATGAATAATTTGTAATAACACAAGTCTTCATGTTGTGGGATTGTCAGCTATTCTTTATAAAATTGCAGGTGTTTTACTGAAGATAAGTCTTGAATATATAGAGGAAATTTAATCATTAAATGAGGTTCAACCACCTTATACCTAAAATACTGAATTAAACTTTTCCACTACTTAATACCATGTGGAGGGAAAAAAAGCTTTTGTCTTGCAAGAATGAACTGCATAAGTGGAATCGTTCAATGCGCTTCATCTATTATGGATGTGTCTGGACACCAACCAGCTTATTTCTATAATTCATGACCCAAGAGGACAGCAGTCATAGCGTGCCAGTGGTTTCTCTCACACACTGACAGTAAATGCTTATCAAAGCTCATACACTGACTGTGCAGTCTTTCCACAGCAAACACACACACACACACACACACACACACACACACACACACACACACACACACACACACACACACACACACACACACACACACACACACACACACAAATTATTGTCTGAGGAAGCTGTGTGCAGAGAAACATGCATAGGTACAGGTTAGCCCTTTCCTGTAAACAAAATCTTACTGGTACCCAAAAATGTGTTTCCAAGAATGTATTTTCTGCTGAAACAGCATATTACTGATTCTACTGCAAACTGTATTACACACTGAGCAACACAAGAAAGAAAAGGCCATAACTGAAAACAGATCAGTTACTATTTAAAATAAATAAAATAAAATAAAATAAAATGAAAGACAACTGTTATCTATTTCAAGCCATTTTTCTCAAATGGACATCTAAAGACAAACAGATGCACATACAGAATTATACAGTAGTGATGAAGTATGTGCACTGTACGTTATCACATCAGCAAACAGTTGGTGGCCTTAAACACATCACACACTTACTGTTGCATACCTGAATGACAGATATACACTATGTAAACATGAGGACGGGTTTCCTTCTTGAACAAACACAAACACACTCGCATGCTGAAAACTGCAGAGGGGGAGAGAAACAGGCTTACCTTCTACAGGGAGGAAAAGAATGGAGGAGGAAGGTAAAGAAAGAAAAGAAAAAAAAAGAAAAACCAGGAGTTATAATAGCGAACAAAAAGAAAAGTAGAAACAGAAAACAAAGAGTGAATTTTTCAGAGATGCAGCTCAGTGGGAGTGTGTCTATAGTACGTTTGGTCAAACGGGCTCTCCAATGCAAAAGTGGTTATATGCTTTAAGTAATTGAGGATTTTTATTCATATTTATTTATTGATATATTAGTTTAGGTGATATAAAAAATATTCATATGCAGAATGGGTTTTTACCTTATTGGCCCAGGCGTCTTCATCCCATGTGGTGAGCTGTAAGACTCTTATGATCTCATTGATTTCGGCGCTCATCTTTTCAAAGGTAAACCTTCTGTTCCTCTCTGCCTCCTCCACACCAGCACCTCGACTGCTCTTGGTTGCCACAAAAATCTTTATAGCTAAAGATAGAAAACAACTTGTTATAATATCAGTGTTGTAGCGGAATTAACTATTCACTAAAGACATTTTTTATTTGAAAACCCCTAACAGAAGATACCAGCCTATTATCCTTTAAAACAGTGCTTGTACACACCAAGTTCAGACTTAGTGTTGATGTAGAACTGGCCATTTTAAGAAATTTAGGAAACTGAATGAGGTGCAGCAAAACACTGTGCTACATATCTAGTGTTTGGAAACCAGCTGCTACAGACTTGATGATTTTTTTCCAGCAGCCTATCAATCACATAGTGAATGACATGAGTTAATAATGAAACCAACAATTTGCAGGACCATGCAGTAATCAGTGGCATCAGTCTTTCACTGGAAATATGGGACACCACCTCTAGATAAGGTACACTGGTGTCAAAGTGGCCAGTGTTATTTATCATCAAAAAGAAGTTGATGAAGTCATTCTGTGAATAACTTAAACAAAAACAGTATTACTGGCACTCATTCCAGGTAATGTTTCAGCACAATTAATCAATCCAAATTCAATATTCTACTCTCTTTCTATCAGCTCCTAAAGGAACTAACTTTGACTTTTTTTGGTGATTGAAACGTAGAGTACATTCTGAATGTACTATATACTACTTCAGTGAAAACCTCTCCTCGTTGTGACTTTATACAGTATAGCCCAGCAATAATTATAGAGGTGAACCACATAGTCAAGTTGAGGCTGTGAATCTAAAACAAATGATGCTAAAAACCTCTGCAGAGCTGATGAGAGCAACTGAATCAGGTGATAATTATCTGTGCATCTATCAGTCATAATTTCATAATTACAAGGTTTCTTGTTCTTATAGAACATGATAGGATTAGATTAGATTGCATTATAATTTGTTAATGCACAAGAATAAATTTTTGATCCAAACTATTGTGACAACTATATCAAAAATGCATGTTTGCATGGTGCACAATGCAGTGACACAGACACTCACAGAGCTGCTAGTGGGCGATGCATCAACTAATGACTGTAATTATTATCGTTGCTATAACAACTGGTGGATGCTCAATGACCTTGCCTATCATATCCCCACACAAAGTCACACATATACACCTGAGATAAGAACGGGCAGCAGCTCTTTGATAGTGTTCATGGAGCTGATGAGCATCTGTCTGTGTTCTTGGTGTGTCAGCTCCTGCTGCCTCTCCTCAATCATCTTTGACATTTTGGTCATCCCTGAGGAAAGCAGAGAAAATTAAGAGGATTTATGCTCCTGTGAGAGTTAAAGGCAGCCAACATCCAAACCAACCAGTGGGCAGATAGTAGAAATTGTGAGAGACTTTGGTTTTAACACAGTTATAGCTACATGAATTTACCCACAAACGGAAATATTATTTTGTGAGCCACTGTTGTCTTGCAGGGTTGCATCAGTCCAGTGTGAAGAAACCTTGGGAGCAGATTTCCTCCTGCTTATTACTGATAATGTAATTAACTTGATGCCTCTGATGATAAATAGCTTATTTATAGCTGCTGCCAGTAAAAACTCACTCACAGTATCTTAGTGTTAAAGCAGTCAGTGGTAAATGTAGTTTTCCATCGTGACAGATGGATTTTTAATCTGAAGATTTATAGAAAAAAAAACAACTTTTAAATTAACCAAATCTTTACAATGAAATCACAAAATCAACAGTAGCGATCTGAACTGTTTTCTTGTATACCAGTTTCATAATTTTTACAAATATAATTATTAAAAATAGTAATTAATCTGATTATTGTCTTGATTAATCATAAAAAAGATGCAGTGTTTCTCATAGTTCAAATCTGACATATTCAAATTTCTTGTATTATCTGACCAGCAGACAAAAATCTAAAGTTTAATTTAGCTTTCTATTGGATGAAGTTCAGAAGCTATATCACTGCTGACACAGTGATGCTGCAGATGGTTTGATGGTCTTTGTGTTTTGAGGGAATCTCACTTGGAGTAGAAGCAATACAAACATAAACTAAAATCTAAATACTCATTTTTAGTTAAAAGATTTGTTGAATAAAACATGCTCCAACAGATAAATAAATAGAATTTAGTGATTCTCCCTTTAGTCACAGTATTCAAAACTTTATCCCAGTTTTAATATTTTTAGAACCTTTTTGGATCCAACAAAATTTGTTTGCTTGTTTGTTTGTGTTTTTGTTTTTTAAACAAAAAAATTCTGCTGACCTGGCCCAAGATTTTTGGTGTATGTGATGAGGTCCTCCATGGTCTCCACCACTTCAGCTACTGTCAAATACTCTAGGATTCCTTTACAAACACGGATTATCTTACGCACCTAAAACACAACACACAATCAAAGGTGAGATGACAGGTAAAAAGCATAACAGTGGCTGACTGACGTTTAACTTTATTACAAAAACAGCTAAATTCAGTCATAGGCTAAATGAGCTTTTTGTAGACACTGATGAAGTAAATTTGTTGTTTGTCTGAGTGTGCGTGTGTGAGTGTGTGTAGTCTTGTGATGTATGTCTTGTGACTGAGAAAAGTTGCTGTTTCAAAAATTAGGCTAGTGATGAGACATGGTGAGCTGAATCACGTGCCTAATGTGATTCCACTTACGGTTCTGCCATTGGACCTTAGTATATGGGTGCATGCACACAAACACACACATACAAAGCCAGCCACACACACAAACCCATCCTGAGTTATGACAGAGGGAGGTCATTTGATCTCAGTGATTAGATCTAACTGCAACTGAGCCTCCATTACAGCTCCAAGCTCCAAGAGTTCTTCCTTACCCTGTGCAGCTGCTATAAAAAGCTTCATTTCTCTGAAAGATTCCAAAGCATCTCTGAATAAAGATCGAGCATCAAGACACACAAAGCACAAAACGCACACCTCTGCCTCATCGAAGGTGAGGAGCAGGTCGGAGGTTCCAGACAGTATTCCTCTGGATCCATCAATCAAGTAATCCCGTGCAGGAACAGAGTACGGATCGGCCTTAAGCATCTGAGCCGCCTGGACAAGCTTTGAGCATGAGTTCTCCACCCTGAAAACACACATCAGGCTTTGTCAACACATATATTGATCAGTAGCTGAAATCAATCACTTTGTAAAGCACAGGTCATAGAAAATGAAACATACAACCAAATATTTCTTTGGTCTGTGATTAACCTGTAGAAGGTGATAAAATTTAAGAGGATTCAAATAAAGCTCAATCCCTCCTCTTTCTGACCCCTTTGGTCAGGGTATCAATGGCTGCTAGTTCGTCTATATTTAGGCAGGTTCACATTCCCACATGCCCTCTCCTAAGCCCTGTGAGCAAGATTTACGGTGTAGTGGCCCATGTTTGCGTGAGGGAGCAGCAAAAAAGCAGTAGGATATTTGGACCTGCTCAAGATCTATAACCTTTTTGTGAAATGGCAATACAAATTGGAAAAGTGAAAAATAAGCAGAGTTAGAAACAAATGATGTTACTGTAACTACTTGGTTAGTGTATGAACATTCACACAAATGCAACACAAACAAGCGAGCAAACACTGGCTGGTGTCTGAGTCCCAGAGCTGCTGACCAGCTCTCAGCCTGTACACTAAGTTAATGTCAGCTCTTTGAATGCAAGTTGAAAAACAGCTAACAGCCTCTCAGAGGTCTGGATTCTGAAGCCGGATGTGCATGCAAACTCGGCCTCAGAAGTGGGTCTTTGTTGCAGTTGGGAATGAAGCCACGTTTCCAAACATTAAACTGTCTGGAATCCTCTTTTTAACAAGTTCTCTGTTTGTTGAGATAAAATGGCTCATATCCATAATTTTTGCTATTTTGAGTGGGAGAGAGAGCAGCAGAGTTCCTTCATTCAAAGCATGCACAGAAGTTCAGAGACACTCACTTTATAAAAGCAGGAGGCATGTCTCTCTTCATCAGCTGGTCCTCTGTGGTTTGAACTGTTTCCTTACCCACCTGTAACAAACACAGATTTGTTCTAATATCATTAGCTGCAACAAGACAGGGAATGTTTTCATTTTTTTAAAGAGCACTATTAATAGTCTGAAGGGTGAATGAGTGTCTATCAATTTGCACCTATGTCAACCATGCATGCATGTCATATCTCTGCCCGATTGTGCTGTCAGTTGTTCTGCATGGAGGCAGGTCAGGGCAACGGGTTTATATTAATCTTCAGTAGCACTTTGAATTTTCAGACTAATCATCAATTGATTTCAGTGCATCCTCATATTATGCAGAAGTATAATCATTCTCAATATCAAGCTAGGCACAGATGAGATCCAGGACAAGGTAAAGATGAATCTATGGTTTTTGTGTTGTTACTGAACAAGTAAAACACAAGTTTATAGAACGGAGATACTTTTCAGTTATTTTGCAGATGTTCATACAATCACATAACTGATTAAAAAACATTGCTCTCAAACTAAAAGTACAACCAACACACACAGGCATGCATCCACCTACACGCCTGTACACACAGTCATGTCCTGTTTTACTCTCTGCTGTCACATTGTATTCCTCAGCCCCTTAACCCTAAACTTACTCTAACTACAATAACCCCATCCTCCAATCCTCACCTGAGTCTAAACCTAAAACAAAGTTTTGTCCCTCAAAGAACCAAATAAATATGAGCAAATGGTCTCAGCAAATCCGCTGGATCCTGTGTACAGTTGGCTCCTGATTTACAGGCTGCACAAATATAGACAAACAAACCTTATCACACACATGCTTGAAGATGCAATTACAGTGTGATGATGACATCAGTCTCTTGTTGCTGTATCAGTGAAATTTGGTTAATAGGCTTTTTGCCTCCTGAGATTCAGGAAACAGCAGCGCTTCGCATCCAGCATCACACACTGCTTCATGTGTGATTTTTTATTTTACACAATTTAGCATTTACTGACATCACTGATGTTGGTATTTTCTTATTTTGGCCACACACTTAGATTGTTTTTTGGCACATCAATAATCAATATAATCTCTAGAGGTTATGCTTGTTAGCAACAAAAATTAATTAAATTTGATAAATTTTACATTTCTGCCAACTGAGCTACAAAACATTGAATAAAACTTATATTGTAGGAACCTGTCAAGATCACCATTTTAATTTAATTTAATTTAAGCTAAAGAGTAATAAAGTGAGTGAAGCAACACATGCTCTTCTGTCTTGTGTCTGTTTGGTAAATATGTTGTTTTAATATGTGATTTAAATTCTAATATAACTGAATTTACCATTTAACTTCCACCTCCAATTCCAAAAGAACTGGGAGATTGTGTAAAATGTCAATAAGAGAGGATCCTGTAATTTCCAAATCCCATTAACTAATCTTTTATTCACAATAAAACATACAAAATACAACCAGCAATGAAACTGAAACATTGTACTGTTTCATGAAAATAATAAGCTCATCTTGAATTTGGTGAATAATTTGGACAAGGCAGTGTTTACAATGTTTACCACTGAAACATCTCCTTGACCAAAAACAACACTTCATCAACTGGTAGCTGAAGAAGCCACTTCCTGGACTTATTCCTGGAATTATGTCTCATTCTGGTTCAATAAGCTATTTTACTGGGTCCTCCAGCTTTTTGTTGCCCCTGTACAAATGAAGCTGGATAATATATTATTTCATGCCATGCTCCTTTTTTCACTAACACAAGTAAATTGGCACAATTAAAATAACCTGAACACTTCATTGTGTCTCAGTGAGATTCTGTTTTTTAAAAAAAAATATGTGAGGCTTCCAAATGTGAGGAATGCAACTCTACAAGTAGAGCACACCCTTATGAACCCTTCAGATTACAGTTTCCTGTAAACAGCAACGCTGGCTATTGATTATTCAATACATTATTAATGTGTTCCTGAGTGGTTTGGTGGACACAGAGTGAAGCATGATGAGTGTGTGGTTGTACAATTTTAAAAAATACTACTCCATCAACAGACAGATAGTTTTCTATCACAGCTTTACCATCATCAGCTCTGATTAAGGTTTTGTACACTCTTTTTTTATTAGCTTGATTTGTATTGAATTTTGTGTCATATGAAATCACTTCTAACAGTTCAAACCTAGATGACATACTGAAACATTTATATCTTGAGGGGATGTGATTTTCAATCCACCTGTTAGACAGTGTTCTCCATCAGGGGTACCTAACCATCAGACCACAGACCAACAACAAACCTATGAACATTTATTAGTCAGCATTTTTTGCAAGTGGACTTTCTTATCTGTTTTTATTGTTATTTGTCCCATTGTCTTAGATAGTTTATTTTTTATTTTTGTGCTGCTTTCATTGTTCTTATTGTGCAGCAGTGTCATTTAAACTAAGCCACATTTTCCCCAAGGGAGACAAATAAAGAATAGTGAATATTGTAAAGTGGGAAAAACGGCCAAGGATATATATATATATATATATATATATATATATATATATATATATATATATATATATATATATATATATATATATATTTTTTTTTTATCAAAAGTTGTTTACTTTGGGTGATGCAGCTGTAGGACTTTTATTACTGCTGCACTCTTACACTTCAATGATAAAAGGAAAAATGTGTTTTTAGCCAGATCATCAGTATTATTAGAGTTTCTGTATCAGTGTTGACTATTTAACTTCATTCATCCCATCTGGTGATTTTTGAGACAGTTGGTGAGATGATGCTGTAGGAATTCTGCATCATGATATAGAACATGATTGAGATGATGCATAAAAACATAAAGAAGTACATTACATGCTGCATTTTATACCATTGGACATCTGACGTTTACAGTAAGTTAACACTAAATATTTGTAAGCATTGGCTCTTTCTGTTGATATAAAACAGTAAAAATTTTAAAGAATAAAAAAAGATTTCAGGCATAGTTGTGAATAGTGATTAATCATGATTAATTATTTGTAAGCTGTGATTAATCTGATTAAAGATTTTTATCATTTGACAGCATTAGGTAAGACATAAAAAAAGCCTAAATAAAAATAAACCAATAAATAAACAAATTTAAATTTAAAATACCAAGTGGTTAATGCAATAGTCATTCAACTAATCTTTTCAAACTAGAAATTGACCATTGGTTTAGTGTTATAGAGAAATAAATCTTCTCTTTTGGCTCAGCTTTTTGCTCCACCACACCTGAGGTTTAGTTAAAAATGTAAAGCTCCAAATCTAACGAATTTGCAGGGAAATTGTAATTTATTTCACATTTGGTGCTAAGCACGACTGTACATGAATGATAAATGGTCCATTAGTTGGACTGTTGTGTGGTGTTCAGCACTTTGACTCTTGTTCTTGTGCATGTGTATGTTCTTTCTTTTGGTACTCTGGTTTTTCCCAGTCCCAAAACATGCATGTTAGGTTAGTTAAGTATATGGGCTAAAAAGCAAAATAAAATGCTTACCAATGCTAAAACGGCCTGTGAGGCTGAGAGAACTGCAGACTGAAACAAATTTTTATTTTTGTTTATCTTAAAGTGTGACTGCCTTCATATCACACAGTCATCCCATCTGTTGTTAATCCAAAAGTATTGTTTAATGAAAGACAAAATATTTTTTTCTTTTAAATAACATCCATCCATCTATTGTCTATACCTACTTATTCCAATGCATGGTTGTGGGACGGGAGGGCTGGAGCCCATCCCAGTGGCTATTAGACAAGAAGCAGGGTACACCCTGGAGAGGTTGCCAGTCCATCAAACAACACACAATTAAACCTTCCAGTAGTTCCACAAACCAGCACTTTAAGTAAAAATGTTAGAATTCTTCTTACAGTCTGGGGTGGATTTAAGGCTAATTGAAGCAGGGGGCAAACCATTAGAAACAAAAACTCATCCCAAATCTGCCAAAGAAAAAGAAAAAATGTCTCATATTCTACATGGTGAAGCAACCAGAATTCAGTTGGTGTGTGTTTGCAGAGGAATGGGTTGGACAGAGGGACCACTGGCAGAAGGTGGTCTAAAAACACCACAACCTTTTTTCCCTCCTTGCAGAGAGACAGTTGAGAGCTGCTGAAAGTTATTTCTTTTCCTCTCTCCAACTCTTCTCTTCTTTACTAACATAATTTTTGTGACTGTTTTAGTCGACAGTCTTGCTCTTTGCATGTCCCTTCTCCGTCTTTTTACGCCCTGTTCAGTCAGTATGTGGTTACTTCACTCAACGGTGAATCTATTTATTCCTCTTCCCCACCCTCCCCCCGACATACTCAGGGTCTATGTTGACTCCTTCAGGAGCAGACACTTCACTTACACCACTGAGGCAGCTCTATTATCAGGAGAACTTCAAAAAGCTCACACTTTAAAACAAAAGCATCAGCAGCATCTCTTACATCTTTAGTTGTATTTGCATCAGCCTACGCACAACCTCAAACAGATTGACATCATCTTAAGTGCATTTAAGTGTTTCAGTGACCCAGATCCTATGTACCACCCATTGCTAGCCCACCCTGGATGGAGTTAACAGTGTAATTGTATCAGTGAGCAGTGAGACTCTTGTGGTGGTGTTGACATGTTGTTGTACACTAAACGATGTTAGCTTAAACAGAACAAGGTTAGAAATGAATCATCATTCTAAAATAAAGCATATGTACACAGAAGTGTGTCTGTTTGAGTTTTGGATGTCCTCAACATCCAATTAAGTCTATCTACCCAGCAACTAAATACCACACTTTTTCCAAGCTCTAATCTCAATCATCTTTTGTGGTTTCTTTAAACAACATCTTGTCACCCACTTTTTCACTCTTGCTTCTATCATCAAAGCGATTTTCTCCCCGTCCACTGAATTAAGTTGTTTTTAAGAGTGTCTCTGAGGACAGAAAGCCTAAATACTTAAATACCTTCACAAAAAATACACCAGTAATTTTTAGAAATGAATGCGAACATTCTGACTTCATATTGCAACCTGTTTTTCCTGGTTTGTGTCATTTTCTTAGCCATCTGCCTTATACTGTAAACATTTTCTCCTTCCTGTGTTACTCCACGGTCTCATCCAGCAGCCTCAAATCTCCATCATCTGATATAGAGACAAGCTCGAGGCTGCTATTAGCCTCCTTCTGCTCACTGTCTAGATGGATCAACTGAGTGGATTCACAAGGACAGGAGGAAAAAGGGTACTTGGAGGCACGGACATCAAGGACTCAATCTAGCTGCATTGTACTGCACAGGAGGGGATTTTTCATTATTACATGTCATGATATTTGGTTTTAAACTGAGCAGTCCTTTTCATTAACAGTTACTGAGATATTTATCTAAACGGTTTGGTGTGTCCTTACATGTCAAAAAGCAGCCCTAGGTGAAACAAGTGTAAATTATTCAGTCATTAATTCTATGTTTTGTTTCAAAACATCTGCAGACTATGTCAAGAAGGAACAGATTGTTTTGAATAATGACTGTATTACCTGTAATAATTAAGAAACAAAGACAAAAACAGACAATATATGACTTAAATTTCTGTCAAATATGTTTGTGCATAATTATGCTGTATCAAAATCTTTCTAATGCTTATTTGGATTTAGTCAACTCAAGGAAGGATATAGTAGTACTTTCAACTCGCTATCACAATGAAATAATTTTCCTCCCACTTCATTTGAGAGGATGTTTCACCTTTTTTTCTCTACTTATTATAGTGTGAGTGAATGCATGTTTAATTCTGTCTGCTGCTGATATCTCCCAAGTGGGTGAAGCCAAATTATCCTTGCATCAATAACAACGACGGGGATCAGCATTAATGATGTGAACTAAATTGATTTTTCCTGGCAGTGCACACAGAGGAGGCTTTGCTCTTGCTGGTCAAAACGACTAATTCAACTCAAGGAAGCAGAGAAAAGTGGAAGAAGTTGGAAACATTATATTAAATAACTGCAGAGTATATCTTCAGAGTGATTATGGCTGAGTTTATTAAATAAACAGTAAAAACCTGCACCTAATAGGCTCAGCTTGACCAAACTGCGCGCGCAAAATCATAAAACACACCTCCTGCTGTTGGACAAGTGACATCTCTCGCTTTACTGATCCCAAACAGAAGAACGCATCTTATTAATTCAGTCAGCATTAATTTATTCCGCCCTAGAAACTTCATTAAGCTCAGCTGCCATCTGATTTTCAATCTGGGTAAAGTTTTCACAAGTCGCGTTGATGTGTTGGGTGCGCACAGACGCTCACTGACAGAGACGCACAAAACCTGCTGCAGGAGCTGATCAAACATGCATGAGCGTCATCTGGGTGCATGGCAGTTTTATATAATTTCATTGGGGAGTAAGTTGGGATTTCCATGCTATATATCTGAAAGCAACATAAAAAAAGAAAGGGAAAGGTTCATATAGCCTAGACAGCTTTATAACTTGCTCTTCTTGTGATTAATAACACAAATTAATTAAAGCATAAAAGCTGCTGTCATGCCCCTCAGTGATCGAGTCAGCCTCCAGAAATGCACATTTCAGTGGACTGGAAGTTTGGCTGATAAATGTCATTGCGTGCAGGCACTTCATGCCATTTACCTTACAGTTAAGTGACGCCCTGATTCAAAACTCTGGACTCACCCGCACAAGGTTGCTGACTGCCGCCTGCACGGCGGCAACCGGCACTGTCAGATCCGGGATGGCTTTACCGTCCACCTCCCCCTCCTCGTGCATAATGACCAGGTGGGAGATCTGCTGGGCCACCGGCTCCAGGATACTCTCGATGGTCTTGGTGTGAAACACCGGCATCGTGAACGACTTTTACCGCAGCCTTGACAGAAGAAAGGCGACTGGTCGCTCCAGCACTGATGATATCCCCTCTCTCCTCACCTCCTCGCCGACGCAGGCAGACAAATAACGAGCTGTCAGTCCAGCCTTCTGAGATGAACCCCTCTCCTCCTGGTGGGCACCGTCTCCTCTGATGAGCACCTCGGTAAAGGCTGGACTCAGTCGGTCGGTATCCTCCGGTGGGAGCAACCCAAATCGTGACAGAAGGAATCGCCGCCCTCCACCCAATCACAGCGGAGGAACATATCTGCCAAGCGAAATGGTATCGGTGCGCACTGACGCTTTCTCTGCACGCACGCACGCACGCACGCACGCACGCACGCACACACGCACACACACACACACACTGCAAACGAGATCTCTTCACAAATTACGTCATGCATGCCTGTGTCCCCAAAAAGGAAAGTGTTGGGGTAACTTAATGACCCTTATGTGAAGAGATTGTAATCCCAAGATCTGGTTGGGGAGGTAGTGCAACATCCACAACAGGGAAAGGTTAGAGGCGTAATTGTGGCGTAAAGCTGCTCCCTGCAGCCTCATAAAGGTCAGTTCCACATCTATGGAGAAAAGAGGGATCTATGATTGTTATGTAGAAGAAAATTCTAGTGATGATTTTTAATGCAGCTTTAAACCTACATTTGACATTCGAGCTATGTTCATTAAAAGGTGGTTCAGGAGTTCATGTCTCCAGGCCTCAATGTCCAGGTCTAAATAAAGACTAAGGATTCAGCTTGCTGCTGGCTGAAGCTGAAAGAAGTCTCAGTGATCACCACACAGCACCAGGAGGCCTACACTGTTTCCCCGGCTTTTTATTTATTTATTTTACTTTGAGACTGAAGATACTTAATGGTCAACTGTTAAATGATTCAACACCCATCTAAAAAGCTGAACTTAAACTGTGTGAACATTACATGTAAAACAATATTGGTTACAGGAAGTGTAAAATTTGTCATACACTCCACTTTAAAAGCACTGGTTTGGTCTCGCTCTTTCTTTCTCTATCTCTCTATCTCCCTCTTTCTTGTGTTTGTGTGTGTTGTTGCTGGTGAGATTGTTCCCACTCCTGAAATCTGAGTCTGTGTTAAGGAAACCAGAGACCCCAACAGCAAAACAGCAGTATTTATAACAAGAGTTGGTGTGTGCATGTGTGTGTGTGTGTGTGTGTGTGTGAGAGTGGTTGGTGTGTGCGTGGGTGTGTGTAATGTGTTCAGAGAAGAGACTGGAGGAGGGTGCTAACCAAACCAGACAGACTGGACACTCTAGCCCTCCTGGATGGAACAGACCCAGTATCTGCTCTATCAACTCATCTCATCTCCTCTAGTTAGAAATTGTCCTAAAGAGGAGTAAAGTTGTTCTTGCTGCATCTCAAATCCATATATGGATTGAGACAGAGTAAAAGAAGCGGTAAAGTAAACTGGTGCCTGTTAGTAATTGAGGAGGTGCAGGACAGACTCCAATTGGCTCCTGTAACCCTGCTGTGGACTGTCTGTATATGTTGACTTGTCCAAACAGACTTTGATAGAAAACATTGCAGGAGGTTGCTTAGAGAAATTTTTAAGTGTGTTTTTCGTTATGACCAGTTGAGTTGTGGTTGCTCACAGCATATTAAGATGCTTAGACTACAATGAATCTAGCCTTTCTGTGAAACGTCTCTGTTATGGAGTTAGGTGTGGGTGTTGGAGATATATAAAAAGAGAGGTGCAAGTCACAGGCTGCGACAAAATGTGATGCTTCACCACTGTGCAGAAAAATACTAAAACTGCTTTAATTTGCACAGTTCTGTACACAAATCTTCACAAAACAGTAAATAAATAAACCTTTTTAACATTTTCTGCATAAATTATTTAAAAAATGCCACATTTCTTTCCCACATATATAACATTTGCTGCTTAAAAAAAAACATTAAAAGATATTTCAGTTTTCTTTAATTTGTTTTGCATCTATTCTACAAAATATTTATAAAATAATATGTTATAAATTTTTTTATAATATTCTATAAAAATATAGCTGTATCATTTTCTACTATACCATACCATTATCTACATCGCTTTATCCATTAAGGGTTGCAGGTAAGCTGGAGTATACATTTAGCAGGTGAGAGGCAAGGTACACCCTGGACAGGTCACCAGTCCATCGCAGGGCCAACACAGAGAGACAAACAACCATTCATGCTCACACTCACCTCTATGGAGAATTTTAGAGTGACCAATTAACGTAACATGCATGTCTTTGAACAGTGGGAGAAAGCTGCAGAACCGAGAGAGAACCTACGCATACACGGGAAGAACATACAAACTCCACACAGAAAGGCCACTGCCCTCCAGGTTCGAGTTACCCTCCCGCCCTCAAGCCTATGCTCGAACCAGTGACCTTCTTGCTGTGAGGCTGCGGTGTTAACCACCACACCACCGTGCAGCCCTATGTGTCAGGTGTATTGCAACAACAATAGCTTTTATACCAGGGAAGACAACCCTTTTACTTTTTAATGTTGATATGTTGCTTAGGCAATACGTTTTGTTTGATTCACACAATTTATTAGGATTATTTTATTATTTGATGCTTTTTTATTTACGGGCCTGAATCAGAAAATGAAACTGGGCACACTGCAGGACCCTCTGATGGGGTTGGGCATGACAGCAAACAGGACAGGCAAGTCAACTTGACTGACTCAGGAACAGGAAAGCAGCTGTGGTCTGGCTTCATGCCAAGTCCATGAAAGGCAAGACATCTGCAGATATATTTACAGTTTCTTCTTTCAGACAAAAGTAAGGTGGAAGATGTTTGCTTTATCTTGACATGTTTTGACTGGCATCTTCAGTCTTCCTCAGAAGATGACACTTCTGAGGAAGAGTGCAGACACCACCTAACTTTTTCTGAAATAAGAAATTGAAAATATATTTGAAGAAGGAAGGCAAAATGAACCTTTTTGAGCTAAGACATGTGCAGATTTAGAGAGCTAGGTGAGAATATACAAACCCCTGGAATTGGACTGGTAGGGTCCCTCTAGACCCCAAAACTGAAAGGATCGGTTCTGGCTCAAATGAACCAGAAGGTGCAAGGAGCCAAAGCTTGGCAAAAAGCAAATCCAGGCATCCAGTTGCTACCTTCAGTCTTCCCCAGTGTCCAGTGGGACTGCAGATATATTCCTCAGCATGTATCTCCTGCAACTACTTAAGTTAGTCTGTATATTGCCTTGTAGATCTCAGGTATCTGGAACTGAAAAATACTGTGATTAGAGTAACTTGTCAAGAGCTATAAGTTACTTTAAATGTACATGCCTGTACTTTTCCACATCCATGTAGTAATCCAGACCACCTGAACTGAACTAACTCACCTTATAATACAAACTAAAGTAAGACCTATCAAGCAAGAGCAATACAAAAGATATTAGAAGTTATTCCCCTGTCTTGTAAATGTTTTACAGTTAAACATAAAATCATGCAGCCTCACGTAGACAATTTAGGAAATGCAGCTACTTTTATTAATATATTGCAGTTAATACAATTTGATACTATATGATTCAATACAAATTTATTGTCAGACATGTTTGAAATTTGTTTTGCATCACATCTGCCAGCTGTTTACACACAACAATACTTAAAAGGGGTAGTGCACCCAAAAATGTGGGTTTTACAGGGTAAAACCAGATTATGTTTTTCGTGACATATCAACATCATGAGCACATTTTAGAAACCCCACAGCCCTTCCCTCCAAATGCAAACTGATGGGTATGGCCTAGCAGGCATAGAAAACCACACCCACCAACGCATCTGAAGGGATATGAACTTATATGGTGTATATTTGCTAGTTTCAGACTTCTATTCTTTCACAGAGTTTCTGATGAAATATTCCTGCAATTGGATGGATTTGTGCTTTTGAGGGGTGTAAAAGTAACACCAGACTTTATTCTTTACCTGCTGATCCTCATATGGTGACAGACAGCAGCTCAAATCATAACAGCAGCAACTTACAGCTGCACTTCCTGCAGCTGCCACAACCCGCCGTGCGTCTCCACAGCTTTCCAGAGCTGTTGGAGCTGCTGATAAGGTCAGCACAACAGCGCTAATGGCTCAGACTGATATGCTTCAGGACTACTTAGTTCTTGTGTAGTAGAGGGGATTGGGTGGAGTTCAGCAACAAAGTAAGATGTGCAGTTACACTTTAAGCAGTACTCACATGAAATTTGCTCACTTATGCACAGTATATCAAGGACTATACACACACACACACACACACACACACACACACACTGAATTCCCCAAAGTTCTCACACTAACTCACACACTTACAAGTCCATGCCATTGTCATCAATACCCCCCAATACCATCACAGACACTGGCTTTCACACCTTTAACTGCAGGCAGTTTTTGTCGTCTTTGCCAAACCAATAACAGCTGAAGCATTGATTCATATGACCACATATGTGTCCACTGTCTATTTATTCATTCCAGGAAACTTATTGCAGTTTTGTTACAGAGTTGACTATGACTTCCTGGTAATACAGTGTGAGATTACATTTAATTTATATTGTATTCTTAGTTTGTGTATTTATTTCAAACTAAAATTTCAGATAAAAGGGGAAGATTTAATACACAAGCATCACTGTACTGAGTGACAGGGCCAGTGGCTTTATTGATCACAGTGGCATAAGAATTTCACCTGCAGTACTGCCTGAAGGCTAAAAAGTCACATGCATCCATCAGTGGTTTTCAGCCCAGACTCTATTACACACATATATTCACATCACTACACTCTGTAGAAGTACAAAGACTCTTCCTCCCCTCCTCTGCTTTACCTCGGTTCTCATCACATTTAACATTTTACTTTCATGAAGTACTAGATCTGTCAATAGTTGCTAAAGTAAAAATTATTCTGTTGGTCACAAAACAAGCAAACAAACAAACAAACAAAAAAAAAACAACAACTCTAAATTCCTTCACCCAACACAGGCATGCCTATGTTATCTTTACTCAGCAGTGCCCTCTAGTGTTTCTCTCATTAAAATTTGAACTGACCGTCTTATAACTCACTTAATTTAGATTTGTTAATTTCTGTATTGACTATATTTGTAACACAATCAACACTCTGCAAATGTTGTTTTCTTCAGAGTTGTTTTTTTTATGTTAAAGGGCAAAACTCAAAACACTACAGAAGACTACAAACGCTACTGAAGTGCAGCATTTGCAGGCTTGTGCGTGTGTGTGTGTGTGTGTGTCTGTGGGGGGGGGGGGGGGGGGGGGGGGCGTTGATGTGGTATTCTGGGTAATTGTGGTTGGGGCTGGTTAGGGCTGGAAATGACAGCAATAGAAGTCTATATTCACAAGACTATATTCTTGTGTGGAAGTATGGATGTACTTGTGTGTATGTGTATATATGTGTATATATATATGTATATATATATTTATAAATATGTATACATGCATAATTTCTCCTTCTAAAAACATAAGTAGGTAAGCAGGATGATTGTATAAGGTAACTATTAATTTTTTGGGTGAGGAGTAAATTTTACTTCCTGCTACCCCTTTTCAGACATGTCGATTGGTATAAATACACTGCTAGATGGCTGTGTATGTTGTTGGTAAAGAAGTGACCAGTCTGAAATAAACTGAACTGAACTGAACTGAACAGATTATCACAGTTGAACATGTTTAGATGACTTTGCATTTATCTTTTAAATACGTTTGAGTGATATTTTAATTATTAAAGCAGACATGTATGTCCCCTCTCAGCGGCTTACTGTTTTTTAAGTGTAACGACAAGAAAAGCAACTCAGAGGGTCTTAACAGTTCTATGTGGCTATGTTTCCTTGCAAGCACATAGAAAAAAAGAGACAGAATCTTTAAGAGTGTGGAAATTACTGAGAAAGATCACAGTTTGATACTAAAATTGTGTTTATTTATCGCAAAACAAAGCAACAGGAAATGCTTATGGAATAAAATAAAATAAATATTGTACTAAATAATACATACTCTGATTCAAAATATGTTAATGTTTGTGTAACTTATATTATTCATGATAAAATAATTAAAAACTTTTATTTACAAATGAAAAAGTGAAAAAATCCTGCAGAAATGTTGCCCTGTTTATTGAAAAATTTTATGATAAAATCTGTCAGCTGCTCTTGAAATTCATAGTGGAAATATTAAAACATCATGGCATTAAAAAAAATACTTTAACTTACATTTTCAAACATAGCTATAAACTTTATCCTACTTTAACATCCTTGCATGACCCTCTCCAAGAGGCAAACCTGACAACGTGTCGGTTTTCCCACGAGAAACCAAATATGCAACATGTGCACACACTTACAAACACATAAAAATTACACACAGTGTTTATGAAACTGCTGCCAAAATTTGGTTTTAGAAATAAGCATCGCTAAATGGAAATAAGCTTTTGCTACAGATTCATTTCTGCGGATACATCAGTCCTTTTGTGTATTCAGAGAGACCAGTATTTTTTGCAATCCAAACATTGTAGTTGGTCACCTGTGTGTAAACACCTGGCTTGTTTTTACTGGCGCAGCCATCACCCCAGCTCACCACCCCAAACAGAAACATGCGGTCTGATGCTTGGCACACCAGTGGACCACCGGAGTCACCCTGTGAGGAGGGAAGTCAGTCAGTAACTAAGACATGAAAACTGGCTCCTATTCTTCAAGATAACATGGAATTACTACTGAACTGATGGTTAAAAGACTAGTTAAACATCGGTGTGTAAAACTTATTGAGACATATTCTCCCACATCTAGTTTCCCAGTGCATGCATTGACACATATTCATGTAGTCGGCTGTATGCTTACTTTGCAGGCATCTGTGCTCCAATCAGGGCTTGCTGCACAAAACATGTTGTCAGTGATGAGATTTTCATAGGGTAGTCCTTTTTTGCACTCAGTACTGGAGAGCAGGGTCACATCCGCCTGTTTCAAGAGTTGTGAGTATGACCAAGAATCTGCAAATGACACAGTGTCAGGTGTAAGACTCACTAAAGTGGCTATAAGATCAGTCATGAGCATAAAGGTAAGAGATTCTGGCATTCTTACTATATGTTTCCTTCCCAAATCCTGCAATGCTGCACGTGAGTCCTGGAGGAAGCTGAATGTGAAGTGGAGGAAGGCAAGCTGTTCGCACCGATGCTGTCCTAACTGCACATCCCCCATTAATGTTTTTGATCCTCAGCAGTGCTGAAATGTAAAAATATATACAGGTATTAGCTATGGACTCAAAGTACTTCCTCATGTATGCAATAAATGGATGCAAAATAGTATTCATGCGCACCTATGTCGTTGTTGAAGTTGGAATCATTATAATGTTGGTGGATGATCAGTTTTTCCACAGTAAAGCTCTGCTCTCTTTTGGTATCTGTGTCATTGATAGCTGTCTTCCCCATATACACTGACAAATGCTTGAGTTTGGTATTGACACTGAACAGAGCAAAACACAAATGGTCAACAAACACACATACACGGTGGATAAATATCTTACATACTGATGTGAGACATGATAGTATGGGAAATGTAGAGGAGAAAGTGATCCAGTGTTGTGTTTTCTCACCCATCATGGAAGCAGTGTGCAGCTGTAAGAACCCAGCAAGGCGAGATGAGAGAGCCACCACAAAGGAATTTGTGGCGCTTAAAGAAGATAGCAGCAATCCATGGGTGTGACTCTATGGGTATGAAAGAACCACCCACAATCTTTTTCGTCCTCCGCTCAGACCGTTCGCCACATGTCAGCTCTAGAGGAACACACAGAAAGGATCAGTGTGCTGATCAAAGAAATCACTTGATGGCATTGAGGATATATGAAAGGACAAATTTACCTGTATCCACGGGGGGGGATGGAATCATTCTTGGTCTAATTGTTGGTCTGACTGTTGGTTTTACTGTTGGTTTCATTGATGGTTTTACTGTTGGTTTCATTGTTGGTTTTACTGTTGGTTTCATTGTTGGTTTTAAGGTTGCTGGAGCACCTGTGTTGGAGCAGAAAACAGACACCTTTAGAGCTTAATGAAATGCCGAATATTTTAATACTTTATTCTATGTAAAATGTGAATAAATTAATAAATTTGTTCAATATAAAGTGAAATGTGAATTCTCAGTCTTACATCTGGAAATTTTACAGAATTCGCTCACAACTTTCCTTCCTTTTCTAACGTAACACCAAGGCATCAGGCTCTGGTCAGGATTCCTAATGTTAAAGCACAATTATATTAAAGATGTGACACGTCTTTTTATCATGTTTCAGCATCAAATTTAAAATATACCTGCAGTAATTATGGTTTCCAACTCCCTTTGAAGCTTCCCAATGGTGCCTCACGTGATTCCAGTAAAGGCACCTGTGACCATGAAATGATTT
Source organism: Melanotaenia boesemani (assembly GCF_017639745.1). Lineage (NCBI taxonomy): Eukaryota > Metazoa > Chordata > Actinopteri > Atheriniformes > Melanotaeniidae > Melanotaenia > Melanotaenia boesemani. The sequence continues at coordinate 15,722,798 of NC_055697.1, forward strand.
ATTCACAAATCCCCTGTAACTGCTGCCATTCCCAGTCTTACACATCCCTGCAGATTACAATACAAATATAGTACAGAACATTTTATAGTCTGCTCATAGAAAATGAATATTACTATAACAATTTTGCCTGAACTGGTGACTTACCTGTCTTTTTGGACCATTTTCTTGTAAATGCCTAATGGGAGCAGAAAGAAGAAGAAGAAGAAGAAGAAGAAGAAAAAAACAAACAAAACAAAAACAAAAACAAACAAACAAAAAAAAACTCAGTTTTGTATTGTTATGCAACCTTCTCCTTTAAACTTCAAGTTATTTCCACTCTTTTGTGCTTACCATGTTGACATTAAGTGCTGCAAAGATGGAGATGATGACTAATAGCTTCATCTTCCCTTCTGGTTTTGCTTCTGCTTTCTAGAGATATTTTTGTCTGAGAATGAACAATAAAATTACAGAAATGAAACATAATCATCCTGGAGGAGTGGGCAGAAAGCTCCTTTGTCCTTATATAGATTTCATTACAAACCGGTCAACAAAGCTGTAGATGAAGGCATGTGATTTTTCTGTCTGGGTTTAAGTGTGAATCACATCAGTGGTTAGTAAAACTGATGTTTTTGTCTGTCTTGTTCAGATATATTCTTAAGTTGGGAAATTTACCTCAGGCATGGATCATCATGTAAAATGCAAATTATTACAAATGGCTTTTAATTAATTAATTAATTTGTTTATTTTGGTGGTGGGGGTGGGGGAAGGGGGGTTACATGTGCATTTATTTCATAGTAAAAAAAAAAAGGGTTTTCAATGCTGCGTGTGCTCTGTACTGTAAACATACTTTCTATCTGTACAGTGAGTGCAATATCAATTTAGGTTAGTAGATTACAGCAAAGTCTCTGAACACCATTACATCACATTAGTTTTACAATGCGTACAAATGTTGTGCTTACATATATTCTAGATATAAGTTGTCAAAAAGATAAAGATTAAAAGCAAACATGTGCATTGTATAATATTTACTTAAATTTAGTTAATGAGAACATTTCTTACATATAAATATTATTGAATCTGTTGTAAACATTCATGAGGTAAACTAAAACATGTTTTATTTAAAGAATGCATCAGCCAAGGAGGTCTTAAAGATTTGTTTACCTTCCTGATGTCTCTGTTTTTCCCAGCAGTAGTGAATTTTCTCCTCCTTGTCTCTTCTGATATGTTGCTTAGTTGTGGGACAACTTAGACTAACACTGTTAAGTTGTTCTGTTATGGCAGGACTGATCCTCCCCTTGTTTCCTTCCATTTAAATACATAGAGGAGTGGGAGGTGAAGTGGCTAAGCAAATTTGTCAATTTGTCACATCCTGTGACACATATAATGAACACCCTCTCCCCCTTAAACATGGTTATTCAGTTAAAAGATATATCCAAAATTGGTCATGTGTAATCATCTGTATGTGACAGGTTGTAGATAGATATATAACAATCAGAGAAACTTGAAATATGGACTGAATAATCAAATTTAAGTGAAGACAAACTACTGAATGAATATTTTGAGAACTGTGCATGTGTAATATGACTATTTCATAACTTAAGAAAGGGGATGGCTCTTAATTCAAGCTTATTCTAAGAACTGCTAATTTATTTAAAATCTGAAGACATAGTTTGAGTTATGTTGGCTGAACACCAGCACAGAAAATGAGGTCTTTTATATGTACATTAAAATATTCTTATTATATTTGGTGTGATTTTCCTTGTGCATAATTATTTCTTAAAACTTGACCCCTGTATGTGTTTATCTAAAGAGTTATTTAGAGTGATAATGTTTCACTTCTTGTTCATAATCACACCATGCATCTATTGATTAATATATCTACTTTTTTTTTTATCATATTTGGATCTGAATCTTTAGTTAATGATAAATTACAGTATATATTATCCAAATTTGACTCCAAAATTTGGTTTTGATAACAGGGAAGCTGTCTCAACAATTAATAGTTTTGCTTATCTGACCATAATAATATAACACAACTTCCCCCCAAATAAAAAGTGTTGGCTAGAATCTTGCAAGGAAATTTCTGAATTTAAAACATCCCCCATAGATTACTTCATAAATAACCCTGACGTCAGTGTTAATCACATTTCCTCCTTTCTGATGGTGACAGTAATGGGATACTTTTTACTCTGTGCAACGCCAGAAGTCTTAGATGGATAAAATAAATACAAGCACAATGCCAAGTTCAGAACAGCTGAGCAGCACAGCTTAACTGGATAATGTTGTGACAGCATGTACATGAGAAGTCTCATGCAGGTGTTTCAAATGAAGAACTATATAAAAAATATCCAAAGCAGTAAAATACAGAGAATTTGTGGTGAACCAGCTGCATGCTGGAGAATTTGATTTCGTCATTTACTGGCTATTATTATTCTATTTATTAGAGTTAGGTTGACGCCAAAAGTATGTATGCAGGACTGCAGGTGCATTGCTTCAAACTTTAAAAGAATTAGCATCTGCTGTGTCATTACTTCATGGAATTCATCCTAAATATAATAGCTTCTAGATTTATTTAGAAAGAGGAAGCACACTGAAACATGCACAGAAAATGACAAATGCTTTAAAATAATTTGTAGATATAAATCTAAAGTTAATTGACACAGCTGCACTTTGACTTAGTTAAAGTTTAGTTACAACTTTAGATTTTTTTCACTGCTCTCCTTCACACCTTTTAAAAGGTGCAAATCACATCTCTCATATGAACAGCTGTGACAGGAAACTGGTCAGTCACAGCGTAGAAAACATTTAATTTGACACACCACCCAATTCTCACTTACAAATGTTCCCTCAGTAATGGGACTTTTGAATCACACAAGTATTAAGCTACTCTATTTGATAATATAATGATCATCAGATAAACTTTAAAGCTTGTAAGACAACTCAGATGAGAGGTTTGTTTTTATTTTATCTTGCACATAGGTGAAATCTAAACTGGTTATACTGAATAAAATCATAGCTATATCATTTTCTGTATCATTGAATCTACTGAACACACTATACCCAGACTTTTGGAGTAATGCATTAGAACTGCTTATCTTTTTTCAAGCCGTTTAGTTTGTATATAAGGTTTTTAATTAGTTTGACAATATTATTTAGATTCAAGTGGCTGTGTAAGTTGAAATTTTGTTCAATTGGAAAAGTCTTAACTAAAAGGTTTGCATTCATTTGCATATATAAGTAGTTAGATTTTGGGCTTTAGAGACCTGAGAAGTGACATGTTTTGAAATATATTTCACAGACAATTTGTTTTTCGTACAGTTGTTTTTTTCTAATTGTATAATGGATGAAGAAAACTTCTGTCATGATTATGGGATATGTGTGGGAATTATGCGGGTCCTGTCTTGTTCATGGGATTATGGTTATGTTAATGAGACGAATGTGGGTTATGGTCATGTCTAGTCCATCATGTTCATGTTTAATTTAGTTAAGACCTTGTTTTGGTATTATGGGGTGTATTAGGCTTTTGTTTATATTATGGTTTTAGGGTTCTTGGTTTACAATATGTTTTGTTAAGGCTCTTGTGTTATAGGCAGGTTTAGTTATTTTATACCTTGTCAGGTCCTTTTGATTCAATCTCCAGCATGTTTCATGGTTTCAGCATCATGGTTTGTCATTGTTTTCTTTCATGGATCCTTGTAATCGTTTCTAGTGTTAGGATAACCATATTATGTCTAGCCTTGTTTTGAGTTCTGGAATAAACCATTAATCATCTATTCCATTTCTGCCTCGTCTCCTGAACTCTCTGCGAGTGGGTCTGCACTTATCCTTCCCCCGGAAATCATGACACCTTCCACTTTTCTTAATCCCTTGAACCAGACTATCTGTGCTGGATAACCTGTGGAGTTCTTGGATGCTTTTAATGGAAATTGTCCTGTATAAATATGGACTTTTAGGATGCTATGTACGATAGAGAACGTAATAGTTTCACTTTGCGTGTCTTTCATCAGAAGAGGTTTGCTGACAAAAAGCACTGCAACATCATTTCATGCTCTGTTTTACATCTTTCTTGTATTACATATTTATACTAAAATGTTTGTTATAAACCTACTGCAATAAATGGGTCTGAAATTGATTTGAACTATATCAAAAAGTATAATAAAATCCATGAAGTCACTGAATGTAATTTGCAGAAATATTGGTAGGCGTAATGATGTCCTCTTTGTAGAGATTGAGTTTGTGTGGTGTAGGCTCTTTGCTCATGTGCATATAGAGCAGGGAAGAGACATCCACTGGGAAGTTATCACTTATGATTCATATCGAGGCAACAGATTTAAATGTGCCCAATTGTGATCAGATAAGAAAAAAATTGCATGTAAACCAGGCAAAGAAAAAAAGAAATCATAGTGGTGTCCAAGTCACTCAGCAACCAGCATTCTTTTAAGTTTGCCATTCTGTATAAAACTAAAATGTGTCTTGCTTTACAAACTCAGTGAAGTCATGGACAGCTGCAGTAAATCTTATTCTGTAAACAATGAAGAAAAAGATGTTTCTTTCACCCCAGGTGCAACCAAAGCCATTTTTATTCCTGGGTCTGTCTATAACTTACTTGTCCATGAGTTGAATCGTCTGCTGGGCTTCCAGTTAGCAGGTCTTTGTGGCAAGCCTATCACACTATCTAATCGTCATTACATCAGCTCTTTCTCACGCTCGTAGCCGTTTCCTCACATTTTGTGGTTAATTGCTTATGTTTTGTGGTCTGCTGTGTGCTCATCCTTTGTTTAAAATATTGTGAAACGTTGAGCTCTCTATGACAATTAAAATGGCTGTTATTTGTACATATTTCTTGCACAAAAAATGTTGCAATATAAAAGATCCCATGACTGTGGACAATTGAAAGACTGGAACCTATCCCAGCAATTAGCAGGCCAACATAGAGAGACAAACAACCACTCATGCTCACACTCAGTCTGTGAGCGAGTGACTGATTAACCTATGTCTTTGGATGGTGGGAGGAAGCCAGAGTACCCAGAGAGGACCCATGCACACACGGGGTTAACATGCAAACTCCACACAGAAAGACCACTGTTCAAAGCTGTTCAAACCTCCAAGACACACACACACACACACACACACACACACCCACACACACACACACACACACACACACATATATATATATATATATATATATGTCTTATGAGCATTTGTCATGGAATCATCAAAATCACATTTTTGTTTAGGATGCTACAGTATACAAATACAAAATTCTTAGAACCATGATGACAAAACACACCCCACGCTGATATAACCCTCTTTCAATTATCCTTATATTCAATACTTGTGTAGACTTAGTACAACGAGGACTGATTAGTTTTTCTCAGTCGCTTTGGTACATTTCTAGAATCATCTTTGACATTTGCAAAACAGTAAGTGCCTTTCTCAAAGCAATTCGTACAAACAGCAAAACAACATGGATTACCTGCAAAAGACAGTCTCCTGCTCAAAATTCTTAGTTTATCTCTCAAAAGTAAATATCTGTGTCAGTGAACATGCCAGTGCCATTAGAATGACAAGCCCTTGTGTCATTGTGTACAAATACAGTCAAATTTCTTATTCATGTCAATATAACAGTGTGTTATGGCGGGATATTCTGATGTAAACTATGGCTAAAGTTTTGCTGACAATTATTGTAAATGGTAAGTTACATCTTTGTGTATGTGGGAGATTGATTGCAAGAGACTGGACAAGATTCACATTTAAGCTTTATTGTTTGCACTGTAATTTGTTGACACACCATGTCACTGAGATTAAGACAGGAAAAGACAGCATTGCATAGCACACACACAAAAAAAAAATAGAAATGTGAACATGGGGCAATTAGGGAAAATTGTACATGCAGTGCTGTAGGAATTTCAATGTAGTCTTCAGCATCTCCTGATGTTCTTCTCACAAATTTTCATTCACATTACAATGAACATCTTCTTTTGCGATGCAGCGAGAAAAAATCTTTGTGTCTCATCCACCATGAAGCCACCCCAAAAAAACTAGGATGGAAATGTATAGAAAAATGCTTGAAGGATGTGAAGACTAACTAATGCCTAAATGCTGTTGGGGAGTGAGACTGTCCACAGAGACCTATTATAATACATTTTGATCAACATGACAATTGATAATGTAGGAAACGGCAAAGAATTGTACATAATCATTTGCATGAATGTCCCAAAGCATTTGCAACTTGATCAAAGAAAAATAAACTGATTTTTATGTGGATGAGTGACACAATGATGTGAAGACTGAATAGGTAGTTTTGAGAATTTTAATTCAGATCTGAGAAATGTACTAAAGCGATTAAGAAAAACTGTAAATAAAACAACCAGCCAAAACCTGGGATAATAATTTAAGCTTGTATATAGCACCATCTAGTGACCAAATTATGACATTATTAATTTAGGAAACACTCCCTTTCAGCTGCCAGGGAGTTTCCCAATTTTTTTTTTTTTTTTTTTGGAGGGGGGTTAAAAAAATCAGACAGTAAAAAGACTTCAAACTCACAGACCAATATTTTGTTAGCTGGTTAGGGTGTAGACTGATAGGGAAATCCCCCTCATCAGGAACCCTTTCTACAACGTGTTTAGACGCGCATGCGCAAAATAATTCCAGCCTGTTAACGGTGTACTTTCACTTTGCCCAATGACGCTTTGGTGACTCGCTGTAGCTTTTCGTGCAAAGCTACCACATAAACAGAACATACAGTTTAGCTTTAAAGTCATAGTTACTGGATGAAGGTACACTTTCGCTGGACTAAACTTTTCAGACAAACGAAACGTTAACAATATGGTTAGCTAACCGAGAAACAACTATGTTCTGACATTCACGTTCGCCAAGTACCATCTGTTGACTCTGACCTCCACGACAGGTGAGTGGATAATGTTGTCATTTTAAATGTTACCTCTTGTTTATATTTTGTTGGACACAGCTGAACTGCCAAGCCCTCTTTGAGTTATTTGACTTCAAATAACATTATATTGTTAATCTTAAAGCAACAAATGACTGAAATAGCCAGTTAGCCATGGTAGGAGGAAAACAAAAAACAAAACAAAACAAACAAAAAACAACAGTAAATGCAGTTATAATGTTGTAATGTACACCATTTTTAAATGGGTGTCTGCAATGTTTTAACTAAAATAATCAAATGACAAGCATCTACAAAAGGTAAAAAATTATTCTAAACTAGAGATTATGCTGTCATAAATAGAATAGCATTACAATATAATGTTAACAGTCACACCTCATGGAGCATGATACAGATAGGGTACAGGCATAAACAAATAGATAAAAAGGAAAGAAATCTTGAAGTCCAGAACTATCAGGACAGAACTAAAAGTTGATTTCTTTTTCTGAGATCTTAGCAGAGTGCAGTTCTCAATCATGGAGCGGCCTGGCCTCAAACAGAACCAGCTGTGTGGCTCTTGGGAGTTTAAGGAAAGACTTGGTATGGGAGGCTTTGGGCATGTCTACCTGTACCAACACCTTGTAAGTCGTGTCACACATTAAGTGCATCCTGGAAAGTGTAATCTCAAAGCCCAGATGTATCTTGCTTTGTTTTACTTTTTTTTGTATTCGGAGCAGGAGACAGGAGCAAAGATTGCTTTGAAACTTTGCCGCTTGGAGCTCAATCACAAGAACAAAGACCGGTGGAGCAGAGAGATTCAGATCATGAAGAAGTGAGTATCTATGTCTATTTTTTTCTTTTATGATACAATATTCTTTGCACAAGTTTAATTTTAAATTTAGTTTTTATGAGACCATTGTGATACGTTTGGTTTTCACAGGCTGAACCATGTAAATATTGTTCAGGCCAGAGAAGTTCCAGCAGAGCTCAGCTCCATTGCTTTAAACGATCTACCACTGCTGGCTATGGAGTACTGCTCAAGAGGAGACCTACGCAAGGTACCAAATAAGTACTTTAGAAATACCTCAATTGTCTTTCTTCTAAGTTCTTGCACATAACTGAGAAGTTGTTCCAGGTGCTGAATAAACCAGAAAATTGTTGTGGGCTAAAGGAAAGTGAAATCCTCTCATTGCTCAGTGACATTGGTAAAATTTTTATCATATTTAACATCAATCACTTTAATCACATTTTGATGCATAATCTACATGCATTTTGTTTTTCCACAAATAAAGGTTCTGGTATTCAGTATCTCCATGAAAATAAGATCATTCACCGAGACCTAAAGCCAGAGAACATAGTTCTGCAAGAGATTGATGGGAAGGTGAGTAAATAACCCTTCACACATATCTGTAGCCTGCATAATCTAGAATTTCCTTTATATGGTATATTATGTGTTATGTTTTCCATTGTTTTTCTGTTATTATGGACATATTTTTTTTCCCTCAGCTTGTCCATAAAATCATAGACCTGGGTTATGCAAAAGATCTGGATCAGGGCAGTCTCTGCACATCCTTTGTTGGAACACTTCAGTATCTGGTGAGTTAGTGATGCATGTATTATAAATTCTATAGTAATCAGTAGTTGTTTTCAGTAAATGTCAACAGTCGTGCCCTCTTATTATAAATCTTTCTGTGCAACTGGCAGGCTCCAGAGCTGTTTGAGAGTATACCCTACACTCTGACTGTGGACTACTGGAGCTTTGGGACCGTCATCTTTGAATGCACATGTGGCTTTCGGCCTTTTCTGCACCACATGCAACCTGTACAGTGGTGAGCCAAAATGTGTCTCATCTGTTTGCAGATGAACCCGTTTGTTGCAGCAGTTCCAGTTTTGGTAGAAGTCAATCTGAAAGTCACAGTAGGTTTACTTTTGCAGAAAGGAATTTACAATAATGTTCTGCCCCTAAATTTAACTGCATAGCAGTTAATGTAGAAGTGCAGCAAAATATGTGCTGAATCCAATTTAATCACATCATTGTCATGTAGCAAACCTGCTAGATAGATCATTTTATTTATCCCTTTCGAGAAATTCAGTTGCCTAGTAGCTCATCCATACACACATCCACAAATAAAAATATTCAAAATTAAAAATGTACATTAAACTAAGGCTGTCCGAATGTGCACCCTGCTCTCTACATAGTGCTCTATATACAGGCCACGCCATTTTGTAGGGGTGTCCGAATGTCCAGAGAGGAAAAAGTAGGGCACTCAAAATTACCCACAATCATTTTGAAAAGTAGTGTGCATCAATGGTCACTAGACGGGTCAATATAGACCATAATGCGTTGCAGGCAGAAGCTCAACATGGCGCAAGGAGGTGAAAAAACATTTTTTATTGAATATATATGCAACAAAGAATAAAATACAACATAAGGAATAAAAATAAAAATATTTACACACAACTTTGGATTGGATTTGGAATGACATCTTGACGTGGTGACGGCTGGTAGTCGCATGGTTTGCAGCTAGGAAAAAATAAGCAGCTTCGTGTCCGAATCACCAAAAGAAGGAGTGCACTTTGTAGTGTGCTATATAGTGCAGCCCTATTTAGTGAACGAGGGGTTAGGGAGTAGGGTGGACATTCGGACACAGCCAATGTAAAATCACATTAAATACAATCAACGATCACTTGTTTAACAGCTTAAAAACAATGAAAAAGGAAGATGCTGTAAGAACCCACAATTAGTAAAAGACCATCATTGTGATAAATAAATACTGTTGTTAATAAAATAAAAATAAAATGACCATAACCAGGTGTTCCTGGATGTTATTAATATCTGGATGTCTTCAGTATTATTAAAAATGTAAAAAAAAAAAAAAAAAAAAAAAAAAAGAAATGTTTATATGAACCTTTTCATCAGAAGGCCTTTTTTTCTGCCTCCTGTCTGCAATAGCATACCAGAAATACATTAAACATATTTTTCACAACTACAATGACTATATGTATAATCGTGGCCTCAAAAGAAAGTCAAGACAGGTGAGATCAGTCTCAGAATCAAAATGTGTGTTACTGTGTCAGACCTTATTCAACTGGAACACAGTAGAAAATATAGATGGTTATCTCTGCCTGGAAGAAAACACATTACTTTCAGTGAAAACCAGAGAATAGTAGTCCAATTCATCTAGAAATTAGTAAAGTAATGTCTTTTTAGTAACTGTGTAAAAGTAGAAGCTAAAAACGTGAATCTGAGAGGTTTTGCAGATGTTTGATTAGTGCTGTTACACAGGTAAATAAATTGATAACATATTTTGTTTTTGATTAGCTCCCCCTCTATTCATCATCAGTCAGGAGAATTGGGGGATAGCCCCCTAAATTGACCTTAGAAACACCATGATGATCCAGAAAGAAGTGAACCCCAAGAGTATACCATAGGAAGGGTGAATTCTTCATTATAAAAGGTCCTTAATCTGTATGTAAACTACTGTGACCTTCATGATTCACTTCAAACAAACATAGCAGAACACACTAGCTGTGTTTTTTTTGTCCAAGGTAACCTTAGATTTAGTGTCTCAAATCCTACATGGCTCATTAAATCGCAGAACAAACGTTCCTTCTGGCTAAAGTTCAGGCTTGTACACTTCACCAACACTCCGCTGAGATTTTAAATGAGCCACATCTGCTGTGTACATTGTTTCTCTTTTGACAGGCAACCCGATGGCCAAGTTAAAGTATTTGCATCCAGGTCTTGTGAAAACTTATAGCCAAAAACACTTATCAGTTTAGTCTTCACCACCTTGATGTTACCCACAGCTCCGGTGCCAATAACAGACATAGCATTAACAGATTTCTTTTGCTGTGAAGTGGCAACAGGCATCCTTGGCCTGATAGCAGCATTCCCTTTAGCGGGTTGTCGGTCTTTTCTCAAAACTTGACTCCATGTTGGCTAAGAGACTGGTCCCACAGGATTATCTGTTGTCAGGTTTAGAGCAGAGGGTCCCACAGCAACCCTCACACAACAATCCAAACTCAAAAACTCCGCTGTTGGAGCCCCATGTACCGTTTTGCCCAGATCAGTGGCTTCCTCTGTCACCAGCGTCCCCTCCAGAATGGCACCACACTTTGAAACAGTGGATAGTTCCCAAACACACCCTTTGCGATTAAGCTCCACTGTGATAAACTAAAATTCTTCACTTACATCAGACTGAAGCTGCATCGCTTGTTTTAACAGGCAGACCTCAACGTGCAATTGTTCAGTCTTCCCCAGTAGACTGGAACATAAAGATAACTGGTGGCAGATCATCTAGATAACGAGAAATAAATCTTAGAATATCCTCCCTGCATTCAGTCATTAATGTGAGGCAACTTTTTAAATGATCAACTTTCTTTTTTGGGTCTTTGTGAGATATGTGCCGCTGCGTGGTTCACAAAGATCAAACAACACTTTCTTGAGGCCTCAGTCCATTCAGAATTAAAAGTGTTTGCAGCCAAACAAACAATCTCATCTGGACTCATTGTCTTAATTTTCACAGCAAGAAAATTAAGCAACTCATCCTCCACAATTATCTTGCCATCAGCAGTTTTGTAGATTTTATCCAAGACCGTTGGACATCACTAGTAACAGATGAACCCAGGTCACGTAGTGCCCTGGCTGCGCAGCTGCCCGCCATGTTACACACTTCCTTTAATACAGAAATCTGTATATAACATACAAAAATTCATGTATCACATTTCATTTTTTTTTATATAATGGGGATGACAAAATATCCATGTATGAAATTAGGAGTCACTACAGATTGTTTCAGAACATTTAGTCGATTTGGTTGTTGGATGTATGTTCTTTATTTGGCTTCATTTTTTCCTTCTTTTGTAGGACAAGCAAAGTCAAAAACAAAGGTCTTAAAGACATCATGGCAGTCGAAGACATGAATGGAGAGGTTCGCTTCTCTTCGCATCTGCCATACCCCAACAATCTCAGCAGGTGGAGACAAAGAAAAATTTGTACATACAATCATGGTTATCCCATTCTTAGTAACTAGTATCCAACCTGTGTGTTTGTGTGTGTTCATAGGCCACTGTTGGAGCCAGTTGAGTCTCTTCTTCAGATGTTGCTACTTTGGGAACCTTCAATGCGAGGTGGAGGACTGGATCCTGAAACAAATAAGCCATACTGCTACACCATTATGCAGAATGTTCTTAGCATGAAGGTTAGTCATGTGAACCTTGCTTTGGACTTATTTATACTACTATACAGAATATCTTTATATTGAAATATATGGAAGTGAACAAATCAAACCTTTCAACTAATTTATTTGTCTAGATTATTCATGTGTTGGACATGACCTCAGCCCAGCTGCACTCAGTGGTTTTGGGTGCTGAGGAGAGTTTACACTCCCTGCAGCTTCGTCTGGAAGCAGAAACTCAGGCACACATCTCCCCACTGAGTCAAGAGCTGCTTCTGGAGACGGGAATCTCCCTGGACCCGCGCAGAGCACCCGCACAGTGTCTGCCAGATGGTTTGGTATGTGACATACACACACAAACATAAGCCAGAAAATCTAATGTCAAACAGGTGCAGACCTACAGTAGTTACACATGCAGCAGATGATAACGATAACCACTGTGTTTTATATTTGGATATTTTTTGGTGTTTAAAATATTGGGTCATCCTGGATTACAGTCAACCATTATTTCTGGTTAAATAAATTTTCCCTTTTATTAAAACTTATAATTTGCTTCACTATTCACATTTGACTAATAGAGTTAATTAATGTTTTCAGTATTTAGTATTTTTTAGTAAAACAAACAAAAAACAAAAATAGGGATGCATCAATGCCACATTTTTTCAAACTGAGTACTTTGAGTACTTGCTGATACCAAGTACCAATATGAGTACTAATAAATCGCTTAACATTTCACTGGTAAGGAGTGTGGACCAGAATGTCGGATGAGACGACTGAGTGGTTAATTGTGTAATATATCAAATTTGAGTTGGGTCGATAACGATATTAGCATCAGAAATACACTCTGATCCGGCCAAAAGTAAGCGAATTGGGATTGGCGAGTATTTTTGTCCAAACAGCATCTGATAACACAGAAACGGAATCATAATTCTTTTTTTCCCGCCCAACCCAACCACACACAGACACAGGAAGTTATGCAATTTTGCGTGACAATTGTTTTGAGTTTGTAGACTGAAAAGCAGCTGCACATAAGTCACTGTTGTGGTAACATTTCACATTAGCATTATGTTAGCAATTTGGTGTCATTACTCATCAGAAAATCCCCCTAGCACAAGAGTGACATGCCTAATATGCAGGGCTGAACTTTCCAGAGGCAACGTGAATGCTGCCAAATTTAACACCAGTGACTTTCTACAGCATCTGGATTGTCATCATGTAAAAGAGCACGAGGAGTTTGTTGCCTTAAAGGGAAAAGAGCAACAAACTGCAGCAATAATAAACACCGGCAAATGTTTTTAAAAAATGTGAGGAATTCACAAAGGAAAGCCAGAAAACCACCACAATAACAAACTTGTGGAATAGGGTAGTCGAACTTTGCATTGTGGTTTACTGCAGCGTACTGACTGCATCGGTCTGTTGTGTTGAAGAAGGAGCTGAGCTGAAAGGCAAAGCTTTCGATTTACCGATCAATCCATGTTTCTACCCTCATCTATACTCATGAACTGTGGGTCATGACCGAAAGAAAGTGATCATGAATGCAGGTGGCCAAAATGAGTTTCCTCCACAAGGTGGCTGGGCTCTCCCTAAGAGATAGGGTGAGAAGCCCAGTCATCCAGAAAGGGCTCAGAGTAGAATCGCTGCTCCTCCACATCGAGAGGAGCCAGATAAGATGGCTCGGGCATCTGGCTAGGATGCCTCCTGGACACCTCCTTGGAGAGGTTTTCTGGGCATGTCCCACCAAGAGGAGGCCTTGGTGAAGACCCAGAACATGCTGGAGGGACTATGTCTCTTAGCTGGCCAGAGAACGCCCTAGGGATTCCCCCAGGGGAGCTTGAAGAAGTGGCTGGGGATGTCTGGGCTTCTCTGCTTAGCATTTCACCCTCAGATAAGCAGTGGAAAATGTATGGATGGTAAATAAAGCAGGTTAAATGTGGTTTTTTGTGTGGTTTTCATACTATATGATTGACTGAGAATTGCTTGCATCCACTTGCTCTTTGAATAATCTGGTAATAATTCTTAAGGGAAATCTAAACCTTAAACCCTTTTCACATAAGTTACACCTTATTAGCAAAAAAAGAAAGAAAGAAAGAACGAAAAAAAATGTCATCATTGTTAACCTGCTGCTGTTCTTCTTCTGTATTTCACACATGCCAAACCAATGTGGTTCAGCTCTGTTATTAACAAAGATCCATCCAGACTCAGCTGAGTGACAACACCACTGTTGGTTCTATTTTTTAGTTGTGCAAACCTAGCTTTATGTATGTAATGATACACATGAAACTCTCACACAGCATTGGCACATCAGTCCTAATTAAAAGGCATGTGTGAAAAGGTCTTCTGTGTTGACTTGCACACAGGTTTTTGTTTTTATTATCGTGTGAACACATCTAATACAGAGTATTCACTTTTTTTTTTTTAGCATGGATGGGACAGCTTCATAGTCTTCCTCTTTGATAAGAGCCTTACCAGGTACTCTGGACCACTTACTGCAAGACCTTTGCCAGACAGTGTCAACTTTATAGGTGAGACATCTAACTCTATATTGAGCTTTGAAAGCTATGTTTTAAGCATTACTTTTCTATTTCTCCTTCTGTCATCAATTTATAGTTTTTCTTTTGGCCATAACATAAAAAGCTTACTTTAAACTTTGAAAATAAGACATTTTTGTTAACACATACATAACCTGTGGGGCGCAGTGGTGTCTTGGGAACTGGCAACTTGCACTTGGACTGATCAGAAACAACGATGAGACACCATACAGAAAAGAGGTCCAGATGATAGCAACCATATCAACCTTAACAACCAAAAAAAAAAAAAAAAAAAATCATAATTGATTTCAGAAAGATGAGGATCACACAGGAGTCAGACCTGAGCACCAATGGGTGCGGAGGTGTTGGGTGTCATAGACTTAAAATCCTTCAGACTATACATCTCAGAGGACCTGAGCTGGACTGTGAACAGCACCTACATGATCAAAAAAGCTCAGCAGTGTTGCTGAAGAAGAAGAGGAATGCTGAAGAGGAACAAACTCCCTCCACCTCTGATTGAAAACTTCCACTGCTGCACATTAGAGAGTGTCCTAACTTACAGATGCACATTGTGGCACCCGGTGTTGTGCAAGTTCATGCTTCTCATAAACTAGTTAAAAGTTCAGTTTATTCAGTTACAAATTAATATTTCCTTTTTATAGTTTTGTTTTAATTGTGAACTAGTTCAAAGTTTAGTTTATTTCACTTGTTTTGAGTTAGAACTGAGAACGAATGACTGAACTTGAGAAACCTGTAACTAACCAACTAACCTGTTGCTGGGAAGCTGAAGGCTGCAGGCAGTGTGATGTGGGTTGTTTGGAGCTGTTGTCAGGGGGTCTTGCCCTTTCCTAATGGCTTTTTTTTTCTTAATGGTGAGGATTTGCAGATATACTCTCAAACTGGATGAAGGCTTCAATTCCATGTCTCTTCAAACTTCCACACTTTAATAAGATCTACTCAAGCCAAATCCTCTGACAGACCTGATAGATCTGGAGCGACCCCACCCATTCAGGACACTGTTCACTACCTCCCTTCTGACAGACTCAGTCATGAAAACCTTTCCAACAGACTCAAACACAAGTTCTTCCCCATGGTTATGAATATACTACCGCAGGAAACATGAATCCTTGATCCTGATGACCTGTGGGAACTGGTTAATTGATAACAAACCAATAGATCCTGAATTTATTCTGGCCCTAAACCGTTCAGTGTTTTGTAAACTAACAACAGGATTCTGAAGTCAGTGTAGCCAGGAAGTCAGTGTAAAAATCTGAGGATTGAAGTCATACGATCCACTTTCTTGGTCTTAGTGAAGGCACCATGTGCAATAATACTGCTGTCATGACAGCTCTTTTGCATTGTATAATTCTGTACACTTTTTAACTTGCAAATGTACTTTTATCATCACATAGTGAATTGAATATTTATTTATTTATATACACATGACTGCTGTAACACATAGTTCTCTGTATATATGTACATTTGATATGTAGCTCCTGCTGGAGATTGCTGCTAAATCCCACTGTACACTGGCAGTAAAGCTAGTGAATCTTGAACATAACCATAAATGCTAAAAGTGCATATGCAGGTTTTAGAGCAACATATTCTCCCAAGAGTGCAGGTGCTGCACTGGCTTATCTGTAGTAAAGACCTTTCACCCACTGAAAACAGTTGAAGTATTATGAAACACAATTTAGGACAAAGAATACCCAACACTCCTGAACAGCTAGAAAACATCAAATAAAATAGTAGAGATTCCTGTTTTAAATGTTCAACACCTGGTTTCTTCTGTGCCATACGTTTATGGACTGTTATTAAAACTAGCGTGGATGCTACAGAGTGGTAAAAATGGCCCTGTTGCAAATTTTTTAGTCCAGTTGCTGCTTTTAATTCAAGATGAGTTAATATTTTTCAATAAATAGTAAAATGGTTCACTTCAAACACTTAATCTGTGCTCTATGTTCTATTTTTAACTAAATATTGGTTTATGAGATTTGCAAATCATTTTCTGATTTTTATTTACATTTTATACACCATCTCAGCATTTTTTAATTAGGGTATTAAAAAAATCCACATTTGTCTCTGAAGTTGATTTATAGGACATACTTCTAGTGCAGCATCTAAATAATGTGGCATATTGTCTGTGTTGTTGTCAGTCAGGGAGACAAAGACACAACTCCCCCTGTCTGCTCTTAGAAAAGTGTGGGGTGAAGCAGTCAGTTACATATGCGGACTGAAAGAGGATTATCTTCGCCTGTACCGGGGGCACAGGGCTGCCATGTAAGTGCAGTAACACTCACATAATGCATTAGCCTACACAATAAAGGCTTTCTTAGCAAGTGCTTGTGTATCTGTTGTATCTGTGCAGGCGGAGTTTGCTGCGTTACAACACCAACTTAGCATGCTACAGGAACAGGCTTTTCTCCCAGTCACAGCAGCTCCAAGCCAAACTGGCTTTCTTTAAGACCAGCATCCAGTATGATCTCGAGCAATACACCAAGCAGAGGAGCAGTGGTGTCTGTGAGTGCATGTTAATGTTCCGATATGATGTTCTGATATACAATACTACTTCAGTTGGTAGTATTGAAGTCCCAAATGAACTTTCTGCTGTTGTGTGTTTAAAGCGTCAGAAAAAATGCTGAAGACATGGGAAGAAAATGAAGAGAAGGCTGAGGGGTTTACAAAGGTAGGAAATTTGTAAAATAAAGGGCAATTCATTTAAAGTTATTTAAAAACAGTATGATAAGAGTTTTTCTTGCCGTAGGTTGCTAATGTGGGTTTTTTGGATGAAGAGATAGTGGCTCTACATTCTGAAATAGTGGAGCTGCAGAGAAGCCTGTTTGCCAGGAAACAAGGGGATGTGATGGAACAGCTGTAAGTAGCTCTAAGAAACTGTTCATGTACTGAAACTGTACTACTTCCCAATTTTTAATTCTGCCTTAAAACAACTCTAGATAAAGTTAAGAATACATTTTTTATGATAAGATTTATGTCAACCCATTTTTTAAGTAGGGCTGTCACGAATATAAACAAATCACCAAAAAACTGAAAGCAGAATGGATGTCTGGATTGACAGCGTTAAGCAGTGGCCAATAGTCACTGATGAAGGTATTTTATCTGTCAATCTTATTTTGTTTTTCGTGTTGGTTAGGCATTAATTAGGACAATAACCAGAATCGAGAAAGGAGAAAATAGGTCAAAAGTCCACTCGAGATTCTTCCTAATCTCAGTACTGTAATACATTACTGTACTAGCTAGATTGTTTACCTGTAGTCAATCGCTGCACACCAATGATCCTAATAAATCAGATTTATTGTTGTAAATGCAGTAGCAGTGTGGGACAGTTATGAGCAACTCTGTATGCACTTGCCTGCAGCAGTGAAACGGTGCTTGCCTGTGTGTATTACTCTTGAGCATAGATCAGTGGTAACGCCAATTTCATTGCTGTCTTCTGAAAACAACAAAATTATTTCTATGAACCGCAAGAAGAATAAAATTACCAGCGTGTCTGATTTAAGGGTCCAACGTCAACATTATCACCCCTCATCCGAAGTGTAACAGCAGAATTTCTCCATGTCTCAGCCCAGCATGAAGTACAACTTGGTCAGGTTTTGTAAATTAGACATTAGACATCTGTGTGTGCAGTTTCCTCATTCAAAATCAAAACCACAAATTTACCTTTAGCATTAAAAGCAGGTGATTATCCTGGAGCAATGAAACGTATCCGATGTACTTCCTTCTTTCTCTGCAACTATTTATGTCATGCTTTATAGGCTGTTGAGCCGTCCTCCACAATGACACCTTGGTCATTTTTTCTTCCATAGCCAAAAACAAAAATCAGATAAGGGTGACTTGTTTGGAGGAAATAGCTCCTCCTCTGCTGTACTGTTTCACTGAGGCCTACTCTTAAGCAACTCGCACGTAACCACAACTAAGCAACAAGCAGCAACATGTAGATGTGGTGTAGAATTAGGTAATTGTATATCCATAAATTTAAGTGTAACCATAATGTAAATATACTCTTCTGTATCCTCTTCCTCTTCTTTTCAGTGAAACAAAGGCTATTGAGCTCTACAAGCAACTGAAGGCTAAATGCAAAAGTTGGTACAAACATTTCATAAATAAATCAGTAGAAACAGCTAACAGTGGATCTTGCTGCTTTTTTTTTCTTTGTTTATTTTGGGTGTAATATATGATTAATTTAAAACAACCCACTGTAAAGTTTCAGTTTGACAAGATATTCAGCATTGCTTTTATTAAAGAATAGGATGCCTAAGCGATTGCATATTATGTTTATATACCTCTGGATGATCCTAGAAGTTTTACGTTTTTGCAGGTCCCGATCCTCCACATGGCTACAGTGATAGTTCAGAAATGGTCAGGACCATACTTCAGACAGTTCAAAACCAGGACAGAGTACTAAAAGATATGTACACTCACTTAAGGTAATTTGTCAAATATAATACGCTGTCAAGCATTTAAAGTTAAGCCCAACTGAGGTCTCATTTTACAGCTCCCTTATGCATTAATTAGAATTTCTGCCATCGTTTTCTTTTTCTACAGTACCATCCTGGTCTGCAAGCGACGCATTGTGGATTTGTTCCCTAAGTTGGAAAGGGCGGTAGAGAATATAAAAACTGCAGAGGCAGCAGTGATGCAAATGCAAATGAAGAGACAGAAAGAGTTCTGGTACCTTCTCAAGATTGTTTCTGTAAGTAGCGCTAAAAAACTTTTATTAGGAGCTTGAAGCTCTGCAACGTCAAATCTAGCTGTAAGGTAATTTTTTAGCTAATACATTGTAGTTTTGTCTTTAGGCCCAGAACAATTCTCCATCACCGTCACTTATTCAACAACCTGCTGACAGGTAAAATCTGCTGAATACATAATTCACATACCTACCTTAGTTTCACAGAACAGAAGAGTATCTTACATTTGCTTCATAAAAAAAAAAACAAGGGTGGGGGGGGGTTTCCACTAACACATCATGTCATTGTTATATGCATTTAACTGATAAATAAATATACTGTTTAGAAGAGCTATTGTATGATGCTGTCATACTATTGTATGATGAATATCTCAATATTTAGGCAATAAATGTCTATTTATGCTCAGAGCAGAAGATGCATTACTGCTGCCAAATGGTAGCTGTGTCCCAACTCAGGGTCTACACACTTTGAAGTGTAGGTTTGTCGGCTACATACGGTACATCACAGCGGCACCCCAAACACTGTCCCATTTGGAAGGCGCCTCTGAATCCACCCTACAAACCCGCACTCTGTTTGACCTGTAGCAAAGGCTACTGGTGGTAGATCTCTTTTCTCCCAGAATTCATTTTGCACAAGATGACGCCGAATGAACAACAAGAGTAGGGTTAGGAAGAGTAGGTTTTTTGTTTACCTCACTTTAGTAGAAATATGATAAACTAAATGTATAAAAAGACAAACATGTTTATTAAACAGTGGCATTACAGTCATGTAAAATAATTGATATCCATGGATTTTAAGGGGTTAAAGGGGTAGTGCACCCTTAAATGTGTTTTTTGAGCTGTCAACAACAGACTATAATTTAATTGTGATGAAAACCACCTATAGTGTTTATAACATTTGTAATTTTAAAATTTCTTTAAAAAACATGATTTTGTGAGATAAAAATGGCTCATAACGCCCCCTAGGGGGTAAAACCAAGTTTGTTTTGTTTTTTTTTTTGTTTGTTTTTTTTTTTTTTTTTAACCCAGTCCTGTCCAGCATGCTGACATACAGAACTGTGGTCTGTGTGCCATTTTTTGCTTGACAGATTTGCTCTACCAAGGGAGACATGATATATACATGGCTGCCCTTAATATTTTTATTATTTTTTATTGTAATCTTATTTTCTTTAGTTTTTATATGTCAGTACCGAACCTGACAGAGAGATAGAGGAAGAGTGAATAAAAAGAAAAAAAGGGGGAGAGAAAAGGACAGGATTAAAATGTGTAAATAACAGTTGTCTAGGCTGCCTAAAACACACCTAAAATATATATATATATATATATATATATAAACTACCACAGTACTACATGATACATAAAGAAAAAAAAGATGATGATATGAAAAAGTACAGTAGTCATCAAACGTACTTGCAGAGAAACGTACCAACACACAAACATCAGCAACATCTAGTCAGAAGCAGATGGAGAGACGAGCACGTTTGTGAGCTTACATGTTTGTGAGCGGCAATGCAACAAGGAAGAAATGTGTGCCTGCAAGGGGGTCGTGATCACGCCACACCCCAAAGCATCAGTGGGGGACGGGGGGAGCCCGAGGCCCTAAAGGCCCAGCAGGTCCACAGAGCGCCAAGCCCAGGACAGCCAAAGCAGACAGAGCAGCGGCCCACTCTGACCAGAGCAGAGGGGCTCCCAGACTGGAGTCCCCCGGCGCGACGGGGCAGGGGCACTGGGCAGCACAGGGCGATGGTGAGCAGGCCCAGCGGCCGCCGCCGCACGGGCCGCACGGAGGGCAGGCACCCCACAGGCCCAAGGGCCACCCATTCCCCCCGCCCAGGAACCCGACAGGGCCCGACCTCCCCAGGCAAAATCACCGCCGGCCATGCCAACCCAACACCAAGGCTAGGCACCCCAGGGACAAGAACATGTCCACAGGAAAATTTTAGAAATCTTACAGTCCCCTCCCTCTAGATGCAAATGGGCGGGTCTTCGTCTTACAGACATAGAAAACCACACCCACCAACATATATGCACAGATGTGAACTTATATGGTGTAGATTTGTTAGTTTTGTTAGAAAAAATAGAAGTATGAAATATTCCTGCAATGGGACGGATTTGTGCTTTTGAGGGGTGTAGTTACATTTTGATAAAGAGTGTCTACTGGCTGTTAAAAAAAAAAAAAAAAAAAAAAAAGAGCCTCAAAATAGCCTTATTATTGTTATTATTTTTTTTTTTATTCTATGTTTTATGTTATTCAGTTAAGAAGAAGTAAGATAAAACCAATTTTGGTCGATGTTAAAGTTCACTAAAGTGTCATTGATATGCAAAACTTAAGGATTTCAGAGGTATTAGTGATTCAAACATTATTTAGCAATAATTATTCATTCATTCATTCATTATCTTTACCGCTTAGTCCATTACGGGTAGTGGGTATGCTGGAGCCTATCCCAGCGTTTTAACAGGTGAGAGGTCGGGTACACCCTGGACAGGTCACCAGTCAATCGCAGGGCCAAATAGTTAATTATGTCAATATAACAGTAAATTAATATAATCTTATTGTACAATTATACTGAAATTAATTCAATTTAATATAATTAGCCTGCACAGACTTCATAGGAAACTCCACAGCCTACGTAGTCTGCTTACTCCAAAGTGTGTAGAACCTGAATCGGGGCACAGCTGGTATTACAATGTTTGACACGGACATCTTTATCTACGTACATAAGGGAGCATAAATGGGCTTTAACTCACTATGTCGTTCTACAAACTCAGGAGCATCTAACAGGACTCATCTGACTTGCAAATAACTTGAAGACATGCAGCCATTTCAGTCTTTTTGTCTCTCTTTTTTAGTCAAACAGTTAATCAACTACTAGATGAAAACCAACATTACATGAGTCAGCTCACTTCCTTGCTGCAAGATGCCACCCAGGAGATGGAGCATAGTGTTATGGTATGGTATACTGGCACAAGTCCACAGAAGCTACACTGAACATAAGCAAATCCCTGAAATAACTCCTTATACACAAATACACTTATTTATTGGAGCCTTTTGATAATGTAATTTAGCTCTGTAACTATTTATCAGTCACTTTCCCATGGGTGTAGTTGTGTTCACTTTTTCCTTTGTAAAACTATAGCTAGTATTTCCTCAAGTGTGCACGTTTATCTGTTTGAAATCACAGAAAATTGATACCAAGAGAATTATGTTTAGTAGTTCAGTATAAAACACACACTCTCTCTCTCTCTCTCTCTAGGATCAGGACTGGAGTTGGACTCAGTTTGGTGGAGTAAAAGTTGAGTCTCAGAAGCTATAAAGACTTAACTAAGGATTTGTACTGTAAGAAGTGCCTTGTCAGAGCTACACTATCCAAATTGTGATACTTTGTGCAGTATGTAATGCTGTAAGACGTTATGAAACATGATTTATTAAGCTATGCATGTTTTAATATAAACATATTCACTGAATGTTAAGAGGTTTTGCCAGCAGTGGCATCAATGTATTTATTATTCTAGTAATATTGATAAGAGTAAAAAAACTGCTGCTGAGAAATGAGGAAACAAGGAATGCAAATAAATTTTTATAAATATATAGATTATATACTCTTGCCTCTAATTCGTTTCTTCTTTTTTTTCTTCTTTTTTTTGTCTTCTTTCTTTTCCATTGCAAAACTAGTGGAAATAGCTAGTTTTAATTAGTTACAATAGTTGTATACAGATAGCAGATGAAAGAGCTTCTCAATTTCAAAATTTATGTGAAGAAATAATCTAAAATGATAAACTCAAACTTTTTGTTTAGGGAAAATGTGTGGTAGACCACAACATTCAGAATCACCAGTTTAACCTAACATGCTTGTTTTTAGACTGGGGGGAGGAGTTCCCAGGAGAGAACTGCGTCATGCTCTAAAACAAAGCCATATTTACAATTTGTGGTTGTTTATATATCTAGATGTTCACCTTAGTTAATTTCGCATCAGTTTACAGTTGTTTTGTTCAGTCTTTGTTTACACCTCTAGGAAAATGCATTCCCAGTGTTATTCTGAAGTCATGGGACTACCAGGAATCACTGAGTGATTTGTTTGTGTGTTTCCTATCCCAGCAGCTTCTAGGCAAGATTCAAGGTACACCCTGAACAGCGGTCGCCCATCGAAGGGCGAAAAAAAATTCTATTTTTATTTTTTTGTATTTAAAAATAATGCTGTAATTCAAATAATCAATGGCATTTAAAGGGTTACCCAAAAATGACCAGAGTGTTTGTTACTTTCAAGGATGTCTGAAATTAAGTGATTCATTTAAAAAATCTGAAAAAAAATATTGAGATTATTGTAAATTAGTTTTGGTGCGTGGACACTTTTGTCCACGAAGATAAACAGAGTGCAAATTGCATCAACAGAGTATAAGTTGAGAAAAATGTACGAAAATGACCAAGGAGATCATACGGTTTGACTTGTTTTACATAAACAAATATTGGATAACATGATCTCATTGGCGCCCAATTTCATTATGCTTTTATTATACAGTTACCATTCCCAATAGCCCCTGAAGGCAGCATAATGTAGCAAACCTGTGGGAGGAGGCGGGGTGAGGGGGATGGGTTGTTGAATGATAAAACCAGAGGTGGAGACGGTTTGAGACAGTGGTAAATTTATATCAGCAACCAATCGCCTAGTTTGTGCTTACATGAGCATAATTATTTTTGAGCATTGTTTAAGGTGAGGTGATTCGTTTTGCTTTTCGCTAACAACCTCGCAAGCGTAAGTTAGCATTAAACTACTGATGCTGACGGAGTGGCTGACTTCCGAACCCACCCGATAAGGATAGCTAGCTAGCTAGCCCAGCCTGCTAGGTTAACGTTACCAAACGAATGTTCCTTCACTTGCTGTTTTTAGCAAGGTGATCTTGATTGGTACATTGCTTTCTTTATAGATATGTTTGGTCGTAAGATGGCAGAGGAATTACTCGCTTGTTGCCTACTTAAAGTTATTCCTCAAGCGAATCGTGCACGTTAGCGTTAGCCAGACAATTGTAAAAGGTTCATGTGAGGTGCTGCAGTGACTTGGATGCACCTGTGCCGAAGACATTAAATATACTTGCTGATCCTTAGTATGTTAAAGCTAACTAATATAAACAGGCCAGCTTGGTCTATACCAGGCTGTGTAATCTGTGTTCCAAGTCATTTGGAAAGGACAGAAATGTTTTCACTTCCTTTTAATAATCATGGTTTTGATTGCAGTCTCCTTACATATCAAGAACTCAGTAATGTGCTTTTTAGTTTGAATTATATATGGAGAGGTGTTTACTAGCTCTTACATTTCTAAATATTAATTGTGATGCAGTTATCATTCTCCATAGCCATCAAATCTGGACCCTTGCACATAGTTTCAGTTTAGCTAAGCAGACAAACTGGTATATTGCACTGAATCAATTTTAGCTAGATTTTCCCTAAAACTGAGGACTGGCTATGTGTTTAGCTGCCGGCACTGTGTAGGTGTCTGACCTTATTTTTCTGAGTACATAATGTTTTGTAAATATTTCACTCTGTTTATGCTTCTTTCTCTTCCTGCAGGTGAGTGCTTGTGAAGATGACGATGCCGCATGTAGGGGCAGTGTTTGCAACAATAGCAGGAGTGATGGCTATCATGTTGCACTCCTCTATTCACAAAATAGAGGAAGGACACCTTGCTGTGTACTACAGGTATATTGAAAAATTTACATCTGTGTTTGGTGGAGATTAATATTGAGGCTGTAGATGGCATATTGTCAAATATACTTTTTAAAAAGTAGACATGGAAATACTTTTTCTTACATATTGAGCATGCTTAAAAGTATTTGACCAAAGGTTGCTTAGTTCATAAAGTGTCGTCTTTCACTTCTACCCAGAATTAGATCCAGCTTTGTGGGTGGCCTGACTTCAGGTCCATTACAAATACAATTCCACATTTAATACTTTTTTTTTAATGTGAAATGCAGCTATTGTGGTTCTTGCTTCTTGTGCGGTTTCTTACAAGTGCAGTATGTGTTTGAGCTGAGAATTTCTTGGAATTATATTGTTTTATTTTCTTAGTTTTAATTAATGTGTGGTATGTTCAGTGTACATTAGATTTATACTCCACTGGCTATGTTTCTGCATTTTGTTTATGCTATTCAGATGTTCTATTTTGTCATGTTTGTTTACATTTTTGTATTTGGCCTTCAAGTGTACAATCCAGATAAAAATATTATTTCCTAGGAGATCATGGACTTTCATATAAGTGTAATCTTAGCTGTTGTTGAAAACTTAGACCAAACAATTTGATTGTATTTGTTTCAGAGGTGGGGCATTGCTTACCTCTCCCAATGGCCCTGGATATCACATTATGCTGCCTTTCATTACAACCTACCGATCAGTGCAGGTAAATTCATTTTTCAGTCCTTAAACTTGACCTGTTTAGGGGCATGTCTCTGGTAAGAGCCTGCCATGAAGTATTGCTCATGTAAAACAGGTGGGGTCTTCTATAAATAAGTTGACATTCAGCCATGACTGCAGCAACTCTATTTACAACAAGTTAATATATCTGCCTTGGAATTGCTTGAAATTTTATGAGCATGTCAGAAAAAATATTTTCTCAAGTATAGTTTATAATTTTAAAATAAAATAAAAAAAATGAATGGTCAGGCATTGTCAGGTATCTAAGATAAGCTTTTAAAATCTGT
This sequence comes from Melanotaenia boesemani, assembly GCF_017639745.1. Lineage (NCBI taxonomy): Eukaryota > Metazoa > Chordata > Actinopteri > Atheriniformes > Melanotaeniidae > Melanotaenia > Melanotaenia boesemani. The sequence goes on from NC_055697.1 coordinate 15,748,772, forward strand.
AGTACCAACAACTCAGAACAGATGAGATGTTGCCATCAAATCAGTTGAACTAAAAGTACTTAATGACACTGCAGTTCCCAAGACTTTTAATTAACTTTTATGAACATAATGTGTGCTTTTTTCCATTACTGTATACAACCATTGTTATTTTGTGTTAACTTTAAACAATAATTGTATCCATAACATAACTAGTGACATGCAGCTTAGAAAAACTGAAGGTTTGCGTGTGATGGTTTTTGATGTTTTTGTTTCAGACTACACTCCAAACGGATGAGATAAAGAATGTGCCTTGTGGAACAAGGTACGCCTGAGTTTACTGAAGTAGTTCCGACATTTATCTCCCTTTTGAAACTGATTTTTGTATATATTAAACAGTTTTTTTTTCCTCTTTCTCTCTCCACAGTGGTGGCGTAATGATATATTTTGACAGGATAGAAGTTGTTAATATGTTGGTTCCTTCAGCAGGTACATCTTTGCGTGTACTTGCAATAGTTCCTTATTTACTTGACTAATTAACCATGTTGGCTGCAAGGTATTACAATAAGTCTTGCTTTTATTCTTTTCTTTGTAGTGGTGGACATTGTGAGGAACTATACTGCTGATTATGACAAAACTCTAATTTTCAACAAAATTCATCATGAACTGAACCAGTTCTGCAGTGTACACACGCTACAGGAGGTCTACATTGAGTTGTTTGGTGGGAAGCTTGTTTAATTTTAATGCACCACATTGTGTGTTCATCCCTGAAATTCTCAACACATTTTACACAACAGCATGTATATTCAAACCATTTGCTGTTTTGTGGCATGCAGATATTATAGATGAAAACCTAAAGACCGCATTGCAGAAAGATCTTAACGCTATGGCACCTGGACTGACAATACAGGTATGTAAACATATACTTAACCAACATTTTTTTTTGTTTATTTATTTATTTTGTAAATTGCCCTAAAGTGATCACAATAATAGATAAATAAATAATATTGCAACAAAAACTAAAGTTTATTTTTCCTTCTTATCTTTGGTAAAAAAAAAAAAAAAAAAATCACTAAATTAAATGAAAAATCTTTTCGTTTAATTCAAAATGAATTTGAAGCTAATAGTGGAATAACTAATTGAAGTTGCTCATATTTTTCCTTTCCTTTAGGCAGATTTGAATGTGGTTAAAATTAAATGAAGATTACAATAATAAACAAACTCCAGTTATTAATTTTTTTTCCTTTTAACGTCCTCTGCCCTGTTTCATCATCGAATGAAGGCAGTCCGTGTTACTAAGCCAAAGATCCCAGAGTCTATCAGAAGGAACTTTGAACTCATGTGAGTTTTTAACGTTCTACTCACCTGCACATATTTAGCGCATGCTTCAGTTTACCTGTCACCCAGTTGGTTAAAATGACATTACAAAACTTTTTTCCTCCCTTTTCTGTGTCTGTGTGTGCACAGGGAAGCAGAGAAGACTCGTCTTTTAATAACAGCTCAGACTCAGAAGGTTGTTGAAAAGGAAGCAGAAACTGAAAGGAAGAAGGCCATTATTGGTAAATGCCATGCTTTACTGTAAATCATCAAGCTAGTTTTTTATTTGCATGTCTCAGTCCAGTTTTAGCAGTTTTCCTTTCTCTGTTAGCCATGTGTGACCCCGTTACCATCCTCCACTTTTTGTGTAACTCAAGTTTTTCTGTTTTACAGAGGCTCAGAAAGTGGCTCAGGTTGCAGAGATCCAGTTTAAACAGAAAGTGATGGAGAAAGAGACAGAGAAGAAGATCTCTGAGATAGAGGGTTAGCATCACTGCCTTCAGTTCCTGTCTTTGAAATGGATGAGATTATTTGTTCTGTATGTTGAGATAATTCCTCGTCTGTTTCTTTGTTTTAGATGCTGCCTTCCTGGCCAGGGAGAGGGCAAAGGCTGATGCAGAATATTACAGTGCTGCAAAGTTCGCTGAAGCAAACAGGGTAAAAGCAGTGTTAAAACATATTTATTATGCATTAAAACAATATAGAAATACTCCAAGGCACTTTTGTGAGAGTTACTACATTAGTATTGTGAAGTAAACCACAATATCAACATCTTCAGCTTTTGGGGATTTCTACTTCCCAAGCATGTGTGTTGTGCCTGTGCTAGAGCTGTTTTGCCAAAGCTATAGCTTTGGCTTGAGTTGAGTTGAGCTCTGATTAGAGTTGTTCATACACACACACATCTTCTGTAATGACACTGGTCAGCTCAGCCTTCCTTATAGATAAAAATTCATGTTTAAAGAAGTACAGATTATATTGAGTAAAGCACACTCAACTAGTGTTCAACAGGGAAACTCTGATTAATATCTTTTATTTCACATATTATTCTGACTTCTGATAAAAATATGCAGAGTGCAATAAGATCTTTTTTGTCATGTAGCTGTCCACCATGGTCATGTCAAGAGCCACACCAGACTTATTACAAACACTGATATGACTAAGCACTAATATATTGATGTGTTTGTCCTAAATTGCAGGTGAAGTTAACGCCGGAATATCTGGAGCTGATGAAGTATCAGGCTATTGCAGCTAATAGTAAGATCTACTTTGGTCAGGACATTCCCAACATGTTTGTTGAGGGAACCAACAGCCCCCCAAAGCCGGCGTCGTCCTCTGCTTTTCCCAGTGGCGAACCAGAATTGCTTAAAGCAAAGACAAATAGCCACTGAGTACACAACTCTGCCTCAGCACAGGACAGGAGAACCAGATGAGGACTTGTCTTGTTACTGAAGATGATGGGTGGGGTAGCTTTCAGCTAGTTTGGTGAACCGCATACTTCAGTCTTAAATCAAAAGGGCGAAGAATGAATAAGAGAAATAATGGTGAAAGAAGAGTGAAAATGAAACAGGAGGGACTAGGTATGAATGGAAGTCAACTCCGCTCTTTTGGGGGAGATGAGCTTAAGAAAACAAGAAAATGTCATAGTCAAAATTAAAGCATAAAAATGCTAATGCCTGGGAAGGTGACAGCAAGTAGTCGCCCTAACTTACATGTGCTTTTTATATCATTGCAGCGTTTAACTTTGCTTTTGGAGCTGCCTTCGCTGTTTGTGTGCAAGAGGGATGATTTGTGATTTAAAATTTGTTTGATTTTTGATAGTTTGAGGCTTGGCTGCACTGGAATCTTGACAGATGACACTAATTAATTGTTGGATGGACAATGTACATATGAAGGGGATAAGTAATCTCTGTGCCATCTTTTCTTGCACTGGTTGGTTTCACAGCATGAGTTAATGCTTGGACCATTTAATCACACCTCATGTCAAATGCTGCTCGTGGTGAACTTCTGACACTTGGCCAAGTTATATAGAGATGTTTTAACATTACAGTTCATTACAGATGTAATGATTACAGTTCATCACTACATGGAGCCCATGATCATTTCTATTTGACTGAAATCGTACAAATGTGCTGAGAAAATTTTATTTACAGTGGAGCAATGGATGGGTGTTATGAGATTAGTTTATTCGCTGGTGTTTTCTGTAGTCATCTGAAATCTAATTACATGTTATATTTGCTGGGAAGCAAGGGAGGAAAGAAAATCTAGTTTTGACAAATAATATGGTAGTCCAACAACAAAGTAATCCTTGGGGGTCGCCAACGCTGGGATGTTGTGATTTGTTCTCCATCTTATCAATTTAGAAAGTTTGGTAGGTTTTCATTGTTGGAGTTTTGCATGCTTGATTCAGATGATTAACAGCCCGTGACTGTTTCCCAACTCTCTTCTTACACTGCTTTTGTACACAGATCAATGTAAATTCTCATGAAGTGTATTTGAAATGAGACCGCTGTTCTCTTGCCTGAAACGTACACTCTCCAGAAGCTTAAATATATAAATTACGCTCTGATTTAACGTCCGATAAAAATGAGAATTGTTCAGTTAAAATGAACTATTGTTTTCTGCACCAGCCCCTTCAAATCTACACGATTTATTGTTGACTGTCACCACCTGTCAACAATATTAAGAGGAAGGTCTGTCCAGGTAAAATTAATTAAATATTTTCTATAGTCAGTGTTTACTTTTTTCTAAAACTCAAGTGATTGAATGGTAAATGTCTCAATATTTACCAGTTACGTTAATTTTTTACATTTTTAAGGATCTGGCAAAAAGCATATCCTAATCACGGTAGAAGCTTATGGTTTTTAATTTGTTTAATCTCTGTTCAGTTTTGTGATGACATGAGTTTCAGTACTTTACAACACGCTCTGCTCAGCTTAATGATTAATGTTGACATTGATTTTGAAAATGGTGAAAGTTGGTGCTAGTTTTTAATGTTTTCAGCTTTTTGTTTTTGTTCAGCTCTGGGCTTCACAAACTCTGAAATACTTCCAATACTCAGAATTCAAGCCTTAAAGAATGAGTTACCCCAGACTTGCAGACTGGATGAGTCAATGATTATTACAGACTCAAAAGCTCCACTTTGATTTTAGCTGAGACTAGCAGTGCACACTACTAGTGTTTGGAAGATGGGCTGTTTACGTGATCTGCACATGGCAGTAAAAGGCTGCACTCTGCATTACTTTGGTGGTGGGATTTAAAAAAGATGCAAAATGGGGTATGAACTTTTTTTTTTTTTTTCTTCTGAGGGGGGGGTCAATATTTTGTACAATCTGTGAAATTTGAACATTGTCTCCTTGTTTTAAAAGGTTTATATGCAAAATATTTTCAAGTTTTGACAATGTTCTTATTTAAAATAAAACCTATTTTGGTACCACTACTCTTTGTACTGGTGTCTGTGTGGGGCTGGTCATTGTGTAGTACAGTCAGGTGACCAATAGGAGGTGACCAAATGCCATGCTAGTGAGGCAATGTGGCAAAACAACCCCTTATCCCAAAGATGATTTTTGTATCTATGCAAACCCAAGTAAATCGTCAGGTTATGAGATAGGCAAAATGAGACACTCAAGTTTTCAAAAAGTATTACACAAGATTTTCAATATATCAAATGTGTTTAAAGCATATTTCCATGAGGAATTTGTTAGAAAACACCCAGTGAAACTTAAAAGAATTCAGAGTACATTAGCCAACAAATACTTGATATAAAAAGACTTCATAGTTTGTGTGTTGACTTGTCATTTCAAATCAAAATCAAATCAAGCTTTATTTATATAGCACCTTTCATACATAAAAATAGCAGCTCAAGGTCAATTCGGTCTAGTGGTGTGGTGAAACACTGAGATAAAACACTGTAAAACCAAATCTGAAACAATCTAAAAACCAACCCTGGGTATAAAAGTAATATTGCTAAGACCCATAAAATAAGAGAACCCGGGAAATAGAGAATACAAAATGATAAAACAAATACATAAATGATAAATAAATAGAAGCTGAATACAGCCTGTGTGTTAAGAATAAATAAATGAATAAATACAATAGTAATAATAAAAGTAATGATTAAAATGCTAAACTAAAAAGGTGGGTCTTGAGTCTGTTTTTAAAAATATCCACACTAGGTGCTACCCTCACGTCCTCAGGCAGGCTGTTCCACAAACGAGGGTCATAGAAATAAAAGGAGGACTCTCCGTGGGTTTTTGTTTTTACTCTGGGAACAGTTAAAAGGCCAGTACCAGAGGACCTGAGGGGTCTAGTGGGCTCATAAGATAAAAGCAAATCAGATAAATAAGGTGGGCTAAGACCATTAAGAGACTTAAAAACCAATAAAAGAATCTTAAAATCAATTCTGAAGCTGACGGTTAATTGGTGTAATGTGGGCCCTCTTTCTGGTCTTTGCCAACAGACGTGCAGCTGTGTTCTGTACAAGCTGCAGCTCGTTCAGGTACTTCTTTGGAAGACCAGAAAGAAGAGCATTGCAGTAAACTAATCTTAATGTGAAAAAAGCGTGAATCAGTGTCTCTTACTGACTATGTGGTTGAGGCAGTGTGAGGATGACCAAATGTTTGGTGAAAACTATTTATTACACAGTCCCTGTTGTTCTAGTCCATAACGCGTTGTAAACATCATAAAAATCATAAATCATTAGAGCAACACTGAACCACAAGTCTTGCCTTCTGCACAGCCAGTCAGAAAGGCTGTCCAAATTGTGTTACTGTGTGTGACTTTGGTTGATGACCAGATGAGTGATGGCTTCCTCTTGTGACCTCTCAGGCCCCATGAAGCCCTCTGTATTCTTTAACAGCTGAAACATCAAACTTACTTCCTACTTCCTTGAGGAGGGTTTTTAACTTTTGCCTGACCAGGATCAAATGTTTCTTGAGATTTAAATGTTTAGAAAGGAAAGTGTCAATAAATGTAATTCATCTTCAGGTTTTTTTTTTTTTTTTTTTTTTTTACTTACAGGAGATTTATTTTAGTTTGTTGACTTGAGCTAATTTCATCGGGTGGTTTAATTATCCTGCTGTCGGGTATAACCTGAACAAGTTTGATTTGATTTGCCCTCCTATCTGGGATGTGGAAGCCTCGTATCTGGGATGGGGAAGGTAAGGTTTTGTAGCTTCCTGGCTGAAGCATCACTTTTCTTTCCTTCCTTTTGTCCCTGATCTCGCATCATATCATGCATGATCCATCTTTCCTTGACATCTTCCTGGATATGTCCCTCCCCCAGAGACACGATCCAGGCCCCCATCCAACAGCAAAGTGGCACAAATGTGAATCATCATCAGCAGACAGTGCTTTCATTAATAGCTGCTCTGTTCTGCAGTTTTTTCACACATTCCTATCTTGTGTGTTGCTATTTCTCAGTCCCTCCTGCTGAGATCTTTAGTATTAAGTGTTCTTTTTAGGCCGTTACTTAAAGACAGTTGAGCACTTTAGTTGGCAAACTTAATTCTCTGTTGCTCACCCCGTTTTTGCAAGTTTTGGTCAACTCATATGTTCTTAAATCCTGTTATTTTTAGTAGATCTATTGAAGACACCTAAAGGCCACACAACTCATCTTGAGAAGGGTTCTTCAGGCCGTGAAAACATTTGTCCTTTTGTTGAAGAAAATAACCTTGATAAGGAAAACCCTTATTAAATAACAAAGATGGTATAGAGTTAAGCAAGTGATTCTCAAACTAGATAGGTTTGAATCTCCAAACATTTGACCACAGCCTGCAATACAAACTGTAAAATAGTTAAGATGAAGACATTTTAGACATTGATGTTTAGTAGCATGTGCTTCTGAGTTATGAAAATAGTTTGAGTGATCATTAGTAGAACTTTAATTATAAAAATGACTATAGCTCAGGCTGTTTCAGCCACTGCCTCCCCAGGTTTAGATTCTTAAAATTTGTCTCCTATTTCCTAGACATTTCCTAGAAAGCATAAAAAAATGGTACTAACTATGCCTCAAAGGTATATTTTTTAATGTATATTTATGAATTTTAAATATAATTTGTGTTGTGAAAGCTATTTTTTACAGTTTTTTTTTTATTATTTCTGGTACTGACTAGCAGATGCTCTATATGTGTATGTACAGTACCAGTCAAACGTTTGGACACACTTAGCCATTAAATCCAATGGGTAGGGGTGTCTCAGGCCCATCTCAAGTTTGCCACTGACCATCTGGATGGTGCAGAGGATGCATGAGAGAAAGTCATGTGGTCAGATGAGACCAAAATAGACATGTTGGTATAAATACTGCTTGCCGTGTTTGGAAGAAGAAGGATGAATACATTCCAAAGAACACCATCCCAATTGTGAAGCATGGGAGTGGAAACATTATGCTTGGGGGTGCTTTTCTGGAAAGGAGTACAGGACGATTGGACAACGATCTCCTGACCTCAGTACCTCAGTACAAGCCCTGAAACCTAAAAGATCTGGAGAAGATCCCTGCTGCGGTGTGTGCAAACCTTGTCAAAAACTACAGGAAAGAGCTGATCTCTGTAATTACAAACAAATGTTTCTTTACCAAATATTAGGTTATATTTTCTATTGTATCAAATACTTATTTCATGCAGTCAAATGCAACTTGATTATTAAACCTATCTCTAGTTAAATGAAGAATAATAAAACAATGCAGTATGGTAAGTGTTGTTTTTCATCTGAGGTTGCATTTATGTAATTTTAATACTTGCTAATGACTAGATTTTTTTCCTGATACATAAAACCTTAGAACTGAAAGAGGGTGCACTATCTTTCTCAGATAACTGTATTTGATGATGGAGGAGGATAACTCTTTTGTGAGCTTGTGGTTTCTAATGTTTTCCTTTTAGGAAGTTCCTGTTAATTTTGAAGCAAAATGATAAATCTGGTTATTTAGTTTAGCATAATTTTCACTATATATTGTAAAATACGTGTTTATTCTCTAAATGTGTAACAAACTTAATGTAATAAGTTATCTACAAACACACATTTTTCTAGTCATGTTTTCAAGTTTCAAACTTGATAATGACTGATTGGGTGGCCGAACAGTGAACATAACAGATTCAGCAACAGGAAGCTGGTGAAGATCAACTGCTCCTGATATAGATGATCAGGTAACCGGTCCTACAGGGACAAATACCTCTGTGTCTTGCATTACATCTTATAACATAAAAACACCCAGGTTAACTTTACATCTCAAAACCACTGGTTATGTCTAGATTAACAATCAGTAGTTTGGTTTTATAGGTCTGTGGCTGTTGGGTGAACAACATTTAACTATATTTGGTCATTTTCCACTTCATCACATTGATTCTAAAACCATTAATTGAAAAACAGGAAACGGAGTCATTAATAACTGGACTCTGTGTTTGAACTATTTTCACACTTACGGCATTTCTTTGAATCTGAGTGATGCTGTTTTAGAAAACAGTAGGAAGAAACATGAGTAAACCCACAAGAGCATCCTTTTTTACTAGAAGTCAGCTGATGTGACACTTAAAAACACTCTTCACAGAAGTATCAATTTATATCAAACAAGTAATACCTCAAATTTATAAACAAATTTTATAAACCTAATCATATAGAGGGACATAATATGGATGGTGATAGTTATTTCTTTATTGATTAAAATAGAAATATTACAAATTAGACAAGTAAATACCTCTGGAAACAAATACTTTACATATTTTGACATCTGACACATGGTATCAGTCCACACACTTGTACATAAGTGAGATTAACAAGACAGAATGACTAAATACTTTTTTTGTTTGTCATAAAAACAAACTAAGGTACAGGAATGTGGGTTACATATTGTTAATGTAGCCTAAAAATTTGTATCATTGTGAGTTGTCTTTTACTTTGTACATCTCCAAGTGCCGTGTCAGATCTTCGATACGTATATCCTTCAAGTGTACCAAATGCTCCAACTTGTTCACTTTCATCTGCAGGATCTATACACAAGGATGTAAAAGGAGAAGGTTAAACTGGAGGAGGTTTCTTAAAAAAAAAAAGGAGAAGTTGCTCATGTGTTACTCTGCTTTTTTCTTTATAAGCAGATGTGGCAAAAGCTTGCATCCGCTGAGTTGATATTGACTCACTGACCACTGCTGACACAGCGTATGAGACATAAAACACACACACACACACACGTTGCAGCTGGTTGGTCTATATGACAAATCTTTTCCCCTAAAGGGCATAAAAAATGGAAGATGGTTTTGTTTACAGATATTCAGCTAGTCAGCAGAGTTTCCTGCAGTGTGTTTGTACCTCCACAGTCTCCTGCAAAGCCATGACTGCCTGCTCTTTTTCCTGCAGGATTAGCCGGAAAGTAGGGTCCATGTCTGAATATAACTTTACAGCGTGCTGCAGTTTCCTGCACAACATTTTTTTTTCAAAATGACACATTATCATTATTATTATTATTAAAACAGTTCAACCGATTCATTTAGTTCAAATTTGAAGTAATATTTTGATCATACACGTTTTTTTGCACGCTCTTCTCATCTTTTTTCATTTCTGACAGCTCAGCAGGAAGTCTTGCTTTAGTCTGATGAAGTTCTAGAAAAGAAAAAATATATATCATCAACTGGAATGAGAAAGAAATCTGTAGTTTCTGGTTACAAACAAACAGAACATCCTCTGATAAAAAAATTTTTGGCTCAGTAAGATAAAGAGATTCAATTCCATTCAAGGCAAGTAAGTGCTGATCACAAACAGACAGAGAAAGAGGCAAGGAAGTCAGATAAGAAGATAAAGAGAAAAGAAAATCTGGTAATCAGGGGTGAACTGGCTAGTGATAAAGGTCATCTGGATGTTGGGAACTGATAACAGCTCTGTCTCTTAGAGTGGATGAGGTGCAGATGGAAAGGGAAAGAGCAGAGGGAGGAGGTGCTGGTCTGAGGTCAGCTTCACAGACTAGTTTTAGTTACAGATGAGGTGTGGGAAACGGAAGAAACACATATCGCCAGTTCACACCCTTAAGGTTGTGGCATTTTCTAATCAGTCCTGTTTGATGCCTTCAAAAGGAGGTATGTATGTGTCACTGTGTGGTCAGTGTCTCAGGGCAGTTTAGCAGGGTACATTTGCTGATGAGGTCAGTAAAGGAAAGAGAAAGAAAGAGATCACTGCAGTGACAGAATCAGCACTGACATTAGTCATTAATTATTTTCCAGAACACAGAAAAAACAAAGTAAAGTCATTTGGATTATGCTGAATCTGTATTTGTCAGCTGACCAGCAGACAAAGTACTAACAACAAAAATCTAAAATTATACCAGCTGTCCCTCTAACGCTGAAAAAAGGCATATTTTTTGCATTGTCAGCTAACACTTTCCTCAAAAACAGTATTGCACAAGTCTGAAATCAAAGCATAGTCAACATAGTTCTTTCTACTTCACCGGCATGAGGTTTCCCCTGGTTCCTGGTGTCATAGTAGTCCAAATTCTAAAGCAAAAAGGCAAAACTGGTCAAAATGTGGGTATTCAGACCATAACAGTTCATCATTTGTAAGCAGCTTATAACAAACTTCTGATATGACTAACTGATAACTTCTGACCTCTGATATATTTGCCCAAGTACCCACTAGTATATTATTTGTGGTGTGCTCCAACTTCTTGTCTATCTTCTCCCTTAGGGCACTTAGCACAGGCTCTATTGCTCCAGCAGTACTCAATACAATCCTCCTCCCTGTCTCCTCGGGCACGTGAAAATCCAGTTTGGAAAACACCTTCCTGCCAATGCAAAAAAAAAAAAAAAAGGGATTTTTCAAATGGATGACACAAGAGAAATGCAGACTGCATGTGATTTACTGATGAGCCCACAGAGACAGCTATGTTTACAGTCCAGTCCCATAAATCTGTAGTTGGCTATGTGCCACACCAGTGACCCGGGAGAGGCTGTAAGATGTGTTCTCATGACAAAAAGGGAAGGCCCAGTCAAATGTTCAGCTTAAAGTATGTACAAAAGTGCCTTGAGTACAACAAACAGCAAACCAAACCCACAAAACACAATAGATCCTCCAACAAGTTTTATTGTACATGCTTTTTCTACTTCTAAAAAGTGCTGCTTTGGTGTTGTCTTCTATTTAATCATTAGCCCAGAAATACAGTGTAATATGAATTAAAGTTTTTGCAAACAAGAAGTATTGCTGTTTCATGCATATCTTTCAACAGTGTTATAGCCTCTGTGTCCTTTACTGTTGAAAACAGTTGAAAGCAAGATTTCAAGATCATGGGTGACTGCACAGTTGGTGCTCTATCTATCTTGTCTTCACCTTTGTAGAAAATAAACTGGATAAAAATCCTCCCCTTTCCATAGGTCAGTGGTTACTTCAGTTGTATTTATTTACTTATTTTTATTATTATAATTAATTAAACTGATTCCTTTATCTTCAATGACCAGAACTTAAATAATCATTTAATCATTAAAAGATTAGGTTATTAAAAGACTGTAATTGTGAAAATATGACTGATGGTTGTCTTGCCTGTTGAGGAGGTTCCAGTTGCTGAGTTTCTGCTGTGTAGAGTTTGCAGGAACATAGTTGTGCAGGTCAACAAGCTTTGGAAAGAAACGCTTAACAACCTCAGCAGCCATCACTGCGGAGGGTCCAGCATGGAGACACGGTCAGTTCACAAGTAAACAAACACACAGATATTTGAGCCGATAAACTACTTAAACAGTCAAATGGGATTATTGTAGATTAAGAAATACGTGACAAATGAATGCGAGATCATATTACTGCTATTTGCGTGGTTGCTCCCTATGGACTGAACGTAAGCAAAGGCTTAGTGTGCTCTGTGTGTTTTGTGCTACCTCCATCGCTGAAGTCTCTTGTAATGTTTCTTTTGGGTCTAGACAGAGGTATTTTGTCTATCCATGCGAACAAATCTTGCAATTCCTCATCGTTAAGTTCTCGATCCATTATTCTTTAAGGTACATCTATCTCTGAACAGTTTATAATGATTCAAGCTGTTAGCTTTTTAGCTTCCTTCGACCACTAGTTGTTTGAAGCGTTCCTAGGCAACCGATGGTAAACTGCAGCAACAGAAATAATGGCGCGTGGATGAAAAGACGAAACGATGCACTCAGACATGTGTCACGATTAATATTTATTGTAAAGTGGACTTTAAACTTCAAAAGAAAACCAGAGGGAAAAAAAATCTGCATAAATCAAACCAGTATCCTCTCATTAAGAAATAAAGATATAATCTCTTTAAGAATTACAATCAAAATGTCAGATAATAATTTAGATGCACAAAGTCAAGCAATCATAGCTAAGAGGGGAAAAAAAACTTTTAAAATACGTCTATTTAAAAAAATAATAAAACAATACAGTTAAATTAAATAATAAAGTGCCCATTCCAGTGCCATGGACAGATGAGTACTAAATGGCATAGGGACCCAAAAAACATTGTAACCCTGACATAGTTGTGAAATATTTCCCTGGAAGAGATTGAGACACAAAATTAACAATAAAAAAAAAAAAAAAACATAAAGCACATATATCACCAACTAAAATAATTACCGAAAGACAACTACTGCTATTAGACTTAAAACAACCTTATAAAAAGTACCATAACCACGAAGAGACAAAAACTGGCTACAAATTTATGCAAAATGACTATACAATGGACAAATAAATGCAATACAGAACAAACAATGGCACAAAACAGAATTTTGGGACTCAAAATAACCACAAATAGATAAATAAAAAGACTAAACTCATTTATGTAAAATTGGATAAAAAAAAAGGAAAACAAAAACAGATCTAACTTAAATATAACATTATGCAAAACATGTTTGAGAACGACATTAGTATCTGCAATAATTTGTGGCTGTTGTATGTCTCTTTCAGTTTGGGAATTCTGGTCCTCAGTAGAACATTAAAGATACTTACATATTTGTGCATAAGGATAAGGAAGTATTACAATCTGTCCAGTGCTGTCCAGGGCAAGATTTTAAAATATCCAGTAACAAAATCATGAGAAAACAGTAGCACTTCAAACAGTTGCACCATTGACTATTTTAACACAATCAATATCTTCTCATCCAGGTTTTGATAATTCTAGAGAAGTAGTGCTTACATTGACCATGAGAATCTTGTTATTAAGTTCCCCGTATACACGACCATGTAAATATCCAGGTTTCTGATTATGTGCGTATACAGTTCTATTTAATTTTCTTATCATCTTGGCCATTATGATCTTGACCAGCAGGGCATGTTCAGAAACCTGGATAGGTTGTTATTTGCTGCAGTATCCTGGTTTCTCTCAGAGTATTCCAAGTAGCATGTCCAGGTTCCTGAGTGCAGAATAAGATGAGCAATACGTAACTAGTATACTTCAAAAAAATAAAAATAAAAAACCCAGTCATAGCCAGGATGTTGATGTACATGTAAACAAAAACATTGATAAGGTGGCTGATTCATTAAGTTCACAAATCCCAGGATCAGCGCATCAAAACATTTCCCTTAAAACTACATTAAAAACAATTATGGCAGCAATTTGTCATTGATAAAGCACTCAGACCGAGTCTGCTGAACATGTTTTCAGGTTCGTATCAATATAATGAAGGCTGGCAGGAGCAGGACACAGACAATGGTAATCCACAGGGATACTATAATTAATGGAAAAGCGCTGTCTGTTAATGTTGCTGACCCTTCTGTGGATCTTGTTTCCACTTTAAAACAGACAATTATCTTCAGAAGATCTTCTTGCTCCTTCAAGGTGCAATAAAAAAATGATCATTCGCCAGAGGATCTCAGTGTGTACTCCAGGGTAAATTATTTCCTCTGTCATCTTGGCCTACAGGGGGGCATCAGGGCAGATTTTCCTCCAAGCTAAAAAAAAAAAAAAAATAAAGACTGTTAGCACACATACTTTGGAAAAGTTGATCATTTATTTCCCAAACTAGTCCTTATATTTTTTTTCCACTGCCTCAGAGTCTGAGCTTTTCAGTCAAAAGGGTTTCTGTGCATGCTAACTCACCAACAGTAAGCTACTGCTTGTTCATTATACTGTTATGTCTTTATAAACTAACTGCTTTTAATAAGATTTAAGAATGTCTAAATTCCAACTGCTTGAAAGTCTGGTTCACTCTGTCTGCTTGTCATACATACCAGCTGAGTGTGTGGCAGTGAGGATGGGGCTGCAGAGGGCTTTGGCTTCACTGGAAGCATTGGAGTTTTTGGCTTCATGATCTTTCAAAGACGGAATAATCATATTTCAAACAAGCAGTAAAGACAAGGACACTCAAATGTATAAATGCAAACAAGAGCATTAAGTTGACTTTAATATCACCTACTGGTTTTGTTGTAAGGGGTGGAAGAGGTCTTGATGGAGGAAGCGGCCTTTTCTGACAAATACAGAGAGAAAAAAATAAGTTGTACATCATTTTATAAAAACAAACTATTTGTTTCGTTGAACAGAGATCTGTTGTTAATCCATTGTCATTTTACCTCAGGATAAACTGGTAGCCTTGACACAGCTGATGGCTGCATTAATGGACATGCAACCTAAATAAATATATTTATTTAGTAATTGAAAAACAAGATATGGAAATTATGTTATATTTAAATAAAGGGAAAACAGGAGCTCAAAGTACCTGGGGAATCTTTGATGACTGATCTACAGCTAGTACTTTCTTGGGTGGCTGTAAGGAGAGAAAACAGAATGTGCAGCAAAAGCTTCATTATTGTTTTTCAATTTGAATACTAAGTTTAATTTAGATTCTGCTTTGTTTATTATTAAGACTTTCTAGCTGGTATTCACTGTGTCTTGAGGACAATTCAATTTAAATTTAAAAAGCAGCTTTTTAAAAAAAAAATTAAATAACTATAAATTTGAGGCAGTTACTACAAATGGCAATATGTCTGATGCAGAGGAAACACAGTAAAGCAAACACATGTAGTGTGAGCTGAAAGAGAAGCTCACCTCTGGAGCTGATCTGCATGGCTTCAGTGCTCCAGTCTGTGGTTTGTTAGTAGCAGAGGAGAGAGGTTTACAGGCTTGAGTGGCTGATGACTCCAAAAATGTAGGCTGGCTGATGTGTGGGGATCTGAGCTGAGGACTGCCTCGTGGACTGCTAGACCTAAACAGTGGGTTTGATTGTCCCGACGTAGCTGGAAGGCATCTGGAAAGAAAATGCGCACAGGAATGTAGATTAAAGATGTACATGAAGATGAGGTTTGTTTCTAATTCTTAAGTTGTAATTTAATAAAATCTAAAAGAAAGATGCAAATTGTTTCCGCACCTCTTCGTAGGTTGCCTTTTTCTGATACAACACATCAGACTCCCAATAACCAGGACCAAGAGCAGAGGTAAGCAAACCCCCAGTGATACAACATACACAACCAGGCTGGACTCTAAACACACACATATACACAACAGATTGTGTCACTGCATTTTTTTTTCCTTTTAAGGATGAGAAATAACATATGTCAACTGCTCAGGAAGCAGAATTCACTGTAACATCATTATTGTATTTGTACTGGCTGATAGGGAAATTCCATTCACTCAGTATTTTTGCTCATCAGAACAAACAACAGTTGTTTTAGAGTCTGTGAGAAGTATTAACTCTTGCTGTGAAACAGGGTCATGCTTAAATCATTGTTTTTTAAAAAGGTCAAGCACATACAGAAACAAATACACAGAATCGTCTGTGTTTATTTGTGTGCTTACGGAAAAAAAACAAACAAACAATACCTTCAGTAATCTCTGACTGCTGCACGTCACAGAAAGGCGGAGCCCAGCCAGGATCACAGTGACACTTACTCTCATGATTGCATACCTGTCAAAGATCTCACAGTAAATGAAGCTGCCATGCCTCCACAGCACTGTGGTGTTTTTAAGTTTTTTTTTAATTCATAACACAAGTTCTCACCCCATGGTTGCTGCATTTGGATGAACAGTCATTTGTTCCGTATGCTTTTATGTTTTTGATGTCTTCGCATCGTTGATTGCGGCATACCTGACAGATAAAGACATTACAAAGATATTGACCCCCCAAAATATGTAATTCATGAGGGTTTTATTCATGCTGACTGTCAGAAGCAGCTTTTCTTTACCATATTGTTGCCACACTTGGTGCCAGCTGGCACCATGGCCAGGTCAGCTGGGAAGTTGTCTTCAGGGTTCATTTTTGCCTCATTGCATATTACTCCATTTCCTAATTTGTAAAAGGACTTCCTGGATGTCAGTGGAAACTCCCATCCTCCGGAACAGAAGAGTGTTCCACAGGATTGATCTCTGTAACCAAAAAACACATGCAATGATTCAACATGAACAGACATACTTCACAGTAGTAATATGCTACCAACTACAGTCTTGTGGCTTTAATTGCCTACCGGCTGGAGCATCTCTGGCCTCCTAGTGTTTTTCTGCAGCCCCCGTGCTGATTGAAACAAACATCTGGTGCTACATCAGCATCTGAACAGGATCATAGCAAAGAAGGTGGGATGGTGACACTGGATGTATCAGAATGAAAGCACATACAAACCAAACTGTCACTCGTAGGTGTTTTACCTGGTCCCCAAAGTCTCTTGCAGTGATCTTGCCTTGATGGGCACTGCCCATTATAGCAGTATCCTTTTCCTCGGTTGCATGGAAGGCCGTTTTGGGTGAAGGCATCAGTTGGACAGGCTGCAGAGAAGCCAGTACAATATTCTACCAGATCGCAGTCTCCTGCCTTTGGTCTGCAGATGCTGCCTGTCGGTTTCAGCTGCAGAGTGCAAAGAACCACAGATGGTCAAGTACAAACTACTGAAATATATTCACTAACACATGAAAAGCCAGACGACACAATCAAGTCTGTCTAGATATGTTATACAATAATTATCATGAATGTAACTTCACACATCTAATAAACACTAGACACAGTGGGTAGTGCTTACTTGGCAGCTTTGGCAGCACTCTCCGTCTGCACACTGGGCTCCAGGACTCAGTTTGCAGGTGGTGGCATTGCAACAGGGATTCTTGCACTCCTATGAAGCAGAATATTACAAATCTGTTTCCTCTGTGGCATTTAATTATATCATATGCATTCCTTTTGAATGCATCATGCACAAACCTCCACAGTGCCACAGTCACATTCCTCTCCGGGCTCTAAAAAGGCATTTCCACACACTGGTCCCCCATAGATGCGATCAGTGGGGGAATGAGCATCTAGCAAACAGGCAGGGTTGATCTCTTCCAAAAACTTGCTGAGCTGTAGCTGGCTGCAGCTGCTGAACAGTTCAGGATACACAATACTAGAAGACATAGTAGGAACAAGAAAGGAAAAAGTATTATCTTATCTTATAGATTTGTAGATATGTATGAATTTAATTACAGGTGAAAACTGAGCCTACCCAATACTATCAGCCATGATACAGGCTTTCTTTGATGTAAACGAACCACAGACACAGTTTTCAGTATCATGAGACAAGCCCAGGTTGTGACCCATCTCATGGGCAATAGTGGAGGCCACTCCTATTGGGTTATTGTTATGGTCCTATGTGCATTAAAGGTATAAGGGTGAGTGCAGTTCACAGCATACATTTCCCTTCATTACTTGTTAATTTCCCCATGTTTAATCTGTTAATATGACATACCTCATTGACAGCTCCAGACTTAGAAGTGCACATTGCATTGGTGTTGGCTAAGCCAACAGTGGAGCCGTCAAAATCCACACCCCTGAGCAAAGAGGAGGCAAAATGTTTAGACATGGGCTCTGACAATTTAAACATCCCTTTCTCTTTTTTGTGCAAAGTTAAACAGGAAAATCTTACGTAATGAACTGTGCATTGTCGTGTTTGGTCCTTGGCACCAGGTACTGCTGACGCCACTCAAGGAAGTGAACCAGGGTGCTTTCAGGGTTAGTGCTGACCTTTATCTGATCTTGGTATGACCAGATATCCAGACCTACGAGCATCACACGAATACCCACAGGGCGATACAGCTGTAATAGCACAGAGCATAAAAGTTACACATAATAAAAAATTAAAATCAGTATTTCTGAATGTGTGTAAAGTGATGCTACAAGCAACATGATCTAAAGGAAGCCACTGTTGGGGGTACTGCAGTCTGGTGTTTCTTTCATGGTAATCATATTCAAAAAGGATATGTGAAAATTTTCAAATTAGGTGTGAAGATTCACAGTTAAAGTTAGATTTCATAGTGAGAGAACTTTCCCTTCCTTTTATTGGTCAGTCTAGTTAGTAAAAAACAAAATATCCTGCATGAATACTTTCTGTTTATTTGCCAGAGTACAGAGAAACAAACATACCTTGTCCACGTGGTTGGCTACTTCAAGCACTCTGGCCTCTACTTTCTTCTTACTGCCAAACTTCTTATACTAAAAGAAATTATTATTCAAATTAGTATTACAATTAGCATCTCACATACAATTAGCTATTCATCCTAAGCTCTTACTTTCAGATAAGCTGCATCTACAGGTTCAAAGGGAAAAAAATTAATTGGGAATCAAACCTCTGTGTTGTCCACCACCACAACCAACTCCACCGTCCTGGGTTTTCCTGATTGGCTTTTGATCTGGGATCTGCTTTTCTGAGTAACACAAAGGGCAGATTCCCATCAGTAATAATCACATCTCTATATGACTCTGTGTATGTGCAGTTATTTGTTGAATGTACAAAATAAAAGTAACAAAGTGTGTTTTCATTTCAGTTTGTGTGTGTGTGTAGGTGGATCTTGAGTTTGCAGTGCTGTTATTCTCTTTATATGTATTTTCTTTTTATTTAAAAAATCTCTTTCTTTATAATTTAGGCTTCTGTTTATGCTATATTTAGCATATTTTCCACCTTTATTGTACCTCATTTAGTCTCTTTATGGAATTATATTACACTTCCCATAGTCTTTTATTGTGACTTATAATCTGTCTATGATTTTTTTCAATTTATACTTTTTTCCTTTTTTTCTCCATTATTGAATTTGATTGAACATTTTGTGAAATGGGACACAATTTCATTCTTTTGAAGTCATTTTTTAAGGTTATCTGTTCACTGATACATTTTACTGATACTGATACAGAACTGTGCAAAGAAATTATCAACATCTACAACTGATTCTGCTGTTTTTTAGTATTCTGTATAAGATGGTTGAATGTAAAGCTGAACTATAAAATTTTAGTGGCCTAAGTCCAAATAGTCCAGGAATGTGTCCATGCTGCGTATTTACCAGACTGCTGAAGTGGAACAGTCCAGACGAACGAGCTCCATGATCATAGAAAGTGGTTGTGTTTCCATGGGAACAGGAGCTCCGCTTCCTCCTCAGGTGTCTGTAGTTGTAAACGGCATGAGGACCCTCAACACTGAAAGCTTCAGAGTTTGTTCTGCCATCTTGCTGTCCTGACTCATCATCATTCAGAGGTTCAATGAGGTACATCTGATCTTGAAGGGTTACAAACCCCCTGAGGAGCAGAAAAAGAATTTAAAAGCATATCTGACCAGCCAGAGATCAACAGATCAAAATCAATCAGATCAAGTCATACGACAGTCTAAGTCAGCTTTTACTTTCCAACCTATAAAACCTGTTGCTATTTGCTTTCTGGTACAGAGCTGAAGTGGAAGAACTAAGCATCCCCTTGGATTAGACAAAATGATAATGTGTCACAGCAAAAGACCCATATAATAACATTTAATTATATTTCAAACTTCTTTCAGGAAAGCAGGTCACCTTTTTTTTTTAAATTAAAGCTAAAGGGGAGATTGTAGCCACTTTACTCACTTCATTCCTGTGCACAATCCAATGCTGGCAGAGGAGTCCTCCACTCCAACAATGTGTCCATGGTAGTAACAGTGAACCTGGAAAGACATTAAATACTTGTAAAAGAAACTTACTTGTTCTTTGTGAAAGAAACAAAATATACATGTAACTACCTGTTTTCTAATAACACATGAATTAAAACAAGTCCTTTTTTCTGAGGAAATGTCAATTTCTCTTTCATAAGAATTGCCCCATGTCACTTCTTGTAATGAGGAATTTTGTAGTTAAGAAACTTCAGTTGCTCATCTGATATTTTGCAATAATCAGGATATACAAGTATGATGACAGTAACTAGCTGATATTGGTGTTGAAATATATATATATCCAATAGTTTAGAGCTGTGACTTTAATTGTGTGAAATAATAAAAATCCAAGTGATGTTTTACAAAACTGTTCAAAACAAATATTACAAATTCACCAAAACTAACAGAAGCTTGTAAGTGCAGGATATTTAATCAGCCAGTATGTATGATAAGTAATAATTTCATTCATTCATTCATTCATTCATTCATTCATTCTTTCATTCATTCATTTTCTATACCGCTTTGTCCAATTCAGGGAAGCTGGAGCCTATCCCCAGCACTTAGCAGGCGAGAGGCATAATTAATGTTGTATAAATAATGTTAAACTTAAAGTGAATCCAGTATGGTTCCTTTTAATTGCAGCGTACCCTATCAAAATTAGTTAAGTCACACTAATAACCCATGGATGTGTGCTACCCACAGACATGGTAAATGTAGGCTAAAAGAAATAATTAAAAGTTACATACCCCAAGATCTGGAGCAGTTGAAACTTGGGAGCCCTCATCAGAATAGTGGGTAACAGTAAAGTTTTTTCCAACAAGATTTCTGAAAAGACAACAGTTTGTGTATCAGTAATATTGACAGTACAATTTATGTGGACCCAGCACATGAAGATAAAAATTAAAATGTTCTTACTTGTTCTTCTCCAGATGAAGAGTGTAATTTCTCCCTGCAATGCTCATAGAATAATCAAGTGCATATGGGTATTTCTATTGACAAACACAGGGGAAGCAGAATATGTTTTTATACATTCTTCAAAGATTGAAACATTTTAAAGTTGACTTAAAAATGAATTTACTAGAGTATGTGTTACCTCATGTGTCGCAGCATCACTGATAAGAGACGTATTCAGCCTCTGAGGTATCAATGTTTGGTATTTTATCACATGAGGAAGCGTCTTCACAGTGGCCGCAATTATTCCTGAAAGTATCAAGAATGTTTCATACGAAAGAAAGAAAGAAAGAAAGAAAGAAAGACTGAAAGAAAGAAAGAAAGAAAGACTGAAAGAAAGAAAGAAAGAAAGAAAGAAAGAAAGAAAGAAAGAAAGAAAGAAAGAAAGAAAGAAAAAGAAGCTTCCACTTACCCCACGAGGAGAATAAAATCCATATAAAATATCCAGAATGTAACATGTTGCTCTGTCGGACGGACTCAGTCATTGTGTGCTGAAAGTCTGAGAGACCTATCTTCATCTCTCCGCCCATCTGCTGTGTAATATCCTGTAAATGACCATCTGATACCGAACAGCTTTGCTTATATAGTGTAAGAACGAAAATTCTCTGGTTTGTGTGGTGTCACAAGCGACCATGACCATACATGTACAACAAATTTATTTATTTAGGTCCGTATGTTTGGGAACGTGCACAAATTTTCATTGTGTAGATATTGAAAAATAAAAATTTATTTAGTCTTCATTGCAATTATTTTCATTAAATGTACTAGGTGTTTGAAACTTAATTGAGTTTTAAAAATTCTATTTCT
Organism: Melanotaenia boesemani; assembly: GCF_017639745.1. NCBI lineage: Eukaryota > Metazoa > Chordata > Actinopteri > Atheriniformes > Melanotaeniidae > Melanotaenia > Melanotaenia boesemani. The sequence goes on from NC_055697.1 coordinate 15,770,630, forward strand.
TATCTATTTCAATTCAAGAGTGATCCTTTAGGCAATCTCCTTTTGAGCTAAAACCCACTCTGATATTTGTCTCCATCTATCGGTAAAGATGTTGGTACGTCATGCATTTGTGCTGATAGCATGAGCATGTATTATTATGCAAACATACTTAAAAGGTATAAAACCAGACTTAAAGAACAATAAACCTTAGTTAAACATAAAACCACAAAATAAATATCTCGAGTAAAAAATATCAAGAATGATTAGAAAATATCTAATAAATGATGTAATAATCAAAATATTTCCCAGAACAGCTGGAGCTGTTAGTTAAAGTACTTAAAATGCCACTTTACTTTAGGTTTGTTCATTTTGGGCGAGGGCTATTTTCTATTAATTTTTTACAGTTTTGAATTTAATTGCAATTAAATACATTTTCCAGACATTAATAGAGCTTGAACTTATTGATTCAGTCGTCTACTAAAATTAATTTAAATAAAATGGTTTCTTTTTGGTGGCAAATATTGTTATGAGATTAAAATGCGATTAATCAAGATTAATTAATTAGAAAGCCTGTAAAATTATATATATATATACCGGTTGGTGGCGGTAACGCGCCATGTTGATGTCGACAACAAACACCCGCCTGTATGACGTTATCTTTTCGCGCCAATTACAACCAAAACACAGGAATGCGTAGCTTCGTAGGTTGAGTTGGATATGGATAACATTACAATAAATAAGGGATAAAACATCCATACTGCTGTAGTCAGGGTTGGTCTAACTTCTGACGGAGGGAGATTTATTGACAAGTAGCAAGAAAGACCGTCCGGCAGGTGCCACGGAGCCATACCTGGAGACGATGCACCCTGAGGAAGATAACCCGTTCACTTTCACTCCCCAGCTTATCCGCCTCCAGAAAGACCACGATCTGTTTGAGGTAACATTAAATACAAACCGAATCGACTGCTATCACTTCTGTCAGATAAAACTTGCGGCGATAATGTTTGCAGTATTATTAGCTAGCTATTGTAGCTGTAACATGCGCATCACTTGTGTTGACAGGATGGAGACATTCAGAGACACATGTATCTGCAAGACCTCTACATCTCTGAGAAAGAAGACAGGCCAACGCTCAGGCATGGGAGTCAAGTTCCAGCGATGTTGAAGTTGGCTGTAGTCGAAAGCTAAAAACAAACTTCTGTATATCAGCCACAACACAGCAGGGAATATTTAACATGCAGTTTACCAAACAGTTAACCAGCAACAAACTCCCTTGGTAGCCTTATATTAAGTTGAAAACCTAAGTGGCCATCACATAATCATTCATTAATTCAGTCATTCATACTTTATAACGCTGTAGCCTACCCCTGCATTTAGCTGGCGAGATTCCCATCACATTTTGTCAGATATAATTTTGAAATGTTATATGCTAAATTTAAATGTAACACAAAATAATGAAGAAATGACTCATTTTTATCATTAATTATTGATTTGTCTAAATTCCATTATGTCCAGAAATTAAAAAAATAATCAAGTTAACCCAGACATTATTCAATTCCTCAGCTGCAGCTGTGGATTTGTCTCTTTAGCTGTACCCCATTGTAATTTCAGGAATGGTCAGGCTGTCACTTACAGTCGTTCTCCTCTTGTCTTGTCTCAGTGTGTCAGAGTTTGCCTGTCACATCTCTGACTGCAGTGCAGTTTTCAGTACATTGGAGGAGTATGAGCACCACTACAATTCCCTGCACAGGCACGTGTGCTGCTCCTGCCGTCGCTCACTACCTAGCGCCTGGCTTCTTGACATTCACATCCAGGAGTGGCATGACTCACTCTTCACTATCCTTGCCCAGAAACAAGACATGGTAAATCAGTGACTTTTGCTCTCCAAAAATACAAGTAAAAAAAGCTGAACCAAATGACAATAATGTTAAATGTTTTTTAGGCCTTCAAATAAACAGGCTAGTACTTTCCCCTGACATTTCTTTGCATTTTTCAGTACCAGTGTTTGGTGGAAGGCTGTGGACAGAAGTTCAGAACTAGTGAACAAAGGAAAGACCACTTAATAAGAATTCACAAGTATCCTCCCGACTTCAGATTTGACAAAAACAAGAAAGATAAGAGGTAGGACTTTGTAAATTATAATTTGTCCACTAGATGGCAGCAAAATATGAGGCAGCATGCTGTCACTCCTCTTCAGGGGTTGTGTTCAAGAGGAGGGTCATGCATTTGAATAGGCTAGTTGTTCCGACACTCATAGAGTTAAACTCAAAACTTATCTTTTTCTTAAGTATTTCACATGCTTGTGTTATCAGAAAATCATTTAGCTTTGCTAACCACTGTAATATGTGTAATGTTGCCACATTTTTTTAACATAATTACAGCTTCTAATACAATACTGTTTTTATATTTCCTTTAATGAATGCATATTTTAAATGTACTATTTCTGTTAACAGAACCAGGGAAATGAAGAGACAGCTGGTAAAGGATGCAGCCATGGAGGTAGTAGGTGATGTGTGTGAGTCTGAGGGTGTGTGTGAGGTTCTATGCAACGTGCTGTCTGACCAATCAGAGCAAGAGGAACCCATGGAAACACGTGTGTCTGCAGAAGAAGCTGCAAGTACTGTTGCAGCTCTGGGTACAGATACAAAAACTACACCACTAAAACCACAATACTCCTACAGGTTAGTGTTTTAAAATATTTGTTAGACAGCATCATGTTTCAATAAACTCGACTTTTAACTTTACGATTAAATTTAAGGTAAAATGTTAGCCAAATAGAACATATGGTCCTCTCTAGATAAATTTTGTTCCATGGTGTAAAGTCTGGTTAAGCAAAGTGATCATTTAGTCATCTATATGGATTAATATATAATTAAAATATGAGTCAATATATCCCAAACATTTACTGCAGCTTTTTTTTCTTCTTAATTTTACTTGATAAACAGTCTGATTTCAAGTGTGTGGGTTTTTTTTCCGCAGGGTTCCTACAACTGTGTGCTTTGGTCACGGTTCAGTCCGAGGCTTCAGAGGACGACGGGGCAAAAAGAAATGATAGATTGCAAATTAGTTTTGTCTTCACTTTTTTTTAAGAGTACAACTTTCTGCCCTTTTCATCATAATGTATTTGATTTTATATGTGCAATTAAAGTATTTTTTACAAAACAAATTGATTCGCATCATCATATTTCAGGTGCTTATATTCTCATTGTTCCTCACTTTTTGGTCATGCTTCTCTTCTTTGTTGTGACATCCTACTGTGAGCAGACAGGATAATTTGTACTGATAAAAGTTGGTTTGGAAACTTGACATATCAGTGGAAATTTTAACAGAAGGATGCAGTGCAGCTTAAGGCTGCAATATGGACGTTTATTGAGTCCACAGTAAACAGAAAAATGAGAATGTCAGATTTACATAATAAACTTTTAATAGTCTTACAAAACATGTTTCACCCTTGAAATACAAAATACACTGTACATTAATGACTGATGACTCTGTCAGTCATGTTTAGCACTTTAAATGAATGGGGACAAAATAGACAAGGCTTTATTTACATTTAGTACCAAAACTAAATGATCTTGAGAACTCTGTGCAAAAACATTTTTTAGGGCAAAGAACAAAGCAGAGATATCTGTTTAGCTGAAATGCAGATATTCATGGTGGAAACAGTGGTCCTACATATTGTTATTTGACTTCTTAAGATCACATGGTTTTCAGTTAAGTCACAGTGCAGCACTTAAGAGCCAAAGCAGATAAACATACTCTAGAGGATAAAACTTGTGAAACACACACAGTTCTCATCAAAACTGCAAAGGCACCTGTAAGCTTGTATTAGCCTGTCCCACGAAGTTGTAGAAGTGCACTTGTGAGCTATTTTAAATAATCCATATACTGTACTTGAAGTTTATCTCTGTTGCTTGTCCACAGGCTGCAAGCATTGTCAGTAAGACTTGTGGGATAATTCTCCTCCTTTAGCACAAAAATTGACTATGTATTAGTATGTAATTAAATGCTTAAGGATAGCAGATTTTTACAAATCGTTCATAACTTTGGACTGTAAGGGTCTTAAGTGATTGAAGGAAGACTTAGTTTTGTATTTTCTAGATTTTTCTTACAGTCCACTTCTTCCATTAAAAAATATAAATACATCTGACATGTCTACAGAACTGAAAGACTTAATGTTTGACTGACTATTTTTAGCTTGCAATTAATCTATTTCTAGATCCTGTTTGCGTGTCCAATGTGGCGCTCTGTCAAGCTTCAGAGACATTACTTGTGAGGTCAATTTCATATTATTTATTAATTTTAAGAAAAATTTGGAAAATAAACCGTTATCCTTCAATGTGTCCTATTATCTGAAATGTTATTTAAATGTTTTGTAATGGATCTGGAATGAGAATGTCTTTTTAAAGGGGGGAAATTACATGGATATTTTAATGCTTGCAGTGAGTTATTGCTCTCAGTCCAAAATTAGAGGCCTTTAAATAATCATGATATCCTCTGTTGTGAAATTAATGGGCTAAAACATTTAAGAGAACCTCCGTTATGAGAACTGCTAAGAAGTCTAAAAATTTCAATGGAAAATGAGCTCTGCCACGAAGGTTTACGGGATGTTAATAATTATCACAAAATATGGTTTAATTAAAAAATTTCCTGTAAATTTTAAACATGTCGGTCGTGTTAACATGCTTGCCTTACCTCTGTTCCTTCAATAAATGACATTAATATGCCACTGATTTGTGAAAATGTTTGTGTAAAAAAAGGAACACCTTTAGATCTTCCACTATAAGAAAAAAACCTGTCATGATATATAATAATAAATTTAAAAACAATTCACATGATGGACTTTTTTTCAATATTGGTTATTTGCTGTATCAAGGCATTTGTAACGGCTGTACTTCTAACCAATCAAAATTAAGAAAAGTAATACATCCCATAAGGTCCACTGAATAGTCCAGGTACCGGTAAGGCAGGCCGCGGTCCGTTCAGGGCTCCGTACAAGGCCGGTGCGCCCATAGGTGCGGTCAAGGGGAAGGGAATGGTGAAGGCCGGGAGCAGCGGCTTTGCGGCCAACTTTAGCTTCTCCAGCTCGGACTCTTGCAGTCTCTTGGCTTTGGCCCGGCGGTTCTGAAACCAGATCTTCACCTGGGTCTCTGTGAGGTTTAGTGAGCTGGAAAACTCCGCTCTCTCCGCGATGGAAAGGTACTGTTTCTGACGGAACTTCCTCTCCAGAGAAAGCAGCTGAGAGGTTGTAAAGGGAGTTCTGGGTTTCCTGTTGTTCTTGTGTTTCCGTAGATTGCAAGTGGTCGGGCTAGGAAGTCCTGAAAGTGGATTTAGAAAGTCACATTACTTTTTTAGTTTGGATTATACACGAAAAATACTATTTTAGTCCGACTGTGAGCTATAGGTTATTTAAGGTAGTCATTAAGGCAGGCTATGTAACCAAATTACAAAACTAAATTCCTCCATCACCTGTAGATTTATTTAATAAAGGATGAGATAATGATCACGCAAGATGAGTTCTCAATTTAAAATTTCTCTCACGAGTATGAGGCGGCTACTCTGAAAATATCAATAGACTAGTTCACATAAAAACTGGCAATATTTTTTAAAGAGCATCTTTAAAATGTCCAAAAACCACATAGAGCGTAAAAGATTTTTTGTCAAATTTAGAAACAAATCGAATGTTCTTCACTTACTTGTAGGTGATGCGTAAGAACCCTGAAACCAGTCTCTTGTGTCATTGTCGCTGACGTCCATCGACTCCGTTTTGGACCGAAAAACTCCACTCGGTGATGCACACTCAGCCTTCTCTGTCCGTCCACAGCCGGAGCCAGGATCGGGGGAGGGAAGGCTTGTACAAGGAGGGGTCCTGTCCGATATCAGGGATTCCACACTGAAAGGTAGTTCTAAACTTTTGGTTTTACTTTTTCTAACAAATGACAGGTCCGCCTCATCAGTTCCAAACTGACCAGCATCTCCATCCTCAGGACATGTCTCCCCAAGAGCAGCCGAGGGCGGTGACCCCTGCGCAGGATTCATTACGCACGACTGCGGTGCCATGCAACCAATATTCCTGCTGCTTTCGTCGCTACTGTTTATCGCTTTCGTGTGTTCACCAGAAGAGTAGTACTTTCGCTAAGATTCCTCCACTGTTGCGCAGCTGCGTGGTAAACTTCAGGTTTTACGCACGGCTTGCTTCCCCTTCAGTGAAGTGCCACAAGCTACCCTCTCATCTCGCCGCCTGCCTATCAGGCTTTAGATGCCTTCACGTGACTCGATGTAAGCAATTTCTGATAGGCCGGAGTTTAGAAAGCAAAGATGTGGTTGATTTTGTGCACTTCGGTGTTTTGACAGATGTAAACTTCTAATCAGTGGCAGCGCAGCGTCATGTAAAGTAGGGTAGGTCAAATGTAGACCTACCATTCCAATATCTCACAGAAACTTTTTGCTCTCTTTACTTAATCATCAATGTAATTATAAAGCACCACTGATGAACAAACTGATTAAGCCAGATAGCCTGGGATTTAATGAATAACAAAAACATTAGGAATCAAAACAGATTTGGTACATAGGTAAACACAAAATGACCCACAAGGCCTGTTAACGTTTCTTCTGAGTGTAAGCTGACTTTTGCTTTAAAATGTATATTGTCTGTACCATTTTTCAAAGCTTCAGCCAATAAAAAAACAGATTAAACACTTAAACACGAAGCAGATGTCATAGAGATCTAGCTTTCACTAATAATTAGTTAAAAAAAAGAATTTATAATTATAGCTATCAGAGGCACAGGTGCATCGAAACATCACTTCAGACTTTAAAAAAAACTAAAAGAAAACAATACCTTATAAGCAAGTAATTTTTTACAGCACCTTTCAAGATAAAAACCAAAGTGCTTCACAAAGAAATGCAAGAAATATGAAAATATTAAACATATATAACTTATAGCTTTTTTAAATGATGGAAAACGCTAGAAATTAAGTTTAAGTGATTGATTGAATACCATCCACTTTTTTCTTAACTTACACCATAGGCTGTAAAAAAAAAAAAAGCTGGGAAAGCTGTAACCTGCAGCTGACATCAGCCTAGGTACATCCTTGAGAGTCTGCCTGCCCATCATAGTGTGGGCCCAGAGACAAACAACCATGCAACTGCATATAAGGTGAATTTAGAATCACCTAGCTACAATGCATGTTTTTGAAATATATGAGGAAGCTTCTACTTCTGGAGAAAACACATGCAAGCACAGATAAAACATTTCAAGTCCACAGAGAAATGCCCAAGCCAAGATTTAAACTGAGATGTGCCCTTGCAAAAACACCGCTGTGCAACCCAGACTGATAAATAGAGAGAGAAAAAAAAAGAATAGAAATAGAATAAGAGAAGGAATACAAAACAAATAAATATTAAAGTGTCAAAATGGTTGTTAAATGTTTTTTTTTTTTAAAGAAAATGGGTAGTGGAAACATTTATCTGTTACACTGATTAACAAATTCCCTCACTCTAAATATAAAATATAAGTTTATTAGTTTCAATGACTGAGAAAGCTCAGAATAAGCCGATAATATTACAATCTATCAACTTTTTGTATTTTGGGCATATCAGTTGTTGTGGAGAGCCTTAAGTGCAGCAGCTGAAGGTCTGGGTTTAAATCCCGGCCTTTGATCCCTTACTGGCTTGCTCTTTGGCTTCTTTCCTATAAATAAAGTCCATAGAAATTTCAGAACAAAGTAGACCTTAGTTGTCAGTACCATACTTAGTACTTCTATGATAACAGCAACTTTGTGTATATACATGAGACCCATATTTCTTTGTGTGAGAATATTGTATTAACCCCATTTTTGTTAGTTTTTTAATTGAATATCATATTTTGATTATGATGCAAGAGATAATAATGACATTGCTTGCTGCAAGGCCTTGTCCTGAAAGCTGAGCTTGAGAACATGCTAAACAGTAGTTCATCCCTGTGTTTCATTAAAGTAGCAAAGCAATCCAAGCTGCGATTTACTGCACTCTTTATAGTCCAAAGAGTTATTATCACTGTAAATTTCTATCTTGTGGCCCCTAATCAAATTGTCTATGGCTATATTTCAGCCTATTGTGCCCATTGTGTGTAATCCCTTTGAGAGACTGTTAAGACCCCACTGAAGAGCCCCATCCAAATTGGTTTTGTTCTGCAGCTCTTCAAAGTCAAGTCGGATCATTTCCAGTGAGTCCAAATATGTGAGTTTTTCCTCTGCTGCTAGGCCTGCAGCAGCACACTGTCTGTCTGTAGGACAATTGGTTAAATGGAGTTAACTGTTTCTCTGCCTGAGGTATGTTCCTGCTTTGATCCTGCTGCGCCTGGCGCCTGTCTGCTCTGCCTCCCCCTCTCCCTCTCCGTGTGACAGTGATAGATCGCTGGGTAACCATACAAGCTTTCAATGACTGTAATTTAGTGCAACATTACATTCTCCCCTATTTACTGCCAGTATTACCACTTTCACTCTCTGTTTGAAAGGAGATGCAGAGCTGTCTGTAATCTGTTGTTTTTCCTCCATTGTTTTGTAATGATGGAGTGAAACTATAAACACATTTCCTGCTTTTTTTTAGTTTCATGCAGATGCCAGAAAAATCTAAATTCTGTTTAGGGAATTTAAAGCCTGATCAGGCTATAGTATAGTCCCTGCATGTACAATGCACAATAAAGTATCTGCTCTTGTATTTTATGTACTTTTTGAATACTTGGATTGATGTAAAAAAATAGAATTTTTAGTCATAATTGAGATGAGTTTGCATGGAGCCATCAATATGCATTGATGTAAAGCATCAGATGGAAACTGCTTTGTTGTTTTATTTTAGAAAAAGAAAACGGATGAAAAGTGGACCTGTTGGTGATTTGTCATGAAAAGCTCAAAACGCTAAATTTTCTTTGTTTTGCACATAAATTTGCACACATTTTTGCACCTACTAGCTTGCCCAACTTAATCATTGTCTAAAGAGTTAAAGTTTTTTTTCCGCCGAACATGTTGAAGCAAGCTCTATCTATATATATCACTTTGTAAATCTTTCTCTTTCATTAGAGTTAGCAGGGCTGACGGCTACCCTAAGCAAACTTTGGGGAGGGGGCTGGAGTCATGTGGGATAAACATTTTTAAATACACATCTGGGAACATGTGGTTGTGAATGTATATTGTCTTTAAAGGAGACACAAGGCCTGTGGTGTGAAACCGAACACAACATTATTCAGCCTCACATTTTGACCTGCCAACACTGGCATGTCAAAACGTCAGTGTATGTGGGATCACAAACTTACCCTTCCCATGGTGACATTTTATTTATAAGAATTCATTAAGAGCTTCCATGAAATATACTGGGGTAATGTATTCTGCTGAACATACCAGTTAACACTTGTTGCACTCACAGTATAAACTGGGGTGATTGATGTCATCAGTTAGTGAAATAAAAAAGGGAAACATACAGGCTCACTTGGCTACAGCTCAGTTTCACTCAGGCCCAATCATGCCAACCAGCCAAGAATGATATGGAAGCCCTGAGGTCTTGTATGTCCTTATCTGATATAAGGTTAAAGGGAACTGCAAGAACATGTCAGTCTCAATTAGTTGTTTCATCTTTGCCACTGTCAGCACATTGACAGCTGCTACTCCCTCTTTCTACACTTAAGGTTAGGTCTAACCTGTTGAACCATTAGGACTTACATTTTCACAAAGCTGTCACACACCTCAGAAAATTTTGAGCCTCAGTTATCACCTGAGAACATTTGTCAAAATGTCTAAGAGTAAAACCTGATTTAAGGTACAAGTGTGTGCTTCAGCTGAACCCCAGGATATTATTTAAGGATATCATCTTGGGCTTTTGGAACACAGATTTGTGACATGTTATGAACCAAATGTTTTACTGTTGTGTTGCAACAGATTCTCTGAATCTTTTGATAATATCATATAATGTAGCTGTTGGGCTCTTCAAAGTCTTCACAATTATATGTTGAGGAACATTTTTTTAATACTTTTTTTATAAAATAAAATGAAATGGTAAAACATTTCAGTTTCAACATTTTTTTTTTTTTTTTTTTTTTTTATGTGTTTATGAGATTTTTAAGCAATGGCATTCTGCTTTAATTTACATTTTACCAAGTGTCTCAACTTTTTGAGAACTGCTGTTGTAATTAAGCGAACCAATGCTAAGTAACACAAGGCATTCCTCTCACTCTTGGAAGCTTGGAATACATTGAACTTTTGTTTTTGTTTTTTTTTTTTTGTATTTTCAGGGATTATTTCTGAGGTTGATAACTCAGTAATTTCCTCGTTCAGCAGGAAATGGCAGAGACTTGCATGGCAGATAAACCTCTGTAATTATCTGATGGGTTGCTGATTGGTTATGTGCTTTTCATTTATCTTGTATATGTTAGCATGACTGGGCTGTCACAGGAAGTGTTGACAGGTGAGCAGAAAGTGCTTTATTATGTCTCTGTGTGTTTTGTATGTAGTATATTGGGTTTGGTGACAGGAAGGCGCGTCCCACATGGCGTCTGAGAGAGATGAGTAGAGTGTCTAGCTGACTGGGACTCTGCGGTGAGTCTTGTCTGCAGTGCCAGGTGCTAACAGGTGAACACAGAGATATTGTTGCTGTGTTGTTGTAGTTTGGGAGAAATGGAGGGGTACAAAAGGAATCGGACACCCTCTCTGGACCTGGAGCGAGCCAGAGGTTAGGGTGATCTTAGTGGCTGTGCTGACAGCAGGGGGGAATTCAGATGGCAGCATGCTCTCAGTGAAGATAATGAGGATGAGGATGATCCTGGAGAATGACCCACGAACACAGACTGGAGTTGGCAAGTTCTGATACTGCAGGTTCTTTATTGTCTATCTATAATAGAGGATGTAGGTATCATTAGTGTGAGGGTGATGACAGAAAAAGAGGGTGTGGGTGACATAGGAGTGAAGCAAATTAAACTTAGCACACACACACACACACACACACACACACACACACACACACACACACACACACACACACAAAGCCCACTTCATGCTAGGCACATCTCGCTCAGTGTCTTGAAATACAAAAAAGTGCAACTATAAACTGTTTAAGAAGTCTGTTTGTAATGAGAGGAGCATTCCAGTGAGTCACAGTGGGACACAAAGAACTGGTGCATCATAATGGTATTTGAAGCCACTGTGAGGTTACGTGAATGACTGAAGGCTATTACCACAAAATGTAATGGTGTACACTATGTTCTTTACTTATTTTCCTCCTTCTCACTTCCACGATTCTTCTATGTTCGACACAGCAGAAGTTTACCACTTTATCTCTCAGTGAATAGTGAATTGAGGTTGAAACACAGCACAGCAGAGAAACTAATGAACACTGTTTGCTGTTGGCTTACTGGAAGACGATAATAACACACCGATTTGTGGAAATTAGGTTAATCTTCCACAAAGCTTCTCTCATTATTGCAGCTGCGCTTTAACACACAGTGTCCAACAAAAGTCTGACAAATAACTGACTTTGAAAATTGCCCTGAAGTAACATTTGTAATAGCCTATAAACTTTAGCTTTTGAATGCTGTCGATACAAAAAAGAAGACTATTGTTTGACAGGAAAATGGTTTGAGTTAAAATAACTTCATTTCTGATGTTATACAATTTTTCAGCTGGATGAATCTTGGGAGTTTTGATAAATTGGTGGATGTGATCCATTTTAACAAAGCATTTTGTTATTGGCTGCTAAACAATATGTCCCTGCTACAGTGTGTGATAGAGTCTGTGTTGTGTTTGGAGCCATTTGATGACTATTGATAAGCTTATTAACTAGTACAATACCTGATTCGCAGACTAGAAGTAACCATCTTTTGATGTGTGAAATACCACTTGTTATCACCCATTTAGGGTTGTTTAGTTTCTTTGTTTTTAGATAGAAGTGGCGTGTAAGTTATTTATTTGGTTGAGAGATAATATATCAGTTTCAGGGGGATCAAGGTACTCACTTACCATCTTGATAAAATTTAAGTGAGTAAACAATAACTTTCTTGTTTTTTTCCCCCCTCTCTGTTGACTTGGCCATATTTCCCCCCATTACATATTTCCTGTGACTCACAGTGGCTTCAAAACAAGTTCCAGGCAAGTTGATTATGTCAGTAAATTATGGTGTCATCTATCAGCGGCTCTGATAATGTTTGCCACATTAGAAGGAGCTAAAACTGGAACAAATTGGGGTTTCATTCCCTGCTCGAAGGCATTTATGCACTTGTTCTAGATGGTGGGAATTGCCCTTTGAATTTCCTTCCTTTGTGTAACGACGTGGTCACATGCCTTCCTCTTTAACTCTAGTAAATTGCTGAACTTTGTCTATTTTGTACATCTCTGATGTTAATACAGATTGTATGTAGAAATATTGTTTAATTAAAGGATATTTAGGGTGCTAACTTTTGTATTTGAGTCCCAGTCTGTGATCTCAGTGTAGTGGCAGCCTGAACAAATACGTCAGTTTGATTATTCTGAGATTACAATAGATTCCACGTCGTTTCATGGAGCTCTGAAAGTGAAGGGAGGGCACAGCAGAGGCCCCTGAATAAACAACCATTAAATTCTCTCTGCGCCTGTATGAAGAGACTCTCACAGTAGAGGCTATGCTTTAAACAAACCAAAACACAAAAGGCAGACACAAACAGTTAAATGCAGGGAGAGAGAAAATTGTTCCGATAAGGAAGTCCATTATACCTTTACTACTTCATCTTTTTAGGCTGGATGAAGTGTGAAAGAGGCAGATTAGTGTACAACGGGATAAAGGGAGGTAGATGTGTGAAGGGAGAGATGAAGAAGATGAAGGAGAAGATGAAAGCTTTGTTGTGCAAATGCTTAATGAGCTGGAAAACACAATTGAACTTCTCTGACTGTGGAAATTGCTGTGAGGGCATCGTAAATTAGCACCAGTGTGGGAGCTAGCCTGCTGACAGAAAGGGGGCTTTGTGTGGTAAAAGCATCTTTACAGACCTGTAGCTGCTTCAGTCTTCATAGCATTATATGTCACATGACAAGAAGTTCAATAGTTACTCTTTGACATAAAGGGTGGCATTTTTTGTTTGTCTATACACCAGTGTGAACCTTTTTCCCCATCATCCCACCTGTTGATTTACATTTTCCCAAATAAGCATAGTTACATCTTATCTGCTGCTACCTGTTGCTTAGTATTCTATAAATAGTGAAGTCAGACAAAGAACGGACAGATAGAGATAGGACAAAGTGGGTGAATGAGAGTGGAAGTGATGGGCCTAATTCTACTCTGATATTTGGTGAACTCCAAATGGTGACTCTTCATTCTAGCTTTGCAGGCTTGGCACATGCCTTCTGTTACTAAGTGGCTTCATATTGAAAGACTCTGCGGCCACTATTCTCCCTCCCACCGGGTGCCAGTCTCTCTGCCCTGGCAGCTGCTGGGCTTTAGAATAGACCCATAGTTTCCACTCTGCAGGTGAGCTGCACAGCCAAAACCAGGGCCCCTCAAAGGCCTTTTCAGAGTCTCAATGGGAAACTGACTTGGGGAAAGAGGAGCGGGCACACAATGGCTGCCTTCTCTGGACATAGAGAAGATGGAGATGAGCTATTGGGCTGCTGCTTTAGTGTTCCTTATTGCCATGTCGAGGAGAGGTGACGAGAGAAGACAGGAGAGGATGAGTACCCCCCTTTTTAAGTTTGTGAAGACGTGCTTTTTTTTTTTTTTTTTACCCTCAGAGTTTGCTGGCCTTGATGCAGCCGTGCAGGGATGTCCTGTCACCCTGCATCTCTGCTGTAATTGCTGTGCCTTTGAAACCTGATAAAAAACAATGTTTTCTTCCGTGTCGGGATGGAGGTAACACTCCTATCCACACACCCTTCATTTCACTGCCCTCCCCTCTAGTCCCATCCCCGACCACTGGGACTCCTTTTTGCCTGGCAAAGCTCTTCTCATGCAAGCAGGAAAGAATGCACCTCCCTCTGCTCCTGCTTACCTCCTTTTCATAGATTGCTTTTTAACTTTTATTAGCAACAGCTTTCTCTGACGTGTGAAGAGTTGGCAACAGAGAGATGGGGTATGTAAGGGAGCTAAAATGCTGATAAATTTGGGGATAAAGAGGAGCAATAAAAGAAGCAAAAAGTGGTTTATCTTTTGTTTTTTGTTTTAAGTCCAACATGCTATAAAACTGGAACACATAATAAATGCAACCTGCCAACTTTTCTGCCTAAATATCTGCCAACAACCAACAGAGCATCAATTCAGTGTTGTCTACTGTCCTACTAATAATGTTATGAGTAATGTCATCTATGGTTTCTTATGGTTTTTTAAACTATTTTCCACATTAGCTGTATCCCAACTAACAGTGTCATCACAGTTTTAAAATATTCATGAAATGTAATGTATTCATTTGTATTCACTAATACCTAATAGACCATGCATGCTCAGGACAGGGGGTTCAAATGAACCAAAGATTCAATTCCTTAATGGGCTATTTCTTAATTAAATGGCATAATTTTATTGGCGCTGTCATGATATATTGCCAAAAGTATTCACAATAACAATATTATTGCAATATCAATAAAAAAACACTGACTAATACAGTTTTTGTTTATGGTGTTTGGTCTTTTGAATTACACCCAAAAAAGGAGATAAGGAAATGTAAACACTGTAAACAAGTCTGTATTTAATGTTTTTATTTTATCAGATGAAATCAAATCACAATATTATCATTTGTGTATTATGGACATGACATTGATATACTATTAATGTAGTATCATAATTATTATCAATACTGGTATTTTATGACACCCTAAATATCACATCATACCAAATATAACATCAGTCATTAATTTGGGTGAATTTTGGTAAAATTGATTAGAGTACAATGAATGTCCTAAAACATAATTAAATTGGACTTAAACTGAATTAGTTTTTTTCTCTGTTTAAAGTACCATTAAATTAAATGTTATGAATTGAAGCTATATAATCAAAATACATGTAACTGAAACTGAATTTAAGTTCTATAAAGGCATCACATCTAAGTTACTAAAGCTAAACTAAATTAAATCAGATGTAAGTGGAGACTGGAATTTGTGCTCAGAATTCATTCTTTATAAAACCACAGCCGTATTGGAGAACATTTTTCCTGGTGAAACTTTGATTTTGCTGCTTAAGTGGATTTTTTTTTTCTAATTGTGAAAGTATTGATACTTCTGTGAAATTCCCATCAGAATTAATGATGGTGGTTGTTATTTCAGTTATATCCGTAACACCCACTTCTACTTTAAAACTGCAGAAATATTTCCACAGAGCACTCGTTTGCTATTGTTTACATTTCACACAAGAAACAGTGCACCATCTGAGAGATTAAGGAGCCTTTAGCTGTCTAATATAATTATGTTGGCTAAGAAGATGCTATCTGTCCCTGTCTCATTTTTCCTTCCCTGTCTCACCCTCCCCTATAAGTTCCTTTCTGTTATTGCTGGCCCTAGGGCTATTTGCTTCTTTCCTTAACTGCTTTCACAAGCATGAGACCAAAGCTTACTCAAATGTCTATTAGATCCTTTAAACTGTTTGGCTGAATTCATTATGGAATTACTGACACTGATACTGATGTTGCTCACACCTTCTTAAGCCAGGAGTCATTTTTCTTTCTGAAGTTAGTTGACCACTTTCGAAAGGTCAAGTGGAGAATATGAACTTTCATTGCAGCCCAGGCAGACTGACAAGAGACAGCCAGACTGTGACCACAGCCATGGAGGATGCTATTAAATTTAGTACAGGCGTCTCACATAAGTTCTGGGGACAGACACACTCACAAATGCACCATGCTTCATGTTCTATTTGCTCCAAGCTTTGGGGAGAGAAGGAAGCATTTCCTGCAGTGTGGCCAGCTGGGAGTAATTTTCTGACATTAATAAAATCTCATATTGGCATGCATCTTTCATCTGGAATAAGTTCATAGTGCTATGTAAACTAACAATGTAATAGTAGCTCTCTTTAGTAAAGTACATCTTGTGTTAGAGTAAACACATCATTATTTAGTTAATAATTTACAATGACGTTTTAGTTTAACCTCAACATACAACTCTGAACTTCCTGGTATCAGTAGTTATTTGTAGTACAGTAAACACACACTCTAACAAAAGTTTGTCAGGGTGATAATATGCAGTCAGTATAATGGTGTAGGATGTATTACTAATCTAAATTTATAGTTCTAACTTGTGTTGCTACACTGACTTTTAGATCTGCCTTAAAATTCCTGCTGAGTGATAATGAAGCAATGATACACCCCTTTGCACCCACAGTGGTTTTACAAGGGGAGACTGTCATCCTCCCCAAAACACACCCATGTTACATCTGTGCATACAGGCAGATGAGGTCTAAAATTATGTTCAAGTATGTGACATATAGGAATGAGAGCAACTTTGTATGAAGGATAGAAATGGCACCCATGAAAGTGATGCTCACATTGTAAGAAGAAGGGATTTTAGTCAGACAATTTTCTAACCCTAACCAAGTAATGTAACTACTTTAAACTAACCAGAAAATGACAGTTTAATTATATGGTTGTTTACATGTATCCATGGCAATCAGTGAAGTCTATGAATATTTCACTTGTGGAGTAAAAACGTAGCCCAAACCATCAAATTAGCTCTTTTTGTCTAAACCAAACCAGGAAATGAAAAAGTGTTATTGTCAAGTATCATGTTACTGACAAAACATACACATCAGAGTGTGTATATTTTGTCAGCAATGCACATAGGTCCATAGATGAGTTGATCCATCCAGTCGTACCTCCTTTCTCCTGAGGACTGCAGCCTGTTAGACTTTACTGGTACTTAATTTGACTCCATTATCAGTTGTATCTATAAACAAACAACAGATATGACAGTTGGAGGATTTGTTGTGCATAGGTCTTGGGTGTAGCATGAATTGTTACCTAAAATATACATTCTGATAAAAATTATGTTTTTTACATGTCTGTAATTTATTTATGTTTATTTTTTTTGTGACAAAACATATTATGAGTAAAATCATACATCAGTATTATGGCCAAAGGTTTTACTGTGACTCTGCGGCTTTAAAGCTTTTCTGTATGTGCTGCAAGAAACGGATGCACACAAACTGCAAGAAAAATTTAGATGGACGCTTGGCCTAGCATAGCAACCTGAAACAAGTTGTCAGGACCGGCTGAGCAATTGGGCACTAGCTATGGCTGCCAACTTTCAAAAACAGAAATAAGAAACATGTGACGCGTGATGCACTTTAAAAGTTTTAGTGTCTGTCTCTTCATTAAGTTTGTAGTTAAGAGTCACTCAAAGTTATCAAAGACGGGGAAATTAAGTATCACCGTCAGACTTTTTTTTTTGCCAAACAAGCTAACCCAAAGTGCTAAAACAACTTATTAAACAGTGGTACAAAACCCCACAAAATGTGTTGCAAATACATTATTTTCAATAAATGTGGAATTTTCATATGACAGTGTGTAAACAACTACAAAATACTCATCATCCATGTCTGAGTTTAATTTATACTCTCATTCTGATTGTCTAAAATGCCACTTGTACGAGTGGAAGAAACAGTAGACCATGTCTTCGTGTATGGCTTCTGCTTTGCCTTTCAGTTCCACCACACACATCTGCAGTTTGACTGAACAGTAGTACTTTTTTCACCCATGTAAACAAATATGACATCAATGATCTTACCAGTGGTGAACTCTATTTATTAACTTGGCAAAACACAAATAAAGCAGTGAAATAAAAAGATGTGTTATTGTACGCTTCAGTCCTTTTAACAACAATTAGATACAGCAGAAAGTAAGTGGCAGCAAGCTATCGTATATCCCTGATGACAACCCCTTCCCCTTTCATGCTGTGCCTCTCTTTACTCTGCTAATGTCTGTGTTCTGCAGGTATGTAATTATGGTTTGAAAGGGTTGGAGCCAGACTTTCCATAGGGCACAGTGTGGGAACAAAACAGGGTCTGGTAGCCAAGGTCAGGGATCGCAGTGACTACATACTACAGACACACACATCGAGGGACAATGTTCAGTCAGCTGGTTGGGTAGATTAAGAGGTCTGACTCACATCCTCTGACTGTGCTGAGGATAGTTTGCGTGATGCTGAATGATCCAGAATGAGCAGTTTTACAATGCTTGGCATGAATGGAGGTTGCTGTAAAATCTATAATTGCTTAAGAATTTGTAAAAGATCCATAAAAGCTGGTAACAGTTTCTTATTGTGATAGATTATGTTTACAGAAAAATAAAACACCCTCCAAGTCAAATAAAGGAGCAAATGTACAATGGTGCTATCAATGCAAAGGCCTTTTATGGAAAGGTTAAATTATTTAGACATATTTAATTTAGTTTTAGGCACTTTTAATTATTTTAATTGAAATTTTATAGGTTTTGAAAAAAAAAAAAATACTATGGGGACAATTTTTTCTCAGTTGTTCTTTTTACTTTAAAGAGTAATGTCGATGGTATTTGAAATTTAAATGTACTTTTAAAAAAAATCACTTTCCACAATTCATATTCTCACAAGCTAATTTTGTTTTTATTTGTCCTAAAATATTGTATGAACCAACCAGATTTATGGAAATCCATTTGTATTAAAAACAGAGAGCACACAAAATTTCATCCGTTGACATAACTCCTCAGAGCAAGCACATGTTTCTTCAATAAGGATGAAAGTGTAGTGCACTTGTAACCGGATCTTTCTGTAGCAGGCAGCTTTCCGTCAAAGAACAGCAGGATCCTCTCTTTAAACAGGAACATCAGCTCAGATGGGACTGTGACACGCAAACCCTGACGCACCGATTCAGAACGTGACAAACTCAAAGACGCTTTTAGGGTTGAGTTAGTAGTGGGTATGGGAGTATATGGGAGTAAAGGGTGCCAGTAAATGAAGTGTGTTTGAGACACCTGTGTTTGTTGTTAGCACCTGTGCTCACTCAGTGTTTTTTAGAATGTGCTCCCCTCTGGGTTCATTCAGCTGATGGTTCTGTGTTGATCTCTGTGGGGCTAGGGGTCAGAGGTTAAAGGTTAGGAGTACTCCAGCTGGCAGCTAGGGCTATGCTGGACTCCAGTGAAGAGGCATTCAGTGTCTGGGATAAGGGGGGCTGGCTCAAATCGTTTCTCTCTGTCTTTATGTTCTTGATGTTTATTGTATACCACCCTCAAGTCCTTTTTTCTTTACTGGCATGAATTATAGCAACACAATATTTAAAAATCTGAAAAAAGTACTTATTATAAAGAACATGCGACTTCTGAAAGTTAAAGCTGCCATAATCAAGACCATGAATTCTTCTCTTTAAAATGGATCACTGGTAGTAATAAACAAATAATTATCACCTGGCTTTACCAATTTGGTCTCACAAGAATTCATTAAAAAGCCATAACCTTATAACATGTAATTCACCGAATTAAATTAATGGCTGCACTACAGAAATTATGCCAGTGGAAGGTCAATTAACAGCTTTATCACAATTTCCCTGGTTCAGGAGAAGGCACATAAAGAAAAATGCTGTGTGATCAGACATGGCACGAAAACAGGACTAAGGAAACTAGAGTATATGCCCAGAGTTGGATTAGTATCTATTATAGTTCCCTTGTTATTCTGTTCCTTTTTAGGCTATTAAGACTTTTTAGTTTCCATTTCTGGTTGATTTTGATTAAGCAAACAGTTTTCACTTTGTAAATAGTAAATGCATGGTTGTGATTAGGCAATAAAACTACTTGGACAGTTTTTTAAAAAACTGTATTAATTTATTAATAAACATAAATTCACCTGAAAATTTAAAGTAATAATTGAACAAATTAAGAAATTTTATTCCTTTTTAAATGTTTTTTTGTTGCTTTTTTTTTTTTTTTAATTTTAATTTTTTTTACAGAATGCATCTTTTTTCACCTTATCACAAACTAGGTAGTGATAACAGGCTCACCTTCCTTCCTGAAATTCAAGGCATGTTTTCTTGAGGAGGTTTTTGCCCTTTTAAAATAAAGAGTGATATTTATGACCATATGAAAACATCTAATGCATCAAAGGTGCTCCTCACATGGTTGATCACATGATTAGCTGTTTCTGCATCTTGAAAACAAATATGAAAAATAGTTCTGGGTATGAGATCATAAATGCAACATATCCAGTTAAAAACGATTACTGATTTAAGTCTAAAGTAATTGGTTTTGTTTGTTTTTTCTCCCTCCAAGTTTTTCTTGTTGGCAGCTACTTATTTATGAAGCTATTTGCACCAAAATATTTACTGCCACTTGCTGATGGAACTACACAGCGCCTCGTGGAAAGAAGCCTTTCGATTACTCTCTATAAAGTGACATTTTTAAAGTTTGCTTTAAAATTGCTTCAACATCAGATGTAAACGCAGCCATCAAAAGAAAGACTCATTGCTTTTCTCTAATTTTAATGTCATGTCATGGCTATTTCAGTGAAATTACAATATACCAGTTTACACTTTGCAGCACCCCTTTGTTTTGCAGCACATTATAATGATTGCATGCCTTAAAGCTTTATTTTCTGGTCATTGGCTGGCAGCTCAGTGGCAAGAGTAAAAATTTACCAGTTTACAACACAATAAACAAGTCTAAATGGGAAAAACAACAACAACAAAAAATGTCACTCTAACATATACAACGTGTCACGTATGAACTGCGTTTGCTGGTATGACTCTGTTTGACAATCCGGTGACATAAAATAATTCAGCAACATCTACTGGCAAATCTAATTAAACATGACAACAAACTGAAAACCATCACTTTACCTTTCACTTCCAAGTGACTTAGAGAAACTTTATTTAAAAAAGACAGAAAAGAAATATGGTTATGTGTTTTATCTTTACATATGTAGAGTTTTTTCTTCTCATCTCCTCAAGAGATGATGAAAAAAAAATGTAGAAGTTTTGTAGGGTCAGACATGAACAAGTCAGCATTCACGTTTCTGCACTTCTGGTTTCTCCAGGTTGGCAGATATTTTCATTTCTGTTAAGAGCCACATGTGCCAAGTGCTGGCATGAAGTGTGTTTCATTAAACAGACTTTTCCAAAACATTAGCTCTCCTCAAGTGGAAAATCAATTTAATGAGAAGCTCACAAAACACTGTAAATAGCTATTAAACTTACTTTAACAACTCCCACATGTTTACTGTGTTTATGAGGGGTGTGATTGAGGGAGGAGAGGGGTGTACAGCATGCTTGTGTGTGGGAGAGGGAGAAAGAGGGATCACCTGAGCTTTCCCTTTCATTATTGTATCCTTAATAAATTATTTCCATGGGTGACACACTGTCAAAACAGTGTAATGGCTGTGTGTCAGTTCAAGTAGCTAGCATAGATAATGGTCATCTTTCATGCAGATAGTCACATCACCTTTTTAGATTAGCCATCACAAAAAGAGAAAAGAAGCTAATCACATTTTTCTGTGTCTCCTTCCAAACAAAGACCATTTCACTATCCTGTCATCGGTTACATAACAGACCCCTCTATCTGTCTCCTGTGGACCTGTGCAACTCCTGGTCCATCTCCTCTGCTTTGCCTCAGCTGTCGTCAGCACCATTGTTCTTAGAAAACTGTCTTGGACATTACATGCAAAGCCAAATAGTCAGGTGGCTCCGGACCCCAGACTGACTGGATCATCACTCCCCTCATTTTACCTCCTTTTAATTCCATCTGTTAAGTGAGGAGCGCTTTTCTCCAGTTAAGAAATCCCAATATTAAAGAAAATGTCACAAAAAAAAAAAAAAAAAAGAGTTGTCGCTGGATTTCACATTAGCCTCTTCTCTTCCATGGAGGTCCTCCCAGCCCTGTAATTCATACTGTAAACTCCACTGTTAGATGTCTGATGTGTGTTTAATGGATGTTGGTGAAGCATCAATTAAGTTAATTGTAGATCATTGAGTTAATTTTAGTGATTTAGAAAACCCCAGCTTTCCTAAATGTTGTGAGTGTGGGGGGATGTGACGGAAGACTGCATGCAGAAGCAGAGGGGTGGTGAGCCTCAAATACAGCTCTGTACTCTAGAACAACCTTTATGAGATTTACTGATAGTAATGACAGCGATGATGAGGTGTTAGTGCTGATGGTTGTTTTAGTGTGCAGGAGCTACTTTTCAGTTTTTGTTTAATTTAAAACAGCAATTCATACTCAGTTAGGTTTAGGGTGGAGTCTGATGTCTCTCCAGTTGATTGTCACCAGCTAAGCATTATGTTCTCTATTTGTTTCTACTGAATTGAAAACAACTTGACAACGATGCCCCTTTGAGTCACATGGAAACATGACAGCTGCAGTCTTGGAAGCAGTAGTCCACTCTCAGTGGTTTAAAACATGGCCAGGACATCAGATTTTGTACTTTGTTTAAAGACAGTTGATAATTTATAGTTGCAGTGACATATTAATCTCCTGTGTCTGTCTACACATTGGGCATGGATATAAATGTGTGGTACAACTATTTGCAGTAAGACAGAAACAAATATAAGACATAAATGGGACAGAGAGTAACCATCCATCCATCTATTATCTGCCACTTATCTGGAATCGGGTCAAGGGGGCAGTTGCCTAAGCAGGGAAACCCAGACTTCCCTCTCCCCGGCCACATTCACCAGCTCATCTGGTGGGGTCCCAAGGCGTTCCCAGGCCAGCCGCGAGATGTAGTCCCTCCAGTGTGTCTTGGGTCTTCCCCCGGGCCTCACCAGGGAGGCGTCCATGTGGCATCCTGACCAGATGCCCGAGCCACCTCATCTTGCTCCTCTTGAAGTGGAGGAGCAGCGACTCTACTCTGAGCCCCTCCCGGATCACTGAACTTCTCACCCTATAGAGCTCGGCTAACCTGTGGAGAAAACTCATTTTGGCTGCTTGCATTCCCAATCTTGTTCTTTCGGTCACTACTCACAGCCCGTGACCATAGGTGAGGGTAGGAATGTAGATCGACCAGTAAATCGAGAGATTTTGGTTCACCACAACATACCGATGCAGAGTCCGCATCACTGCAGATGCAACACCGATCTGCCTGTCGATCTCCCACTCTATCCTTCCCTCACTTGTGAACAAGACCCCGAGATACGTGAACTCCTTGATGACATTCCTTACTGCTGGTGTCCACCAACAAGTTCAGGGGTTACCACCACGACAGGCACCGATGACCTTGTTGCCACAGCTGCAGATGGCCGCCTCAACAATAGAGGCACGGAATACAGCCCACTCGGACTCAATGTCCCCCACCTCACCCGGGACATGGTTGAAGCTCCGCCGGAGATGGGAGTTGAAACTCTTTCTGACCGGGGACTAAGCCAGACATTCCCAGCAGACCCTTTCAACATTCTTGGGTCTGCCAGGCCTGACCCGCATCCTCCCCCACCATTTGAGCTAACTCACCACCAGGTGGTGATCAGCTGACAGCTCCACCCCTCTCTTCACCCAAGTGTCCAAGACATGCGGTCGCAAATCCGACGATACGACTACAAAGTCGATCATTGAACTGTGGCCTAGAGTGTCCTGGTGCCAAGTACACATGTGGACACTCTTATGCCTGAAGGTGTTCGCTATGAACAATCCATGATGAGCACAGAAGTCCAACAACAAAATAACACTCGGATTCAGATCAGGTGGGCCATTCCTCCCAATCACGCCCCTCTAGGTCTTACTGTCATTGCCCACATGAGCACTGAAATCCCCCAGCAGAACGAGGGAGTCCCCGGAAGGAGTGCTCTCCAACACCCCCTCCAAGGACTCCAGAGCATAAGCACAAACAACAGTCAAGACCCGCCCCCCCACCTGAAGGCGGAGGAAGGCTACCCTTTCGTCCACCGGGGTTAACCCCAATGCACAGGCACCAGGTCGGGGGGCAATGAGCATGCCCACACCTGCTCGGCGCCTCTCACTGGGAGCAACTCTAGAATGGAAGCGAGTCCAGGCCCTCTCAAGGACAGTGGTTCCAGAGCCCAAGCCGTGCACTGAGGTGAGTCCAACTATATCTAGTCGGAACTGCCCAACCTCGCGCACCAGCTCAGGCTCCTTATCCCCAAAAGAGATGTGACATTCCACATCCCTAGAGCCAGCTTTTGCAGCCGAGGATCAGACTGCCAGGGTCCCCGCCTCTGGCAGCCACCCAGCTCACACTGCACCCGAACCCTATGGCCCTTTCTGCAGGTGGTGAGCCCACGGGAGGGGGGACCCATGTTACCCTTTCGGGCTTAGCGCGACCGAGCCCCATGGGCAAAGGGTCGGCCATCAAGCGCTTGCCTCCGTGCCCCACCTCCAGGCCTGTCTCCAGAGGGGGGCCCTGGTGACCCATGCCTGGGCAAGGGAAACCTGGGTCCATGATTTGTTGTCATCATAGGGGTGTTTTGAGCTGCCCTTTGCCTGGATATTTAATTTTAAAATGGGAATTTAGTCAAATATTCATTTTGGTGGTCTCAATATTCAACTGTTGTGAACTGCAACATTTGGAGCATGTTTTCTAACCCACACTTACAAGCATAAATCATGACTCAAGGCTGCATTTAAACAGTTACAGACAAGCAATTTATTTTTGGCTCTCATCTTGCATTTTGTGCAAAAACATTGTTTGACTCTGTGTGTGTGTGTGTGTGTGTGCGTGTGTGTGTGTGTGCGTGTGTGTGTGTGTGTGTGTGTGTGTTTCCCAGTTCATTGGCTGCACACATTACTTGCTGACATTATTTATCCGCTTAATTTCTCTCAAAGGCTTGTCATTCTCATGATGCAGTGCACGCACATTCATACATTGCTCTGCAACAACACTCAATAGTGAGATACAAATAAAATATGCATTGTGACGTAAAAAGGAAAACACATTTACTGTTGATGCATTTGGCTAATGAAATTAAATCTCAGCCAGCTTTTAAAGGTATTAGGACACAATCTGTACACCCTGCATAGCAGTGTATTGTCTGTACATCTGCAGTCAGTTGCTGAGGGGTCATAAAAGGCTCATTAAGAAATATTTCACCACTACCATGTGCATGATTTTTTCTAGTCTTTGATAATAACTGAATATCTTCACTGCCAACAAGGTAGGTGGTTGGTAAGTGATAAATCATTATGTTAATTTGTTGAAAAAGACTGCAATACGATATCTAAGCCTTTAAGTGTAAGTGATTACAAAATGAAACAATGTTTTTACATTTTGGGGAACACGCCGACTACCTTACTTGCCAAGAGTTAGATGAGATTATTGATATCAATTTAATCACTGTAGAGTTAAAATTATTCACAATAAGCCTAGGAACTAAACAAATTTTATTATTTGATTTGGCAGTTATATTCCAGTCCCTGTTCCTGTGTTACAGCAAATTTATCAATGCAGTTCTGAAAAATTAACCTCCTTAACTTTCTTTGATTTATGGTATCCTTCTGTTTAAAATTTCTGTATGCATTTCAGCTACTGAGAAGATCAATCAATACACAACTGAGTCCAACAAAGAAGCATATTTTTGCGGTAAACCTGTTGGACTTTAAAAAAAAAGTTAGTGAGAAGAATCTTGTGGTTAATCCCTGCTGGTAACTGCTGGGCTTCACATGGAAGGTGTTTGTGGATATAGTATGTGCAGGACACAAGAGGGAGATTGGTGGAGACTTTAAAATGCTTTGTAAAGAAAATCTCTTTCAAGATTTGTCTGCAAGTCTTCTGCAGGGCTTCTTCCAGAATGCAAGCTAAATATCCAGCGCATCTCCAATGTTGGAATAATTGCAGCAACGTTTTATGATTGTCCCCAGGAAGAAAACCCATGTTCGCTATCCAGTCTAGCTGCTGCCTGTAGCTTCATATTTAGTTACATCTAACTGTTAGCAATCTAGTGATTGCACATAATTGCCAAAATACAATAGTAAATTACTATATAAACACAATAGTAGTATGGTTTTACATAATTAAACAGTAGTCATTTCCTTGCCAATATTTCACAGACTTTCTTACAGATGTTTGGTGTTTTCTTGCCTGTTTTGGGCAGCAGACTACTCAGTGACCTGGGGTGAGGGGCTTGTCGAGAAGTAATATTCGTACATATGGATCTGATGGAGAAGAGAGATAAGCAGCAGACATGCTGGAGCCATCCCTTGAACAGAGCAGGAAGTGTCGGCTGTGTCTTACTTCTCCTGTTCTGTTGTACAGTGTGCTGAATCCAGTTGTCATGAGACATCATTAACTTAACAATTAACATTGACTTCACAAATCTCCTGCTGTTGTATGAATGTGCAATGAGAACTTTTTGAGTCACCAATGACAATGCATGCTGAATCGTAATCATACACTTGACAGGTATTTATGTTAAGATAATATTTACTTAAATGACTTTCCATCATAATCTTGGGACTGACATATCAACAAAGGGATTCATATTTTGGTTGTAATTAAAGAACTGCCTGTGCAGTGGACATAAACCTTTTCTATTCTGAAGCAGTTTTACAGTGTGACTGTTCCCTGTTTTGAATAATTTACTGACCAAGTAGCAGAATAAATTAAACTATAAAATTTCTGAATAAATTTTGATCGGTGCCAATGTAGCTGCTGCACGTTGGTAAAGAGTTGTAGCCATGTTACAAAGAGGCTCCATGTTGGTTAGCCTGCGTGGCTATGGCGACAGAAAAGGTCCTTATGAATGTGAAGAAAGGTTATTATAGTTAACGAAAACTAACGAAAAAAAGAAAACTAGAATTAAAAAAACGTTTTCTTTAACTGAAATAAAAATAAAAAAAGTTTAAAAAAAACGAAAACTAACTGAAACTGTATTGTGTGTTTACAAAACGAACTAAAACGAATTAAAATGAAAGCAAAAATGTTCTTCGTTTTTGTTTTTTGTAAATTTATTTCATATATAAGCCCTCTGGGTTGATATGAAATCTATTTACTTCGCTCTGTCGGATTTACGCCAGGTGTCTGCATGTATGGCACCTGAAGGTCCGTGACGACATATGTCAACAGCATGTCCGCTCGCACCAGCTAGCATGATGCTACGGAGAAAGTTAAAAGAAAGCGAGGAAAGTCCTGGGATTTCTTTCGTTATGACCATGCCAAAGATAAAAGTGCCTTGTAGAAGAAGCAAGGCAAGGCAAGGCAAGGCAAATTTATTTGTATCGCACATTTCATGTACAAGACAATACAAAGTGCTTTAAAAACCACGAATCTGAAAGTCCATTTGAAAAGCCACACGAGAAGGCTAACCAGGAGTACCTGGACCAAGTCCTCTCTGCCCCCTCCCCGGAAAGAGAAGCTTCAGCCAGGCCAAGCAGCATGGGAAGGGAACGCGAGTGACAGGCACACTGTCAGTTACACACACACACACACACGCGCAAACAGACCTACACACACAGTCACATACAAAATCTTGAAAAGCTGAATTTGAGAGGCTTAAATTAATTTTTGTTTACAATGTTGGACAGCAGGTTATGTACAGGACAATTCAAAGTGCTTTACATAAAACAAAAGCATTACAGATATTGAGAAACAATAAAAGGCAGCAAGAATCACAATAAAATCATAAATTACATTAAAATGATTAAATGCAAAATTAGTTAAAAAGTTACTGTGCTGATTTCATGCATAGACATGGTAAAATAAATGTTTTAACCTGGATTCAAAAATGTCTACATTTGGTGAAAGTTTAATCTCCACTGGCAGTTTGTTCCACTTGTTCGCAGCATAACAGCTAAATGCTGCTTCTCCATGTTTAGTCTGACTCTGGTCTGGACTAGTTGACCAGAGTCTTTGGATCTAAGAGCTCTGCTAGGTTTATATTCACTGAACATATAACAAATGTATTCTCGGCCTAAACCATGCTGGGATTTGTAAACTATCAGAAGGGTTTTAAAATCTATTCTGTGACCAACTGGAAACCAGTATACAGATTTCAATACTGGTGTGATGTGTTCAGATCCTGGTTAAAACTCAAGCAGCAGCATTTTGGATGAGCTGCAGAAGTTTAATGCTCTTTTTAGGAAGTCCTGTTAAAGACCAGTACAGTAATCCAGTCTACTGGAGATGGATTCATGGAGGAGTTTCTCCTGGTCTTTCTGGGAGACTAAACTTTTAATTCTGAAAAAAAAGAAAAGCACATCAGCATCCAGCTAAGATAGACTAGTATCTTAACCAGCTGCTGGCTGGTTACCAGACATGTGGCTTTCAGCGTCTAAAATATTCACTGCTTTATCATGTCCAGTATAACATGTGAGGTTCTGTACTGTTAATCAGCTGCAGTGATTTGTTCTAAAGCTGCTGCACCTCTAGTGGAGTTCTATATGTAGTTAATTATAATTGTTTCAGTGAATGAATTAAAGCTCTGGTCTAGAGTTTGTTGGGTTTTTCAGGTTGTTCATGGTGAGTCAGATTGAGCTCCTTTAGACTCCTGGCTGCCAAGGACTGTGAACTGTCTCTTGAATGGATTCATGTTATGTTGATGTGTGTCTTTAGTTTGTTGGTTATGTTGATTTTTACCTAGCAGAAGCAGCATTGCACACATATTTTTACTTAAGGCTGCTATCTTATGGGCTGTTGTATTTGATTTGTCGATGGCTGTTCATGTTTCCTCCTGATACAATTTTTAAAAATTGCATCTTAATTTTTTATTATACAGTGCTTATTCTGATCATTTTGAATTTTGCAAATACCCTGTAGGAGCCATAATTTCTGTTTATTGTTTGGTTCAGGTTTATTGTGGTGGTGTTTTCCACTTCTCAGTGTTTTTACACGCGGCCTCTACTATACCTCCATACCTGTCATAACCTCGGGGCCATCCATCCATCCTGTTGCTGTAGACTGCCATCCTGGACTTCAGATCATCATTCATTCATTCAATAAATGGGAACACACCCCAAACTTACCTTTCTGTCTGGACATTGGTTTAATGAAGCATGTTAGGACCAGGATGTCCCGCACCCAGAGCGACTAAAATGATAGGACCAGATAGTCGCTACATACCCTAATTTAGAAAAAAACAAACAAACAAAAAACTAAAACTAATACTAAAACTAATATAACCTAAACTAAAACTAAGCATTTTTAAAAACAATAACTAAAAAAAACTAGAAAATTTGTTCTAAAAACTAATTAAAACTAACTGAATTTGAAAATAAAAAGTAAAAACGAAATAAAAACTAAAACTAATAAAAAATCCAAAACTATTATAACCTTGGTGTGAAGGAGGGGCTGCAGACCGATATGGACATATAGACACACCTACTGTATGGTGTATAGAATGTGTGTGAGAGAGAGAATGAGAGAAGAGGCGCTCTGACATTATCAGTGACGTCCATTATAAACCAAAAAAGCTGGATGCATCCTGTTCCTCTGAATCACTATATATTACCGTATCTGGGAGGTGTGTGCATGATTCCAGTGTTACACACACAACTGTGCATGTTGGCTGCTGTTGCTAGATGACAGAGACATTCTCTTCCTGCTGAGTCACTCTGTAACAGACACAAAGTCAGAGCTCACAGATGAGTTATGGCTCATTTCAGTCCTTGAACAACCAAGCACTCTTCACAAACTAAAAGTAGTATAAAAAATTCTTAAACCGTGCCAAGAAATGCACCCTATACCTGTATAAAATTCTGTTAAATTCTGAAAACATAATGCAAAATAGAACAATGACAACAGAATAACAATGAAAGGAAAAAAACATTGATTCAAAGAAAAAAAAAAGACAATAAAATTGTTGATAAATGGTGTAGAGATACTGTGCTGTTCCATGAGAGGTGATTTGGTAGGTTTATGCCCTCCAAATTTAGAGATAAAATATTCACTGGTAGTTTTTTAAGCATCTTATTGAGAAATTTGTGTTTGCCACTTATCTTAGAAAGTCAGGGCCAGACACTTCAAAGCAGGCAAACCTTTGAGCAGGGATATCTCTATGACAACTTGTAGACTTAATGTAATTAATTAGTGTTTATTTTGCCATTTTCATAGTTGAGTATAAAAATAATCTGTGTAATACTTTATAAATTTAATTACAAATGTGCTGTAGATAACATTTAATAAATTACCTTTACGGAGATAAGAGGAACTGTTACTGCACAATAAAAACTGTCTTATGATAAACATCCAGGCCTTATGGCTTTTTAACCTGAATAAATAAGGTTAATAACAAAAATTAGTTTTTCATGTAAATTTATTTATGAATGTATTTACGAAAATATAGAAAATTCATATTTTATATTAAATTAGATATATATATATATATGTTTAACATTCATGTAAAAAAAAAGCTGTTTTCAACTACAACACAGTAAAATAACAAGTGTAAAATGTGTTCTGGTCAGATGTAGGTACAGTACTTTCCTGTTGATTGAAACAATATGTTATGTTAACAAAATGTTGCTAACACCTCTTTCACTGTTGATCAAATTCTTTTTGATGAACTATGCAGATTAGATAGAGACTGATGAATAACTTACAGCTGACACAGCTGCATTCAGAGAATACAAAGGTCAAGAAAACATGAAATGTTTATTGGTAGAACTTTGGCCCTTCAGGTCCACAGCAGGTAAACTGAGAGACTCTCGTCCTAAACATTTAGCTGAAAGCTGAAGGAGACACCATGTTCAGGTAGGAAAGCTATAAGTCTGTTTATACTTGTTTTCTGGTAGTCAGCATGGTTGTAATACTTATGTTGGCTGCATAGTTTATTTGTGTGACTGTGTGTAATGTTTAGGACACGTGGAAATTAATGCTCTACATTAATTCTGAGTTCCTTTCGTTACAGGATTTCTTTGATAATTAGTGTTTTGCTGATATTCAGCATCACAGCGAAGCCCTGGGTATGTACTTATTGCTCCAGACTGTCTATATTCTACTGTAGCTACAGGTTTAATTTAAATCTTAGTACCTCTCTGATGATTTTAAAATGTTTGTGAATTCATTAATTTGTATTTTAATGGGATGTGCTTAATGTTTTTGCTCCTTTAAAGAATAAACTTCCAGATGAACCCTTCCAGGAAACTGTTATGTAAGTTGCCGCTTCCTTAAACTAAAAGTGAATAATCTTTGGAGTACTGAAATGAAAATGATCTATACATCCATCCCCAAGTCTATACCTGCTTATTCCAGTGCAGGGTTGCAGGGAGGTGGAGCCTGCTCCTGAAGCTGATATTGATTAATTCTTGTTTCAGGACCATAGATGATGAAAGGAAGCCATCTTTTAAAGTCCAAGTGGAGCCTCCAGAAAACATGGATGGAATTCACTATAACATTGACCCCCAGATGAGGATTTGGAAGAGCATGACAGGTGGTGGACAGAGCAAACAGTTCCTGAAAGCTGAGGAAGACTTGGATGAGGTGTATCACCCCTCAGTGCCTGAGCTGCTTCAAGTTCAAAAACAAAACCTGGGCCCTGCTGCCGACACCCAAGCAGAGCTACCACAGGAAGACGTCAAAGTCCAGTACAGGCAGGAAGCAGAAGAAGATAGAGATTATATCGACCACCCTGCTTTTGAGGAAGTGGCAGCACAAGAACCTGAGGAGAACTTGGATGACGCCTACAACAAGGCAAGGGAGGAGCTGGCTGAATATTTGGTTCCACTAATGGCCAAACACAAAGCTGGAGCACATGTTGCCCCCTATCAACCAGAAAAGGATGAAGACCAGCTTTCACCTGTGCAGATAGATGGGCTGAGGCATGAGATGAGTGAAAGGAAGTTCAGAGTTCACCTTCAGCCGGAAGAGGACATGGACGGCATTTACCACAAAGACTTCCTCGTGCCAGTCTTTAATCAAGACGACACTGAAGCTGCTGCTCCTGTTGATTTGCCATTTCAAGGGAAGTACAGTGTGCCAGAGGAAGATATGGATCATATCTACCACCAGTAAGCCTACAAACAAGAGGCTGATGGAGTGCAGCTCCAACCAAATAAATTATGAGTGTAATTTGATTTTATTAGTCTTAAGGAAACGCAAATGTTTGAATCTGTGTCGCTCATGCATTTTAATAAAAATACTTTAATCACACTTTAAGATTTCATGTTTTATTTATTGAAGGAAGTGCAGACTGCAGAAGTCATTTTTAAAAAATACAAAACTGTGTTTGCTCCATGTTAAGTGGAGACTAAAAAGATAATATTTACAGTATTATTTATAGATTGGCAAAGGATTTTTAATATTGCAGTTTCGGGTGGAAGTTGAGCAAAACCAAAAATCTGCTTCATTAAAAAAATATCCACTTTATTCTAACAGGAAAACAGGCTGGCATCACTGAACAACTGAGAAAAAATTATTTGGTAATTAACAATCATCATCACCAAATTACAGTTACAGCAAAACATCTGTTCTTCACTGCAGCAGCTCAGCAGGGATGACTCCCTTCTTCAGTATCAGGTTACCATACAGAGCTGTTTCACTGAGGAAATAATAAAAAGGACAATATTACTACTTATAATAGATTTTTTAAAAGTTTGACACAATGCACCTTGGAGGGGCAGATTTTGTAGATAGTGTAGACTTCAAATATTCATCAAAAATGTCCCTGATTCAACACATCTGAACACCCGATTTGTTAAAAAAGTAACGTGTATAAAATAAAACAAAATGTCAGAGATTACTGATTATCACCCAGCAGAAATGTAGCAGAATCACACAATAAGGTGGCTAAGTTGAATTTGGTTTTCTTTGGTAGAAAATGAAACATTTTTATCAGACATTTGTATCTTTATTTTGCTTTCACACACACAAAACTTAATTTTAAAAAAAAAAAAAAAGCTAATACACACCCTGTTGCTACAACAGCGTATGCCTTCTTGGCTCGTTCATAAAAAGCAAATCTTTCCACCTTTTCCAGAGGAGTCTGTATGCAAACAGAAATAAAATACAGAGTCAAATTAATGTTCTTTTACTTACAGGCTGTTTTAAATGCTTAGGAAGCAGGCTCTCCTACCTGAGACCCTGCCTGGTTTAGGAGATGTCTGTAGGTTTCCCACATAGGGACAGCTAAACATCTTTGCTTGTCACTGTCTACCAGATCCATGACTGCTGCCTGTGCAAATATGTCAGCAGATATTCAACATTTTCAAAAATAAATTAATAAAATAAAAAATAAAAAAATAAATAATAATAATAATGAAAGGTTCCACCCAAAATCAGCTGACAGAAAAATATCTGAAGACAACACTCAATGGTTTTGGAACAAGTTATGTGAAAAATAAAGTGCAGCCTCTGTCAATTCAGAGATTTTATACAGAATGAAATAAAAATAATAACAATAATTTGGTACCTCTCAAGTTTTACAATTTCTTAATTACAACCTGAGATCAACAGCATGTTACACCATACAATACTTTATCAAAAAGTAAGCCAAAATGTAAAGTGCTGCAGATCAGAAGTATTTTGATTAATTGATCATCAGCAGGTCTGAGCACCTCTATAAAAGCAGCAATGTTGTCCGTTTACTGTTCTGAAACATTCATGCGGGTGTTAACACAATGCCAAAGACAGCAGTGATCTTAGAAAAGCATTTGTACTGTACTATTTCCAAACTATTTGGAGGCCATCATTTTACAGTGAGAAGGATAATCCACAAGTGAAACACCAAAAGCTGCCAATCTTCCCTGGGATGGGGATCTACAAGTTCAACCCTAGGTCATACCATACAATGCTCAAGGAAAATGCTTTAAAAAACTAATAATAATAATAATAATAATAATAATAAAACATAGACCTAGATCTTAGACTAGAGGCAGTCAGTTTGTTCATCTGAAAATCTTTTTAAATAAATTGGAGACCTTATGTGGACCAAAAGATTTTTTTTAATACTCTGATATATAAAAATTTTGAATTGAAAGAGTGTGCTTTTTCTTATATGTGGTCCTGTACCGGATGGGGGACATAGGTATCCAGGGGTAACAGCTTCAAAATGGCCTCCAGAAGCCCTGGGATTCCCAAACCTACATCAGGATCAAATGCAGTTTACACATTGATGTGTGAACACAGTCATCTGATGTTTAGATGTACACATATTTGTATTACATACCATCGGCTCTTATCTCTTTCGGACCACAAGTACAAATGGAAGATGTTGGGAAATTAGCATCTGCAAGCACTGAAAAAGTCCAAATCAGCGTCAGTTGGTGTAGGAACAGGTTAGTGATCTATTTTGCCCTCACTCTTTTCACGGTGCTGACAGGAAAATGAACTTATACTCTCCCACAGTGTGCAAAAACTGAAGGCTATCGAAGCTATTGACTACAGGATGAATATATAGTTACAGATCATACCCAGTTCATCCCCATGGCCCATTTTAGCGAGGACATACAGCAGATCAGGTGATAAAACAGAGGGGATTCCTTTCAGGACGACCATTCTGACAACCAGAGATCAGAAAACCGGAATGTACAGCAAATCAAGA
Organism: Melanotaenia boesemani; assembly: GCF_017639745.1. NCBI lineage: Eukaryota > Metazoa > Chordata > Actinopteri > Atheriniformes > Melanotaeniidae > Melanotaenia > Melanotaenia boesemani. Next base: position 15,804,953 of record NC_055697.1, read on the forward strand.
GAAGTCACACTGCCTATTTCCGCCTTCGTTTCAGCAAGGACCGTACCACCGGAAGTAGGAAAAAAGTAGTTTGTTGAGTTTATTGTGTTTATTATGGTGGTGTATTATTTTTTGGTCGTGAAATAAAAAAAAGAATTCAGGCAGCTTGTGTTGTAAGAAAGATGCTTTATTGACCCCTTTAAAAGACTGCAACAGAAATGCCCAGTGAATCGAGACACGTGACTCAGCTGCCAGATCTGATTGGTTAGATTTGGAAAGAAACTCTTCTAGTTTGAACAATTGCTGAAATAAACCAAAGTGTGACATCTCATGGGAGATTTTACGAAAGGCAAAATATGCATCTCATGTTTTGCTACATCTTTTACAAATACTCTGAGAAAGATCCAGTCTTTCAAATTACCCCGGGGTATCAGAACCCATACAAAAAGCCACTGTGGTTAATCGTCGCTCTGTCATTTCTGAAATTGGGTGGGTATAATTCAAAACATACTCCGGTAAATGTGTTATCCCGACACGCTTTCTGATGCCAAGAATGTGAGATAATGAAAATATTTTTTAGATGAAAACCACTCCACCCGGCCTGTTTCATCAGTGCCAGAAAAACTCTCAGCTGGATGGCAGAAAAAAATGCTGAGGAATCCTTTCCATGACCACAGAGCATGTGCTGGAGAGAGAGAGAGAGAGAGAGAGAGAGAGAGAGAGAGAGAGAGACACTACGCGGATCTAGGGTGTTGCTGTCAGACATTTCATACGTTTCAGAGAAAATATGCCATCAGATCCACTAAAGTTATTTATCTATTTATTTATCTTATCGTGCTTGTAATAAATGCTTCCTCATATTTTTGATTGTTTTCGTATTCTTACTGTTGCTTTTACTTAAGATTGTATTTTATTAAATTTATTAACCCTGTATATTTAGACCTATGCCTATCGTATATATGCCATAAGATATTTATCAGAAATTAATACACAAAGATGAACGAATAATATATTTGATTTCATAATCAAAGTATACAATATCCAATATCTTCCAGAAAAAAATCACTCTCACAGCAACAGTGCCTCACAGTCAGGGTAAAAAACAAACAAACAAACAAACAAACAAATAAATAAATAAATAAATAAATAAAAGGTGCCAGGTAAATGGGACCATCAGGTCAAATGAGCCATTTAAGGTTTGAGCTTCCAAGCTTTTAAAATTTTAACAGCCAGTGGCTGCAAATTACTTAAAAGTGTTTCCACATCTGTATTAGACAAAAACAATTGATTTGATTGGTCTATGGTAGCTGTTGTGGGTTGGACAATGTTTTACATTCAGCCTGCTGAGGAAAACTGTGAGGTAAGTGGTCAGGCAGAGAAATTCTGCTTGAAAATGATAAGGTTAATAAGTCAGTAATTAACAGATGTACATTTTAAAATGATTATTTTTGATACGTCATGATTTGCTCCACTGGATGGATTGCCAAGTTTTACTTTAGAAACCTTAGAAACTGGCTAAAATGAGCCATCCTCAGAGATTTGATTCTTCTTCTAATGAAAAATCCTTCATATTTAAACATATGAATATGGCATAGCATACATTACATCTTTTCTCAGTTCCCTTCTAGGCTATCCAATGTTTGTACTTTGGTCCAGGATGCATCATGAGTTATGCACATGCAAATTAATGGACACATGCATCCTCAAGCAGTAACACTGGAGTTCCAAACTTTTCATGTTATTTAATTACATTATTGCTTTAATTTTTTTAATAGTTTTGTGTTATTTTTAATTTTATAATTACTTTATTGTTATTATACAGTTTTACACTTTGCCTCGGAATATTTTAAATGAGCTCTGGCCCAGAGAAGGCTGTAGTGTTTCTGAATTTCTCTTCAGGAATGCCTTCTTCTGTGCATGGCCGAGCTTTAACCTGCAGACTCTTTACAATTTTACATTGAGGAGCATTCAGTAAGAAATGGGGTTAGAAAAATATCCTGAATGATGGGGATCAGGGATCACTTAAATCAGTGATCACTTGAAATCAAATGGAAGAAAAACAACAGTAGAACTCAGGGCTGTGTTTAATAGTGAAAGTAAGAACACTTCCACATGAACAATGTGAAGGGAACTCAAGGGATTGGGACTGAACAGCTGCATAATCATAAGAAAACCACTAATCAGTGAGGCAATCAGAGACAAAAGGCTTTAATTTGCTAGGGAACATAAAGATTGGACTCTGGAGCAGTGGAAGATGGTCATGTGATCTGATGAGTCCAAATTTACCCTGTTCCAGAATGATGGGAGCATCAGGGTAAGAAGAGAGGCAGATGAAGTGATGCACCCATCATAGGACATATACTGTACAAGCCTGTGGGGGCAATCGATGATCTGGGGTTGTTGCTGTTGGTCAGGTCTAGTGCTCTAAGAATGAGGTCAGCTGACTATCTGAATATTATGAATGAGCAGGTTATTCCATTTTCCCCTGATGGCACAATATTCCACGATGACAATGCCAGGATTCATGGGGCTCAGATTGTAAAAGAGTGGTTCGGGGAGCATGAAACATAATTTTTACACATGGATTGGCCACCACAGAGTCCAGACCTGAACCCCATTGAGATTCTTTGGAATGTGCTGGGTATTGGGATGTCCGTGGTCGGACTCTCCCATCATCAATACAATGCAACACTGGATGGAAATAAATCTTGTGACATTGCAGAAGCTTATCTAAACTGCTGCATGAAATGACAGAAGTTATTGCATTACCTTGTAATTTGAGTGGCTTATTTTAACTGATAAGGTGGACCATTTTACCTGAACACTGCTCATTCTAAAATGTACAACAGCTGGTATTTCAAAAGCTATATGACCTGAACAATTACAGTTTATTGCATAAATTTAATACAAAAATATAAAACAATCCAAAAACCACAATTCAGGGTCACACAATATTTTTTTTTAGTTTCCCAAGCGATTAACCAAAAGTGGTCCAATTTACTTGATGTCACCATATAGGCCTACTACTCACTAAAAGTTAGATACATTCCGCAACTCTGCGTATGTTAAAATGAACCTCAAATGCGCCAACTAACCTTATAAGTGAACTTCGTTTAACCGCTTAACTTTTGAATGCACATGTAGCCCACAACTTTTAATTGTTTAGGCAGCTTGTTTCACAACATACTGTTGTCTATCCACAAAAAAAGTCAAAGGAAACAGAAAAAAAAAAGAAATAAATAAAAAGAAATGTCTAATTGAACTCTAAATGTTCTACAGAATGACAACGTATTCTTCGTTATAGGCCTAAAGTTAATATTTAAACATAATTAGACCAAGAATACAAATAAATTTCACTTTTTTTGAACCCCACATCCGAAAGTTAATATTCCTGGACAGGAGAAAAGAACCTTGGCCTGCCTGCCAAATCTGAAAGCCTCCTTCTCCCTCTCCGGAACCATGCTGCTTTTGCTTTATTTCGGCTTCTTTAAATGAGTTTATCACGCTATGAGGTTCTGCGCTGCCAAATTGTAACGTTTTGCCCTCTTTGTGTGCGTGGAGAGCCTCAGTTGAGTCTACATTTATTATTTTGACCTTTCGGCAGCCTCAAAGAGGAGTTCCTTTTCGGGTCCTCTCTGCGGACTTTTGTGCATCCCCGCAGAGTGATGCTTTTAAAAGTTTTATTCCAGGGGGCTGACAAGAGAGCAAGCTCTGTGGGGATATTGAATTTGGGGGAAAAAAATCAATTAGGCCACGGCCTTGTGAAGATATGGGGCGCCGCCGTGTGAAGATCAGAGAGAGAAAAGATGCCTCCTGATGACTGGAGCGGCAAAAGAAAGCGCACTATAACCAAATTTGTTCTGGTGTTTTCTTTTTAAATTTATTACTTTTTGATGTTGCACTGGATATTTTCAATACATTTGAATTTTTTTTACATTGTGCAAAAAGTTAATATGCAACTCAATAAGTGGTTATTCTTTCAATATTTTATAGCCTTTTCGAAGATAAAAACCTAATCGAAGAATTTGGTTTTTGAGAGATTATAAATTCCTCTAAACAATTAATATAAGTAAAATTTCATGCAGTTCAGCTCCATAGATTTTTCATTCTTGTTAAACACACTTGTGCCAAAAGTCTGTGACTATAAGAATGTTGGTTATTTATGCTAATGGTGAATTAATTATTCTGAGTAAAGAAATCAAACCAGATGTCCTTTGTTAGACTGATGTACAGTGGCCTTGCAGGCAGTAAAACTGCCAACAGAAGAGACATCTTTTGTCCCTCGATGCTGCTGAACTAATGGGATCTTGTGATCTACTGATCTAATAAACGTAACTTGTTAAAATAAATCTAATGCGCCATTCATCTTTGTCTAGTTGTATTTCAATTAGTTTTATCACGTATCTGCAGAGAGGACTTCACTGTGCAGCAAGCTGACTGAATTTACTGCCCACATTTAGATTCTGTACCGTTGTAAAACCTCACGAGCCCCATCTAGTGGTGTAAATTTATGGGTATTTTAACAGTTTCAAAATCTCTGAAAAACAGGATGTGACAACATACAACTACACTGCATAATTTGACAGCCTTAATAGGAACCTTCATAACTGTCATGCTGTAGCATTCAAAGCCTCAATACTGATTATTTAGTTTTATTTGTAAAATATACACAGAATAAGTTGAAATAAACATCTGACAAATGGAAAGGCAAAGTTAGTACAAGTCAACAAGACTGATTCCTCCTGTTACAAACAGACTAGATCAAAATTATCAAATCATATCCACCAACAAACCTCCTGGACCCAGACTGCATGTGATTTTGATGGTGGGGCCCATGCACATTGGGCTTCATTGTGGAAAAACACTCATGCACTCAACTAGTGCCATCTTTATCATCACAGCCTGTTTGCTCCAATACTATTATGACTTTTACATCATTAAAGATATCGCAAATGAGGAGAGAACCAATTTTTATCAGGAACCTTTTGCTCTTCATCAATTTTATTTGTCCTGGAAACTGGCTTTTCTCTTCTCCACAAAGGCAGTCATGCCTTCTTTACGGTCATCCTGTAAAGATAAAAAAAAAAGGGATAAAAACATCACAAATCAGCTGTCAAAATCAGAATCAATCCTCCCTTATTATGAAATGGGTTTTTATACACACTGTAGCAAAGGTGGCGTGGAATAAACGCTTTTCCAAGCGATTCCCCTCCGCCAAAGTCAGTTCAAAAGCTGCAATGAAACAGAAAAATAAGCCAGAGAAAACTGAAACAGAGCAGACATTCCTCTTAAACTAACCAAAATAACTTCACATACCTGCATTGACAGCCTCTTTAGCCATAGCACTGACCAGTTTTGAGTTGGCAGCAATCTTCTCCCCACATTTAACAGCTTCAGACACAAGTTGGTCAACAGGATAAATCTTACTCACCAAACCTGGAAAACAAACACAGCTGCTGAGTTACAGAATCAGGTAACATCTACTCAAAGTACTTTGAGTGAATTTCTTTCTGGCATCGCTATTACCTGATTGCTTGGCTTCTTGAGCACTAATCCTATCTCCTGTTAGCACCATTTCCATTGCCAGCGATTTGCCCACCGCGCGGGTCAACCGCTGGGTCCCGCCCGAACCTGCAGGAAAAGGAGTGATTGAAGAGTTGCTCCGAATGCAGAGAAGTCTGCACAGGAAAGAAAGCATTTCTTACCAGGAATGGTCCCAAGCAGGATTTCTGGTTGGCCAAACTGTGCCTTCTCCCCAGCATAGACGATGTCACACATCATGGCCAGTTCACAGCCTCCACCCAGCTGGGGCAAAAACACAACGGGACCAGGAAGTAAAATTTATTTTTTCATTGTTTCATACCTCAGTTACACTTTGTACTCCCTTAAATATGCAAGTAATACTTAATAAAGAGTTACAAGCGTAAAAGTATATGAACACATGTAATAATGCACCTGTGCACAACTTCAGGTTTATGAAGATTTTCTATTTTGGGTACACTTTAAAAGAACTTGACAAGCTTTCAAAGAGGCATGACATTCACCCCATCCAATGTGTTTTGATGGGATTCAAAGCCAGCTGCTAAAGCCACCTCACCCACCTACAAAACTAACTATATTGTAGAAAGCATTCTCTGTAGAGTGGAACTGGTTTTAGCATCCCAGTCGGGTTTCAGGAAAATACAGACATCTGTCATAGTTGGGTGATATATGTGTCTGTATACTTCTGAAGAATGTGCCACTTCTTTAGAAATACCCGAAGGTAAGGTAAGAAATGGAGAAAGTTTTGATTGAACTATGTTGGATTACAGTAATGGTAAAGTGAGAAAAAAGCAGAAGAAAAGGTAGTTGTTTAAATTACACATTAACTTAAGCCTGGCTTTATGTGAGCCACTTATTTTGTGAAGTATTACTAGTTATGTAATTAAAAAAAGACATGCTTTTTTAGGTTAGTAACAAGAAAAGTTACATAAACTATGTCAAAAATAAAATGTCTAAAAACTACTGCATTGCTGAATAAAACGAAAGACATTTTATGTCAAAAATCATTGTTTCTATTATATCAGCCATTAATTGTACCATATATAATGTGCTGTGTTGAGGTTTGGGAAAAACGTATAAAACTAATACTAATACAATTTTTTATAACAAAAAAAAAAAGTCATTAGAATCAACCTTACTTTGAAACAACAAATCCATTAGTAGATTATAAATTAATACAAATTTTGTACAAAGCTAAGAACAAACAATTTCCTTCCAATATCCAGAAGCTGTTCAGAATGAGAGAAAACAAATATGACCTGACCTTAAAAAAAAAAAAAAAAAACATCTGCCCGAGGTAAGAACCTAGATTAAATGTCACTGTGTTTCTGTTGAGGGAGTAAAGCTCTGGAATGATTGTCCTGAAAATATTAAAAATTGTGATTCCTTGAGAGCATTTAAAAAGATGTATAATAATTATAAAACTTTTCTTTACACTGTTGCATTAGACACTTCAAGGAGGTCATAAAATTGATGAGGGAAAAGAGCTTAAATGTTTCCTTTATCATCTCCTTTAGCAAAGAAAACACTGTTTTTGTTTTTCCTGTTTTGATAAGAACAGAACTCCATCCATTGCATAATTCCTCGTAGCTACTAAATTTTACTCAGTACTTGAGTTTAATCACAGTTAATTGTACTAAGTGTGTAATAGCTATTTAGCTAACTAACTATGAGGCCAAGAGGTTGAGCTGACCAGGCTGAGACATCTTTCTCTTTTAATTCTATGTTTATAAACCGACATTAATACTGACACAATATTTGATAAATGTTATCATATGCAAGAAAAGAGATGAAGGATTTGTTTCAGAAAGATAGGAAAGGTATTTCATTCTGCTCCCAAATTTATTTTCTAGTATTTTGTGTGTGTTTTGTATTAGAATTTTGTTGCTTTTGTTTTATTAGTTTATCTGTTAAAGCTCTTCTACGTACCCTTAAAAAAAAAACAAAAAAAAAAACTACAGAAATGCAACACCTACAGCAAAGCCATTGACAGCTGCAATCACAGGCTTCTTCACTGTTGACACTCTGTTCCAGTGAGCCAAGAAGTTTCCACCATAACACTCTTGGAAGGTTCGGTTCTGCATCTCTTTAATGTCTGCTCCAGCTGAAAAACACAACAGTGAAATTCACCACAACTATGCACAACTGTAATCAGCTTAATGTACATTACCAACAGAAGATAAGAGAGCATATTCTGCTCCTTACCAGCAAAGGCCCTGTCACTGCCAGTGATAACAATAGCTCCAACATCTCCGTCAACTTCAAAGGCATCCAGTGCTTGTCCCACCTCCTTCATCAGCCCATCACACAGCGCATTGAGAGCCTTGGGCCGGTTCAGCTGAATGAAACCCACACTGTTCTTCTCACCTCTCTTTTCCACCAAAATATACTCGTACTGACCACCTGCATGAAGACAAAACCAACAGTGATGATCAGGTGAGATTCAATATGATTCTCCACACAGTTTTCAAACTAGAATTCAAGTTAAACCTCCCAGACACCCAAAACAATGCATTTAAATACATTTTCCTGGTCTGTAAAGTATGATGAATTAATCCATCATGATTATACTTTACTTTCCAGAGGAGCAAATTATCCATAATTCGACAAAAATAATCTTTGCTGTAATTTACACGATGAAAGAATGAGTCTGTAGGCTGCATTTGTGTGACATCTTTTGCTATTTCTCTGCTCAGGAAGCACCATGCATGTATGTTAAGCCCAAAATGCACTTTTACCTGGTATTAAAATCTTTGGATGGGTCACCAAAGTGGTCTGGATTTAACCAACCCATATGCAAAGTGCTGCTAAAACAAAGCAAATGTAATTCAAATCTCAACAACGAAATATTGTGACAAAACGTTATACAAACCTTGGAGGTTTCTAATACATATTCTAAATTTATGTCACGCTTTCAAGAGAAATTCGTTATTTTGTTCTATGCTAAACCTGCAAATGCATTTTTCACGGTGTGTGTTTCCTTTACACATTGTTGGTTCTTGTGCCACATAATGAAAGGAATGGAGAAAAAATAAAACCAAAAAACTGCTTTTCATTAAGGTTTAGCACCAAAGGGTTTTGAAACGCAAATAACACGATTAAACTGTTGCAGCAAACTACTAAGGGGCAGGTTGTTTTTGTTTTTTTCCCCCACTGCTCCACACGCGTGACGCAGGTTGCTTGACATTGAGGTAGAACCAGCTGTTCGTGTAGTTTTTAAAAGATGACACTTGGTTGGTTTCGGAGCACACACCTGAGCTGTAGAGGCGACAAGCGGACAGGAGGGTCGGCGCTGTTCTGGAGGGCTTCAGGAGCAAAGCAGCAGTTCTGTAGAGGAAAGCCATGACACTGAACTTCGCTCTAGAATAGCTGTGAAGCGCCTTGTGTATTCTTCTTTGTTGGTGTTTTAATGAGGTGGCATATTTAGGAAGCTTTTGATACCGCCACCTGCTGGTTGGTGAGGGTAACGTTGGCGGCGTAGTTTCCACAGTTACCCACTGAAAATCTTTGTGATAAATGATCTGTTCTCTCTCTCTCTCCTTTTTTTTCATTTTTCTTAGCAGAATTTGATCTAATTGTTATGGCACAACAGTAGCCCTTGAAGGATCATAAAACTGGCCTTTCAAGCAAAACAGGATCCATGGGGTTAGTGAGGCAGCGACATTCAAATAAATTAAAAACACACACTATCTTAAAGAGGTGAACATTTGCCACGAAAGCATACAATATTAACACAAGGAATTTTTTTAAAAAATGACAGGGTCAATTTTAACGACAATCCACACACAAAATAGTTAGACACCTGACCACATAGATATAAAATGTCCACAAAAATAGGCATCATACTCTTGTATAAAATTAACACAAGATGAAAAATAATCAGAAGCTGCACAGGCTACAGCCGTAACAAGCACATACAGAATGCCAGAGGTGCAAAACAACAACAAGGTAACAGATAATTTAACAACAAAATAAGATATACATTTTCCCCACTATTTATACTTAGCGATGCTTGTGTGTCTTGCCTTTAACTCCTTGGGGCGCCTCTGTGGGCGCGCTGCGCGTTCTCGCAATCGTCTGCCTGCGTCGTCAATTCCTTACATTTTTTTCTTCGAGGGTTAGACATCAGGTAAGATAACACAAGACAGTAAGGTAAGAACCAGCATTAGGATATAGTGCTTAAGATGGCTCTGGGTGTGTAAGTAAACAATGCATTTCTTTTTAATCGCTGTATTCTTTTAAGTCTATAATGATAGCTTACAGGCTAATATTGTAGTGAGCTGAGCATCATGCATGTATGCATTTATGTACATTGACCATGCATTTTATTAATGACACACACAAAGAGAAAAAAAAATGCACATTTTTACTTAATGATCCAATTACCTGCTAAAGGCATTTCAAACGATGGCCCGTTGCCATCCCAAAAACAATAGCCTATTTTATCTCTGCTATCAAGAGTGCTTCTTGTTCTGTGATTATAAAGCTTGCAGCTGACATAAATGTTCTCTTGTAAGAGGCTATATTTATTTTTACAGTGACCTAATTTAATAGAGAGGAGCAATGTGGAGATAATATGTTGCTTTGAATATTTGACAGCACTGAGTGTAACATCACATTATCATACAACCCGAGCTTTTCCATAAACAGTCTCAATATCATTTTACGGTGATTTTGAGTTAATGCCACACTGATCGGTGAATATGAATCTCTCTTCGCCTGGTTTGGCAAAATTTTGTTCCAGCGAAGATTAAAAAAATGTTTTATTACATGATCTGCTTAAATACATTCTCAATTTTGCAGATATTAAATGCTTCCTTTATGCGCGTCCTCTTCATGCACAGACCTCAGGAATGAATCAGCTGGTTGCATCGTGCTGGACTTGCCTCCTGCTCTGCGCTTTCCTGTGTGAGCCTGCGTTGTCGAAAGGAGGTCGTGGAGGATCGCGGGGCTCATCTCGCGGATCTCCCTCGCGCAGCTCCACAGCTGGCACCTTCCGGGGAGGGGGGGCCTACGGTGGGACTCGCTCCCGCTTTCGGGCAGCAGGTCGGACGTCCCCAGTGAGGGTGGCAGCAGCGGCAGCAGCTGGAGCAGCGGTGGCGTTAACGGCGGATAAATGGTACGCGTCTGCATACCGCCGCAGCGATACCGACAGCTCCGAAGAAGAGCTGGATTACTACAACAGGACCAACTATTTTGATGCGCTCATGTCAAGCTCAACTCAAAATGGATCTCTCCTTTCTCAAATAGTTTCCATCTTTATTGCAACATTATCCCCAAAATGTGGACTCTTACTGGACTTTGTACTGTAGATGTTCAATGTCAAATTTTAGAAAAAATTACAGATGTGGTTTAAGATGGAAACTATGATAGAAGCTGCGTTGGGAAGACCAGTTAGAGGTGGGACAAAGAGGCGGAAGGATGCAATCACAAAAACATCACTGTACTGTATGTTTTTACATCAGAGGCTACCAGTGGACAAATAACAATTATCAGCACAGTATTCATGGTCACATCTCCCCGTTTAAAGAGTACATCTCTGCCAGAACTGTTTTTGTTTATTGTGATACAAAATTTGTTTCTAATATCTAACAAAAATACACACACACACACACACACACACACACACACACATATATATATATTCACAGAACGGTCTCAAACTCTCACATCAGTTTCTTGCAATTTTTTGATTATGCTGCCAAACTCAACTTGACTAAAAAAAAGAAAAAAAAGGAAAAAAAAAGTTTTTATAATTCTACAGAAACTGTTATTGATTTCTAATATAACTCTGTGTATCTGAGAGAAATAATTAGTATGAATGGACATCTTAGCAGACAATTTGGGTTTAATCTTGACTATTTTGTTACTCATAGCTTAGAACGGAAGATGTGGCAAAAATGTCTACATGGTCTCAAAGAATAAGCAGATGTGGGCTATTTCAGGTGCATAAGTGGCAGATTTTAGACAGCCACATTCACCAATGATGCCATTCAAGGCCAAATGTGGGCCACGTTCAGACCACACAGTCTTTGTTAATTTTGGTTTGATGAGAGTTCCTGATATAAAGGTACACTGTATTCCATTAACAGAGTAAAAACAAGTTGGCAAGATTATTCCACCTGACACCGAAACTGCTACCAAAAATTATGGTCAGTTGAACTTAGGTGGAAATTAATAACCCAAACCCAACCAACATGATATTTTCCTCAATTCTTTCAGCAAAACAAAATTTCCAGAGTGGGTTTCAAGTCCATGCTTAGTTACATGTCATGGAAATGACCAGCTGCAACAGGATAAAGCAAATTAAAGAAACGCTAAATCCTTATTTTAATACCAGTTTCTAACACTTGTAATTTAGTAGAATATTTTTGTCAGAACTGTGTGTGAACATAGTTTAGCAGACCAGCTGCTGCTCTGTTATTCTTGTCTCTAGTTTACATGGCGTGCCCATAATTACAAAGACCCTCTTTACTCACCCAAGACACTCAGGAGCAACAGACTGTTCCATAGCTATAAGTGCACTCAGTTATACTCACACGTATGTACATAATAATCTAAACGTTTGTTATCACTGTCTGTGCTAATAAATATATTGTTTACACATCTGCCTTGTGTGTCCTACAAAGAAAGACCCTCATAGATAAATGAAATTATTTTATTTACAAAGGCTACAGGTATATGGTCACTGTGTCATGTCAGGGCTGACACAGATTCTCTCAATGACGCTTTAGATGTGAAGTATTTAAACATGTCTCAGATCAGTCCAGCATTACTTGTCCCAGCTCTCCTTTCCTGAATGCTCTTATGAAGTCGTAAGCCGCTGCTGTGTAGTTTGGGATGGTGACAGTGATGTTTCCTGAAAGAGTTGAGAAACAAATATTTGAATGATGGAAATAATCAGTGAGATGAAGTTAAAACTGTAAAAAAAAAACGCTGCCTTTCTTACCCACTCCAGTGATGGCTTTGACCCGTTGAGTTTTTCCAAGTTTTACAGCAATGCGTTTGAGAACATGCTGGATGTCATCACTAGGCTCTTGTAGATCATATTTTGTCACATAACTTCACATAAACACACACTTTCAGTTAAAAATCAGAGTAATCTGAGATAAATTATTAAGTGAGCATAGTTTTTAAAATCTTAATAATACTACCTGAACTTCTCTAGCCTGTTCAAAGAATAAAGTAAGTAGTCAGCAATAATATCTTCTCCCACTAAATGGTCAAGTATAGTTCCTGGAGAAAAAGACAACATCATAATTTGTCCACACACATTTCACTAAATGACAGTAATAATTATGTTGGAGGAAAATTGAATAAATAATGTTATGCTCACCACATAAAGCCAGCTTCATGCCCGTTTCTACGCTCTCAATCTTAGGAGGCAATACTCCTGGTGTGTCCAGCAGGTACATCATGGGTTTTTCACACACCTGAGGACAACAACAGTTACAAATACTGGACAGGTCCTTGTGTGCAAACATGGTAAATCCATGAAAAATGATCCACAGAAGCAAATTTGTCCTCAACACACTTGAATCTTAGTCAGGACAGCTTTAGTTATTCCTGGTTCCCCACCCACTCTCGACGCACGACCTGAAATTAGAGTAAAATCCAAAGATTTTATGAGAATTATAATAACATGACATGATCATTAATCTTATTCTTTGATACCTTTTTTCAAGTTTGTTCTCCGCAGTGAGTTAATAAGGGATGACTTCCCCACATTGGGCACTCCAATCACCATCAGACTGTAATCTGTATTCTGAAAGTTTTACATGACAAAATAAGAACATTTAAGTTTGTTAATCATTTTCTTGCAATGACTTAAAACATTTGTAGAATGAGAAAAAGTAATAACTGCAAGAGGAAATTGACTCTTAACTGTACAATAAGCTATTATTTATCAGAAAAAAACCTTTAGAATGATAATAAACAACATCTTGCTTAACATCTTACTTTCATGCTTTCAGCAAAAACTGAGTTTAGTGAGATTGTACTGTAGAAAGCTTACAGGGGACCTATTATGCTCATTTCTAGCTCTATATCTTTTTGTCCTCAAAGCTCCACTGGACTAACTTTGCAAGATACAGAATAAAATCTTAAATTTTCTAATTTTCTCCCATGCTTTATCTCAGTTCATCCTTTGTGTTTTGTGCTCTTTAAGACTGATGATTTTCATGCATTTTTTTATGTAATAATTAGAAACTTGGATCAAGTTAACTGTGTTTATATTGTAACAATGTAACTTTAAATGTTCAGAACAATAGAAAATATGGAAGCTTGTAACAGATTTCCATTAAACGATATACTTTCTGTTAACAAGAGAAATGTATTATTGGATGTACATTACTCATAGCTGTATGAGTGTATTAATAATGTTATATTTGAAAATGTATAGTATTTTGTTGGCTTATCCCTTATCTTAAGTGGCTTATTACTTATATTTCGGGACCAAATGATACAAAATGATATTGGACAATGTTTGGAACAATGATGAAACCTCTGGGACAGAGAGACGTAAAATGTGTACTGGGCTTATATAACTAATTACGCTCAAATGTGAACTTCGAAATAGTGTTTACTGGAGCATGCATACCTCTTCTCTGTTAAAACGTGGTTTGTTTGCAACAATTTCCAGCACCATTGGCACCAACTACAGGGGAATAGAAGGGACAGTCATGTTTATAATTTTCATTTTTTAAACCAGTAAAATATTTAGCATCTAGAGAGAAAGAGCTTTACTTTTTTGATGTTGTCATCTCTTTGCTTTAAGCAATCTGTGAAGAGAACATTCTTTATACCATCTTTTTCTAGTTTCTTCAAGATTCTCTGTAGAAGTCAAAGCAAAAAAACTTTGTATTAATGGTCATCTTAAAATGCTGGTCACATGGGGCTGCAAATAAACAAATAGTAAGGCTTCTGACCTGCTTGTTAGACAGATCAGTGAGGTCCATCTTGTTGAGAATAAGCAGATGTGGTTTCACATTCAGTGTGTCCTGAAACACAGGGTTTCTTCCAGAGAAGGGGATTTGCTTAATGTTAATGAAAAAAAAGCTAATAATTACCAGATCAACTAGACTCAGTTATTCTTTAATTACAAAACTGCATCAGGACTGCAATCTTAGGATGGGTAAATTTATCCAGCCTGTAGATGAGAATGGTTTTTAAATCAATGGAGTAACATCTCTTAGATCAGTCTGCAGTTAGTTACCCTATTTCACTATAATCCACTGTTATTTGAGAGAATAAATGAAGTTATTCATTTATTTGCTGTTTGGTTTTGTGGAAGTTTAGACCTTTTCTCCGCATAAATGTAATAAAACATGCTGTAAAGTCAAGTTTTCGCACTTACACTGTTAATCATTGCATATCACTAGCTCAATAAACAAATATTGATATGTAACTAAGTGCTTGTCTTTACTAACATTCCGCCAGTCACACTATCAATGTTATAATAATAATAATAATAATAATAATAATAATAATAATAATAATAATAATAATAAAAGGATATTCTGGCATCATGGATTTCTATAATGCAGTCCACATTCTTCAGGTTGGCTTTCATCTGCTTGAGTCCTGCAAATATGAAACTATTAACACAGTGAAGTGACTTAAAACATTTTACAGCAATCCAGACTGTTTGCTTCACACGAGCAACACACCACACATCACATTTATTTGATTTGTAGATCATTTTAAGCTAATCTGTCACCTTTAGCCATATGTCCGGGGAACCAGTGAGCCACTTCCCGTCCTCCAAAGTCAAACACGGTCCTGAATTTGTCAACATTACGTAGCGCCTCGCACAACCTCATGGCTTCTGTTAAATAAGATAACACAGTCTGTCTTTTTTTTTTTTTATGTAAACATTTCTTGTCTTACACACAAGCTACAATAACGTGTAACTGATATGCTACACTGTTTACATACCGAGTCGCAACTGTTAACAATCAACTCCGTTCCGCCATGGAGCGGTTAAAAAAAAGACTCAATACTGCTCTCTGCTGGGCACAAAGTTAATTACACTTGATCGCTTGTAAGTGATTATTGGAGCACTGACCTACAAGAAGCGTCAGTTTAAATGTTTATTAGCGAGAAAAACCAAAGTTTAATAGGAAGTAACAATCTTATATTGTATTTCATTTAATGTTTCAAAGATAAATTACATTACTGTTAATTTGTTGCCAGATTATGTATCCTAATCAGTAGTTTTTTTTTATAGTTACACATACACACAAATTTTAGATGTTTAACATACGATGTTAGGGGCTTTCCTTTGAAATTTGAATTAATTTGTGATTCTACTTGATGCATTTTTGATACTTTATTATAATCAAAAGAAACTTATAAGACATTTGTGACAACAAAACAACAGAACCTCTTTGGTCTGTAACTTCAAAAGGTTAATTGATGTAATAAACAAAATTTACAACTTGAAACAGTTGTCAATACATGTATCATTTATTCAGTTGCACTCAATTAATAAAAAACAATCAGATTGCCAGAGAAAAACATCAAATCATAACTCGATCAGTAATAAAAAAAAAACATGACATCAATACAAAATTAATAAACAATGACAGTTGTGATTTAAAAACAGAATGACTGTATTCTTCACCAAAAATACAGACATATATATTGGTATACTAATATATTAGTAGATGTGTAATGCCATATCTTTTATGTAATTTATTAACTTTCCCTGTCTGACGGAAAGGATGTCTATTTGTATTTTACTGCAATGAATGTCATAAAGACAAAAATTTTACACTTCATTGGCTGCATGCAGATTTTTCCCTAGAATTCTTCAGTAATTATTTGACTAAACAGTAGTTTCCGAACAAGTTGTTTATAATTTGTTTGTTTTTTTTACAAAGAATACTATAAATTAAACAGTAATTACAGTAAATAAACCTTTTATTGACACAGTGGTGTTGGTATCTTAAAGCTTTGACTTGGAAAGCTTGGATGGATGGACAGAAGAGTAGTGAGAAATTAGTCTGTCAGCTTCTCTCCAACCAGTGAGAAGCGCTCCATGGACTGTCGAGAAGTAGCAGGGATGAGTTGCCTCTCCAGCAAATAACACCTGCAGTGGCTAAAAGAGGTTTAATGGATAAAAAGGAGAGTCAAACCTTTACTCATGTGTCAGTTGGGGTTCATACTAATGTCAGATGTTTGTGTTGGAGTAAGAGTGTGGTAGATACTTGTGATTGTGATCCCTTTGGTGGCAGTGGTTCCATCATGTTGTCCAGGTCCTGCTCTGAGCAGCCTCTTCCTAGGTGGGTGTAGGACCCGCATGTCCAGGGGTCATGAAACCACTGGGAGCGCAGGACTCTCCGAGGGGAGATGGTAGGGTTCCCTTCGCATAAATGATTAGTCAGTGTCTGAGTGTTGACAGATATCACCATAAGGTAAGGGTACAAAGCACTATGCAGTTTCTGTGCTTGCCCCTAAATATGATGATCCTGAAAAGGTTGCAGTAAAAGATTTAGGTGTTTCTCAGTGTTTGTGGCTTATTAAGACGCACCTGTAAACCTGCAAATAAGTTGTGTGATGGCTTGTGTGACCTCCTGTTCAGACAGTGTTTCCATATACTCTGACTCATGCCCTGCTATCCAGCCACACAGAACATGACCATACCTGAAAGTTAAACCACAAACATGAATTTACTACTGATCGTTGTCTAATAGGCTGGACAAGCAACAGCATTTGTGGCTGCTAACCTTTCAGTGGGTTTAAGAACAGTAAAGCCAAATAACTTCTTTATCCAGGATCTCTGTATGTCTGGCACCTGATCCACCATTTCATCCTAAATCACGAGAAAAAATAAAGGAGCAATTTAGGTGAAATACTTATGAATCCTACCATTTTTGCTGAACAAAGTAATCTTATTCGGGGTGCTAAATACTCCATTTGGTATGCAAGTTTATGCAGCGACTGCTCATCTCATCTCACCTCATCCTCCCACACCAGATGAATGACCTCACAGTCAGCATCCCACCAAGGTGCATTAAATTCTACAAATATCTTATTGTTTGTTCCAAAACCCAGCCTCTGGATGGAGTGCAGCTTGTGCAGAGGGAGAGGAGGATGGAACAGGGTTGAATGGTGCTTCTTTAGGTATCCTGACAAAAGAAAACAATTTAGGTTTGCTAAGATTTAAAAGGTCATACCTAAATCTTGTAAAATAATCACTGAATATTGATTAACACTGATCAACAAGTATGATTAGGGAGATTTCATTACTGAGACTTAAGTAACAAGTTTATATTAGAAACCATTATATAGACAAATGATAATTAATTTAAGTGGTAGGTGTATGTGTGTTTTTTCAAGAAACATGACTGATTCGCAGATTGAAAGTTACCCAAAGGAAATGTGACGATAATGTGATCAGCAATGATCCTTTCCCCATCATCACACTCAACCAACACAGAAGTGTCTCCCTTCTTTGCGTTGTGCCAGTGTACACATCGAACAGGCTGATTGTAGGTCACTAAACCGTCAGGGAGCTCTAACATCAACTTTTTGATCAGACCTTCATAGCCACTGCATAAAAAATAAAACAGTCTTTGAATCAGTATTCTAAACACTTACACTGTGCTGAAAACAATTCAGTTCACAGAGATTTAAACCAGACAATTGATGAACTATTATACTATATGCATCATGTGAAACTACCAATATCTTAAGTGTAAAATACAACAAATACAATTTACCTACAGAAGGAAATACAGATTTCTCTGCTGTATATCTACAATGTGGAAGTACAAACCCTGGAAATGTGCAGTCCAGTCCAGGCAGAGTCTTGTATTGACCAAAAGCCCCCAGGCCCACCTCATCCATGCTGTGGGCGCCATTAACACAGCACTCCAACTTTAACATGTTACTAATCACACACAGTTGCAGAGATCTGGTGGCAGCATCCATATCTTTCCATTTGTCTGCTGCTCGTTTTTTCACCTTCAGACAACAAGAAAAATAAAAATAATAAAAACAAGCTCCAAGATTATGTGAGGTGCAACAACATCACAGCTACTTATAGTGGCTGGCAACTACTCACAAATAATTACAACTAACAAGCACACTTAAGTATTAATTTTTTAGCTTCTGAAAGATGAATACCTCTGTACGCATGAAATCACCCACACTTGCACACGGTTCTCCATTTTGATTCTGAAATTCTGAACTTTCACTCAGCAGCTCTACAACCATTCCCAAAGCCGGACTTATGTCCTCAGTGCTCAGCTTCCGACCTGCACACATTTAAAGAAAACTGATTAGAAAAAAAAACACCATGTAGTTCACTAATTTATTTTACTTCACTTGTATACTTTATTGAAAGACACTAAAAATAATTTCATTATTGCAACCAGTGTGGTTTTCATTGTGTTGTGTATTTCACCAGGAACTGAAATACAGCAGAGACCTTGAATCTGATATAGAAATTTGATTTAGATATACAGTAATCATTTTCTACACTCAACAGTCTTAGCAGAACAAACTATTACCAAACTGGCCTAAAACAACACATCATAACAGTAGATTTAATTATACTATCCTGCCAACCTTGTATATCTCTGTATCTGTGGAAACAAATATTTATTTTCTATAGTACCTGACAGTTTGGTTTAATCTATATAAGAAACAGACCATAATTCTTTGAACATCCAACAACCTGAACTGCTGAAGACACTGGGAATCCAGGGAGGATGTCCTCCAATGTCCATGGCCTGGCTTTCTGGGGTGAGGGCCTCTGGCTCTAGAAGCCCATACTGACGAGCCAGGCAGAACACCGGGTTCTCCTCAGAAGGTCCATGGATCCAGTTTGCCCCAATCTCAACAAGATTATTACCTATAGAGAAAAATATTGTGCAACAACAATAAACATAAATAATTACTGGGTTTTTAATCTAAATTTCTATAGGGTTACTTGAGTGCAGGAACCCTGGTAATTTCACTGAGGGGTATTTTAGTGATACCAGTCTTAACCCTTTTTTTTAAACCCTCATTAGTTCTTTTGTTTTTAATGAGAGAAATGAACCTCTGGAACAGAAACTAAGCCGGTGAATGTTTCAAAACAAATAAACTGAGTATTTGAAACAGTTACTAAATTAATGGCAGTAGTTGATGCATGTTCAGAAGATTACCAGAAGTGTCTTTTGTACACTGTGCCTGGTGTCAGCACCAGCAGTGCTAATGTTGTTAATCAAAGTAGCCTTAGAAACAGACTATTGCTACTTTGAAGAGCTTAAACTAGAATCTGTGTAAAGTTTAGGACAACTGCACAGAAGTGAGCAGGAAATTATTTGGACCTCTAAGTGCATTTGCCATCAGAAGTTCTAACATAAGGCTGTAACAGGGACCCGGATCACATTGGTATTTTTGGGATTCAGATGTGGGGGCCCAGGTCTGAAGGATAGAAGGAGAGAAGTTTAGCAACCAGAAAGCTCATAATGGAAAGTATTTGAATAACAGCTCCTGAAAAGGCCAGAAGTTATAAGAAAAAACTTTAATTTTATATATATATATACATATAAACTTAAATATAATTCCACTTGTTTAGATTTGGACGTTTTTTTAGTTTGCACTTTTGTTTTGTGCTTTTTGCCTTACAGATAAACTTTGAGAAGAGACTATTTGTTGTAAAAGTAGCCTATAGTTTGCTAACCTTTTGCCTTGTTTCACACAAACGTTTATAGGATGAATCAGGTGCTATATTCCTGACCCTGACCTGGCTGCACCCACTTTAGTTATAGTTTATTGGACCGCGGTGAAGTTGGTTTAAGGTTGGATATTCGACAGACATTCATCGTTTCCGTGTTCAATAGCTTCCGTTTCACGTGACCAAAACACGCAATTCCTGACCTGTATTATAGCACAAGAAGAGACAAACAAGACACACCCCTTTTGATTTGGTTTGATGGTTCCATCTATTTTTTTTAAAATGTATAATAAAAAAAATCAATATTTCTTCAATAGCTTCCACAATTTGTGACCGAGGGGCCCCAAACCTCAACTAAATTATTCTACTAAGACACACAAACAAGACACAACCCTTTTGATTCATTTTGAAAGCTCCTTCTGTTTTTTATAATTTTTTTATAAGTACAAATATTAATATTTCTTCAATAGCTTCCACATCATGTGACCGAGGGGCCCCAAACTTCAACTAAAATATTCTACTAAGACACACAAACAAGACACACCCCCTTTTGATTAATTTTGAAAGCTCCTTCTGTTTTTTACATTTTTTTTACAGTAAAAATATCAATATTTCTTCATTAGCTTCCACATCATGTAACCGAGGGGCCCCAAACCTCAACTAAAATATTCTACTAAGACACACAAACAAGACACACCCCTTTCGATTCATTCTGAAAGCTCCTTCTGTTTTTCAGCGTGTGTCTACCCTTCGCTGAGAGGCTTGGGTAACCCGTTGAACCCCACTCGTGATAGGGATTGGGGATTGCAATTATTTCCCATGAACGAGGAATTCCCAGTAAGCGCGGGTCATAAGCTCGCGTTGATTAAGTCCCTGCCCTTTGTACACACCGCCCGTCGCTACTACTGATTGGATGGTTTAGTGAGGTCCTCGAATTGGCCCGCCGGGGTCGGTCACGGCCCTGGCGGAGCGCCGAGAAGACGACCAAACTTGACTATCTAGAGGAAGTAAAAGTCGTAACAAGGTTTTCGTAGGTGAACCTGCGGAAGGATCATTAATGGTCGAGCGCCCCGCGCGGGGCCTCTCCCCGAACCTGCCGAGGGGACGGACCCCGGCTCTCTCCCCGAGAGCCCCAGGGCCCGCCCCCGAGGCTCCGCGGCGGAAGGACCGGCGTGACAGGATGGAGGCGTGCGTGCCAGAGCGCTCCGGCGGGCGGAAGAGGGGTCCCTCCGGGGGTCCCCCTCTCTCCGCCCCGGTGTGCCCTCGGGTCCCGTCGCTTCTCCCCTACCTCCTTCAACCCTTCCCCGCTGCCAACTCCACCCTGGTCCGAGCCCCGGCCAGCCCGTCAGACTCCCCGGCTCGTCCCCCTCTCCGGCACCGAATCCTTGCTCCGCAGCGCGCGCGCTCCCGCCGGCCCATCCGGGGGCCTGACGGACCTGCCGTCGGGGCGCGCGTGGGAGCGTTGGGGCGGCGTCCGCGCAGAGCGGGCCCGGCCTGCGTCCGGCGGAGACCCCGGTCGGGGCTCTGCACTCGGAACCTCTCGCCTCAGCGCGGCGCGCGACGGTCTCGCCCTGGCCATCCCGCCGCGCGCCTCCGGGTACCCAACTCTCCTCCCTCCTCCGGAGGGAGCCAGGGGGGTTTAATGTCTCCGCCCTTGGGGACCGGCGCTTACCCTGTCCTCGACGGGGGGGCCCGGCTCCGGGACACGGAGCGCCCGGGTGGTTCGCTGAACCTGTCCAACCCCCAGTCTCGGAAGCTTGGCCTCCAACCTGAAAACGAAAACTGTACAACTCTTAGCGGTGGATCACTCGGCTCGTGCGTCGATGAAGAATGCAGCTAGCTGCGAGAACTAATGTGATTTGCAGGACACATTGATCATCGACACTTTGAACGCACATTGCGGCCCTGGGTTCCTCCCGGGGCTACGCCTGTCTGAGGGTCGCTTTGCCATCAATCGGAGGAGCCTCTCCTCCGCGGCTGGGGCTGTCGCAGGCCGCCTACGGCGCGCCTTCGTCCCCCTGAGTTCAGACCTTCCGGGACGCCCAGTGTGGCGCGTTGGGCTGCACCGGGCGTTCGCTCCGTCCGACCCACCCTCTCTCCCTCCTTCCCCGGCTCCGGGGAAGGGGCGCCACTCCCGTCGAGCCCCTGGCATGAGTCGGGCGTGGCTGCCGGTGGACCCTCCAGTCTCCGAGCTGACCGCGTTACGCGTGCGAACCACAGGGAGGGTGCCGGACGGCTGCGGCTCGCGGCGGAGGGGTGCCCGCTCCCGAGCCTGCCCGCCATCGCAGCGGGGAACCCTGCTGATCCTGAGCCCTGTGAGCCTCCCCCTCCTCCGGGGAGCCACGCCTGGGGGTTGGAGGGGGGGTGACCGCCCCCAACCCCTAACCCAGTTCGAATACGACCTCAGATCAGACGAGACAACCCGCTGAATTTAAGCATATTACTGAGCGGAGAAAAAGAAACTAACAAGGATTCCCTCAGTAGCGGCGAGCGAAGAGGGAAGAGCCCAGCACCGCATCCCCGTCCGACTGGCGGGCGTGGGAAATGTGGCGTACAGAAGACCGCTCGCCCGGTGTCGGTCAGGGGCCTGATCCTTCTGATGGAGGCTCAGCCCGTGGACGGCGCCGGGGCCCGGTCTTCTCGGAGTCGGGTTGTTTGGGAATGCAGCCCAAAGCGGGTGGTAAACTCCATCTAAGGCTAAATACCGGCACGAGACCAATAGTCGACAAGTACCTTAAGGGAAAGTTGAAAAGAACTTTGAAGAGAGAGTTCAAGAGGGCGTGAAACCGTTAAGAGGTAAACGGGTGGGGTCTGCGCAGTCCGCCCGGGGGATTCAACCCAACGGGTCAGGGACGGCCGCCGGGTGGGGGAGGATCCCCGCCGCTTCTCCTCTAGGGGGGCAGGTGGCGGGGACGTCTCCCCAGCGCTGGCTGGCCCTCGCCGGGCGCATTTCCTCCGCAGCGGTGAGCCGCGACCGGCTCTGCGTCAGCCAGGAAGGGCTCGGGGACTCTGGTTGTCCTCCAGCCAGCTGGGTGCGGGCCTCCAGCTGCAGCAGGCTGGCTGGGGAGGAGTGGGACTGGGGCCCTGGAGGTCCTCCAGCAGGCCGGGTGCCTGCTGGATGTCTGATGGAGGTCATGCGGGCCTCCAGCTGCAGCAGGCTGGCTGGGGAGGAGTGTGACTTGGGCCCTGGATGTCCTCCAGAGGAGCTTTCAAAATGAATCGAAAGGGGTGTGTCTTGTTTGTGTGTCTCAGTAGAATATTTTAGTTGAGGTTTGGGGCCCCTCGGTCACATGATGTGGAAGCTATTGAAGAAATATGGATATTTTTACTGTAAAAAAATTATAAAAAACAGAAGGAGCTTTCAAAATGAATCAAAAGGGGTGTGTCTTGTTTGTGTGTCTTAGTAGAATATTTTAGTTGAGGTTTGGGGCCCCTCGGTCACATGATGTCGAAGCTATTGAAGAAATATTGATATTTTTACTGTAAAAAAATTATAAAAAACAGAAGGAGCTTTCAAAATGAATCAAAAGGGGTGTGTCTTGTTTGTGTGTCTTAGTAGAATATTTTAGTTGAGGTTTGGGGCCCCTCGGTCACATGATGTGGAAGCTATTGAAGAAATATGGATATTTTTACTGTAAAAAAATTATAAAAAACAGAAGGAGCTTTCAAAATGAATCAAAAGGGGTGTGTCTTGTTTGTGTGTCTTAGTAGAATATTTTAGTTGAGGTTTGGGGCCCCTCGGTCACAATTTGTGGAAGCTATTGAAGAAATATTAATATTTGTACTGTAAAAAAATTATAAAAAACAGAAGGAGCTTTCAAAATGAATCAAAAGGGGTGTGTCTTGTTTGTGTGTCTTAGTAGAATATTTTAGTTGAGGTTTGGGGCCCCTCGGTCACATGATATGGAAGCTATTGAAGAAATATTGATATTTTTACTGTAAAAAAATTATAAAAAACAGAAGGAGCTTTCAAAATGAATCAAAAGGGTTGTGTCTTGTTTGTGTGTCTTAGTAGAATAATTTAGTTGAGGTTTGGGGCCCCTCGGTCACAATTTGTGGAAGCTATTGAAGAAATATTAATATTTGTACTGTAAAAAAATTATAAAAAACAGAAGGAGCTTTCAAAATGAATCAAAAGGGGTGTGTCTTGTTTGTGTGTCTTAGTAAAATATTTTAGTTGAGGTTTGGGGCCCCTCGGTCACATGATATGGAAGCTATTGAAGAAATATTGATATTTTTACTGTAAAAAAAATTATAAAAAACAGAAGGAGCTTTCAAAATGAATCAAAAGGGTTGTGTCTTGTTTGTGTGTCTTAGTAGAATCATTTAGTTGAGGTTTGGGGCCCCTCGGTCACAAATTGTGGAAGCTATTGAAGAAATATTAATATTTGTACTTATAAAAAAATTATAAAAAACAGAAGGAGCTTTCAAAATGAATCAAAAGGGTTGTGTCTTGTTTGTGTGTCTTAGTAGAATAATTTAGTTGAGGTTTGGGGCCCCTCGGTCACAAATTGTGGAAGCTATTGAAGAAATATTGATTTTTTTATTATACATTTTAAAAAAAATAGATGGAACCATCAAACCAAATCAAAAGGGGTGTGTCTTGTTTGTCTCTTCTTGTGCTATAATACAGGTCAGGAATTGCGTGTTTTGGAAGCGTAATACGGAAGCTATTGAACACGGAAACGATGAATGTCTGTCGAATATCCAACCTAAAACTAACTTCACCGCGGTGTTTATTGGATAGTTTAGTCATTATCTGCGGCCTTAACTTTAAATTACATCTGTACGCTTCTGTTAGCGTTTATCTGCTTAAAGTCAAAAGCATTATAAAATCTTATCAACTTCCACAGTTTTTTTTTTATCCTGGGGTCCTGAAGACAGCGCGTCTTCCCGTTAGTCTAGCAATCACCTGAACAGTATTTCGTAACTGTAGTTTCTGCGCATCACTCACCGAGTCTGCCTGTTTTGACCCGTCCTCCGCTCCTGGAAGTCGCCTCAAGTATTCTCACATGATGAAACCCGGCTTTGACGAGCCTCTGTGCCGCTGCTATTCCTGATATACCGCATCCTACTATAACTATCTTTGCGTTTAAGTTCGTGTCCATAGCCAAGCTTACTTTGTAATGCCTATTGACAGTAAACCGTTAACCGTTAAAACGGGTCTCGTTCTACTTCCTCGTGAGCAAAGAGCGATGACGCCGGCTGACGGCAACATTTCCGGTCTAGCATGTCAGGATAAAGCTCAATTTTAGAGGATTGAATCTGAACCAAATTCTGTTTATGAAATTATGAGACTACAACAATAACAAACAACAAGAAAAAACAAAACTGCCCTTAAGACAAAATTCTCTAATTCTATATTTTAATTTGATCATATCCTTTTCCCCAAGTGGTTTTTGTCTTCACTGTTGCCTGGTATAATATTAACATAATATAAAATTTTGGCTGAAAAATATAACGTCACTGGATAACATGAGAAAACTGCCTCAGTGACACACCTGACCTGGTAAAGAGCAGAGCCATAAGGGTGGCCTCGGGTGGAACGGGCCAAACACTAAAATCTCACTGGCCCCACAGGTGTCACCCCAAGAACAGAACAGAACAGGTATTTTGTCATCATGGCAGAAAAGTCATGGCAGAAAAAGTTCTACTTAAGTCAAATGTGGAAGTTTAAATCCAATGGTCCACTGATTGAATATTTAACTTTACTAAAATTGTAGCATGTGGGTTAAAATATGGGTGGATAGAGAATGTTTTTTATTTAGATTCAGTCCCACTGGGGAACACATACATTTAGGCAACTGAAAGTTAAGTATAAAGACATCTTTTGGAAAAGTAATGTATTAGACCATGATTGAACATCCAGTACCCCCTATTTTTCAACACCAGATCCACAATATCTACATGATCCGGGTCAAATAATGTTGGATTTTAACATCTGCCATGATGTCACATATTTTTTTTAATAATTTTTTCCCCCCAATGATTTTGGGAAACATAACCTCCGCAGTGGCGCAAGTAATAATAATAACAACAATAATAAAAGACCTGTGTATGAGCACCTTCCTGTCAAACTTGAATTTGAGGCAAAATTGAACAAAAAAGACCACCAGAAGATTGGTGGGTGGGACAGGGTCTATTGCCCATGTTAATCACAATCAATAGTCTAATAAACAATTAGTATAATAATTTTGTACTGTTTATACTGTTACAGCAGTTGACAGCTAATAATGGAGCGTGTTTGTTTTTGGCGTTTATAGCAGTCCGTGTCTTTCTGTTAAATTATCAACAACACTGGATCACCATTCACCATTCACAAGGCTGTAAAACTGGTAACTTTAGATATTCCTCCCTGCTAAAAATACCAACATTAACGCTGGTTTTCAGTATTCGTTGTATATGTTGAGATTAGACAGCAAAACCAGATTAAAGCCAAAACACAATTTATTTATTTATTTATAAATAATAAAAGAATTACACAGTAATTACATAGTATTTTTAGTTTTGATTTTAACACCACAAACACAAACATGACAACAAATAAAGTATTTTTTTATTCATTATATATATAATTATAGACAAATGGAAATCTGCTTTGCTGGTTACATTTACATTCTTTGTAATCAGCATGGCATTACAGTAGGGAAAAAAAGAATGTCAATGTTACTTGCAAAATTGTGCCCTAATTGGTCTTCTAATTCATACGATCCATCTACTAGCATTGATTTATGTGCCATTCATGAATTTGACTTATACAGATTATTTGATTAAACCTTGAAAAACTGTTTTTATATCTGATTCTCAGCCAGCAGCAACGTGCGAACAAGTCCTGACTAGTTGACATTTTTGGTTCAAGGACAGTGGAGATTACAGATAGGCAAATTCATACACAATAATTGTGACAATCCTTCTGTTTTGTTTGTCACAGTTACCTGCTTGTTATGCAGTTAATGTAATTGCTTTCTAACCCAATAATCACAGCAGATCCTACCGGTCTGCCGTGAAACAATTCCTTTAAAGCTGCTGATGCACATTCATCCAACTCTCTTCCATCATTAACCTGACAGAACTTATCTGTCCTTATCAGATTGTTTACTGTGCTTTTCCTAACTGCTTTATGAACTTTACCTTGACTTGTCCTTTCTGATGTGTTTAGTTACGCCATTGCTTATGTATGACAACCACAGACCTTACCTTGGCCCATATGTTTTACTGGACAATTACTTCTTTTATGAGCCAACGTATGTACCTGACTCATGTTCCTGTTGGCCCTAAAATGATTCTGTATAGTCCTGCAAGTCATAAATAATTAACAGAACTATCACACTTACAACGGAAAGTTTTTATTCTATGTATTTTCCTATGGATCAATTTGGCACTGATGTTTCCCATGATGCAACTCTTCTAAGGAGAGTGCAAGTGGAGACATGGCTTAATTACAAGTAGCTTTAAGGCTCCAGTTTTAAACTCAGATGAAGAGACTGACCCTTCAGTGCTGCCTGAAGTCATTTAAAGACACTGAACAACAACTGGTGCTGAGCAGCTGTCTATACTTTAACTTTCTGGCCTGACTGGTTTAATAGACTGCCAGAAGAGTGGTGAGAGATGAGTCTGTCAGCTTCTCTCCACCCAGTCTGAAGTGCTCCGTGGACGGTGGAGTAGTAGCAAGGATGAGTTGCCTCTCCAGCAAACAACACCTGCAGAGGCTGAAGTACATGCAATTAATCAATGTCAAATTAAAATATTGATAGGGGTGATACTGTATGTACTGTATGCAAATGTTTTTGTGTGTAAATAAAAACATGTTAATCTATGCACCTGTGACGACTTTCCCTTCACAGGCAAGGGCTCCTTCATGTTCTGAAGATCCTTTGCTGAACAACGTAAAGCTGGGTGGCAGTAGGATCCACACGTCCAGGGATCATTAAACCACCGTGTACACAGGATTCTCTTTGGTGTGATGGTACGGTCTCCTAAACACACACAGTCATGATAATATAAAAACTAACTAGGGCTCAAACCTTTTAGTAAATAATAAAACTACAATATATAAAGTGCAGTGAAAGAGTTGTTGCTTAATCCAGTAAAACCTGCTGCAGGGCCATAAAATTTTGGACTTTGAATCCAGCCCAGCACTTATTTGTTATTTTCTGGACAATGAAGTAAAAGAGAGGAGAATACTAAACCACAAAAATAGACACTATTTATTTTACTAACAGACATATTTAATCCCAATTTAATTTACATCAGTTAGACAATGTAGGTATTTTGTCTAAACTATAAGACATTTAAATACCAGAAATGTATTTCATGAGAACTTTAATGTACTTGTGTACATCTTACAATCCTCTAACAGATTAAGATTAAAGAATGGGTATATAAATTTATTACTGGCACTTGGTTGTTAGAAAAATGTTCCTTTTTTGTTCAGTTCAGTTGATTTGAAACAGTAAAACAGTAAATCTAATGAGACTGTCTAATGTACACTAGTTATAGCTCTTATAATTAAGTTCTAGTGTGATGGTAAGCTGTTTATGATCTGTGAATATTATTTGTGTCAATAAAAAGTAATTATAGATATTATACTGCTCCAGAAATACTGAGTACACCAATGTTTTTGATTTTTTTTCCTTTAGATCAGACATCAGATTCACCTGTGAATGTGTGAATGAGCTCTGTGATGGAACGCCTGATTTCCTCCTCAGGAAGTGTCTCCATGTACTCCGCCTCAAGGCCAGCGATCCAGCCGCAGAGAACATGGCTACCCCTAACAATTTGAAAGTTAAAAAGAAAAAAAGGCCACATGGCTGTTTTGCTTTATCAATAATTGAATTTCTAAAAAAACAAGCAAAATAAATTGTGACTAAAACAATGCTGACTTTTCAGAGGGTTTGATCACAGTGAATGCTGGTATCTTCCTAGTCCAGGATTGGATTTTATCCGACACTTGGTCTGAAATATTTTCCTGATGACAAAGAATATAGAACAAATATTTAATGTTTTTTAAATCTGAGTTTCACCATTAAATAAATTTAAAGAGATTACAAGGTTATTTGCAAATATAGGATTAGCATGGCAACAAATATTATGACTTAAGAAAGTAGTGATGCATGTTAGAATTTTTAACAAAACAAAGTGGTGATACAACCTTTTGTACAGATAAATAAATCTGTACACAGAGAGTAAGTTAATAACTAAATCTGTACTTGTCTTAAAGGTTTTACTACAAACCTCATCTTTCCACACCAAGTAGATGACCTCACAGTCAGCATCCCACCACGGTGATTCAAACTCAACATATATTTTATCACATGTACCAAATCCTAGTTGGTGAATAGAGTCCAGCTTGTGGGTTGGGAGAGGAGGAGAGAACAGGGTTGAGTGGTGCTTCTTGAGGTATCCTGACAAAAACAAAAAGACAATGAAAAAAGTTTAATAACGTTACAAGTGGAGATTTATCAACAAAAATTATTTCCAGGGACTAAAAACCATTCCAGTCCTTGAAGCTCTGTGCTGCCACCACAGGGACCACGGACTTAACAACATGGGTTTACATCCTTTGCAGGTTACAAATTAAATATAAGAAGTTCCTTATATTTGAAAAATGGATCATTGCACTGACCTGACAAGGGTGCAAATGTCAGAATGGTCCCACTGTCAAGAGTTAAGAAAATGACATGGCTATTGAATATCTGGTAGCTGCTAAGTAGCAGCTGTGTATATTAGCAATTTATAATTTGTTGTTCTTTGACTAAAGACATTATAATGCTAAAAATTTTATGGTGACAATAATTAATATGAAAACAAACTATATAAACTGATATTTAAATGCACATTGGATCAGAACTGAGACGTTTGTCTGCAACAATCTGATGTGAACAAAAGATTGTAGGGTGTCAAAGGATCCTTCACATTACAGTCTGTTGGTGAGGTTTAATGACATGTCCTAGAAATTGCAGCCTTTAAAAGAGCCTTCTTTGACTCTAGTAGTTCCTAATGTTCTAGAAACAGCACGAGATTGTACTTTTAAGAGTAACAACACTTTTGGGGTGGGATTTGCTGTCCCGAAGACTTTTGATTAATTGTTTTTCTTTGATCAGTTTCCCCATTTATCTCCCAGTCAGTGTTCAATATAACTTGGAAAGTTCATTACTTATTCTTGTATGCTTGCAGAGATTTCTGTCTGCACCACGGAGCAAAGCTCAATGACCAACAACAGTACTAGCACATGCAAAAGAGCCTATAGCCTAAATTGTACCACACATATCTGACACTGCCTTCAAGTGACAGCAAAACACTATAACTAGTTGACTGAAAAAGTCCCTGGTACTAAAGCACTGCATACTGTCAAAAATCAGCTCTGATAAAGGAAGGGTGACATGATTATGTAAATCAATCACACTGTTAAAAGACTACTACATGGCAGTTATACAATTTTTATGTTAATGTGACAGTAGCTCCTATTTACATATTATCTAGATGTGCTTAAACCATCCTCCCTCCAACAAGCATATCCCTACAAAAAAGTCCCTTCAGCTCCGACAGAAGTCACAGCATCCCATTTGCAATTATGTGGATTCATGTACTTAAATGAAAAACAGTGCAGTGTATGAGTAAAAGTCTACCCAGAGGCACTGTAAGAATAACGTGATCAGCAGCAATCCTCTCCCCATCGTCGCACTCCACAGTTACAGGATTTACTCCGCCCTCTGTGCCGTTCCAGTGGACACAGCGAACAGGTCGATTGTAGGTCACCAAGTCAGGGGGGAGCTCTGACATCAAGTGGCTGATCAAGCCATCATACCCACTGCAGGAAAGAGTACAGATTAGTTGTCTGGCTTCGCCTGCATAGTATGGAAAGCCGTTTTATTCAAAATTAAATAAATAGAAAAATAACTTAATTATTGAATATACATATATATATATATATATACATATATATATATATATATATATATATACATATATATATATATATATATATATATATATATATATAAATATATATATATATATATATATATATATATAAATAAATATATATATATATATATATATATATAAATATATATATATTTTTGGGAGCAACATATAGTGCAGCACCACATTGTGCTGCGCCTATTTCGTGCTTCTGTTTTATTTCGGATCCTTATATTCAAATTAAGGGGCGGGGCACATGGGCAGAGTTTGTTGAGTGACGCTGGTGTGGTCAGACTAGTGTGCCTCTACTACATTCTGTCCACGTCTAGAAGCCCCGCCCCTTAATTTGAATATAAGGATCCGAAATAAAACAGAAGCACGAAATAGGCGCAGCACAATGTGGTGCTGCACTATATGTTGCTCCCAAAAATTATTCCAAAATAAAAGTGTCCTCATGATCACAATTAAATAAATTAATGCATATATATATATATATATATATATATATATATATATATATATATATATATATATATATATTCAATAATTTAGTTATTTTTCTATTTATTTAATTTTGAATAAAACGGCTTTCCATAGCATAGCCCTTCATTAGATTTATGTCCAAATAAATTTACACAGTGTTATAGTAGCTATATAGATGTTTAATAGATTTCAGTTGTCTGACTAATACCTGCTAGTGATGACATGGTGATGATAATTAGTATGTGCTGTGAATTTCAAGTTACTGCTTACTACTTAGAAAACTGCTGAGATGCATGCATGAACAATGTTACCCACAGCCCAACCCTTCAAAGGTTTGGACACACTTAACGATTAGATTTAATGGGTACTGTACATCCCCTAAAAATACTACCCCACTGTAAGTTAGTCAGTTATATCACAAAAATAACATTACAAAAACTTTAAATAGTTTTATGGTGTAATCAGACTGGAATTTGTGTCCACCACCCAGCCCAGGGACCAGTATTCTCTTTGTAGATGGCAGAGTAAAAAGCATAAGAAACAAAACAGCTTTTCCAGCATGGAACTAAAGCACACCAACTAAAAAAAACAAACAAAAAACAACATGCAGTCGGCTATAGTTACATCTGCCAAGGCAGAGGTTATGTTTTCGTTGGCAATCAGGACTTGCATGATCAGAATCTTTGCATAATAAAAAAAAATCAAAGTTTTAAAGTGACATCTAATATTTAATATGGAAAAAACTAATATAGCATAATTTTAAATAGAAACAACTATCATTTTTGAAGGTTCATAAATACATAGATGGGAATTTTAAGATTCTATAGGATATAGAAACAGAATAACTGGTTCAATTCATGCCAAGAACTTCTACTGTATATTTTAGCTCCCCCTTTCCTACCATGTAATCTCCGTCTGTGGTTATTTCTAATAATCGCAAAACTGCCCACAGAGAATAAAAAAATGCAAAGGTAAATTTAATAAATTAATAACTTGTTTTTTTTGTATGATGAAGTAATGTATTAAAATCTTATACTTAACAAAGGGTAACTGAAAGCGTGCTTCTTAAAAAGTTACTGAAATCATAAACTTATTTTTGTGAGTTATTGTCACTCATTTATTAATTATTCCAGGCATACTTACGGCATTGACCTGACCTACTCAGAGTAAAATAACTAAGAAGTCTATTCATCAACCTCTTGATACATTTTCATAATCTTCATTTGTTTTACATGAGTGTGTGTGAGGTGGTGCAGAGCAAACCTTGGGAATGTGCAGTCCACTCCCTTGATACTCTTGTACATAGAATATCCAACCAAATCTATATCATCCATGGTGTGAGTTGCACTGGCGCAGCACTCCACCTTCAACATGGTACTGATGCCAGACAGCAGCAGCTTTTTGGTGGGCTCATCTTTATCTTTCCACTTCTTTAATGCTCGTTTCGGTGCCTAAAAAACACCAAACACTCACTCTGAGCACACAAATGCACACAGACATGGAACTATACTTAAGTTTATCATAAAGAACAAAAACATAATCTTGGCTACTGAAAGAGAATGTACCTTTGATCGGATGTAGTGGCCAACACTGGCTCCTGATCGTTCTTTCTGCTTCCTGAACTGCCAAGTATTATCCAGAACCTCATGAAACAACTCTAAAGCTGGACTCATGGATTCAGCACTCAGCCTCTGACCTGAAGTATACAGTCGTCACAATCACATTTTATCCCCAAAATTCAATAAAAGACTAAAGGGCACATAATGTTGGTCATTACATAGGATAAACATAACACCTTGTGCAAGCAGTCTTATAGCAGTCACTGAAAAGGAAACGTGGTGGGTTGAATTTTTGAGTATGGTCACCTGAACTGCTGAACCAGTTAGGGACCCAGGGAGGATATTCATCAACATCAATGGCTTGGTTTTCTGGGGTAAGGGCCTCTGGACCTAGTAGGCCATAGTCACGAGCCAGACAAAACACAGGGTTTTTCTCAGATGGACCATGAAGATAAGTTGCACCTATTTCGGTAATAATATTACCTGTGGAGAAAAACGAAACAGACTTGCGTATAACTAACTTGTTTAACTACAACAGAAGAGCATATGGCGCATTTATCTTTTGTAAAAATAACTGTGGTTAAGAAATCATGCTTGGCTTTAATGGATTTAATGAAATTCTTTCCCAGTTTCTAGTTGATTTCAGGCCTGCAGTATATTTCTTGATCTTAATTTAAAATATTCACTCAGATATGCAGATCCATAATTGTCTGAATCTTCATTTGGAACCACAATGCTGCATCCTACCAAACACTACAGACGTGGAAACAAAAATTTAGATGTGTTTAGGCGTTTTCAAAAGAGCAACTGACACAGATAAGCAATATGCAGACATTTGCACCGAAATGAAAGTTTTATCCACAAGAGTGCAGTCCAAGGAACAGCTAAGATGCTAGTAGGACCCTCAAGCTCCCAGGACTCCAGTAGAGGACCCGAGCTTGAGATGAACAGCTACCCAGGGAAGATGGGTGGTTGGGTGAGGGAAGTTTGTTAAAGTATACACACACACACACACACACACACACACACACACACACACGTGTATATATATATATATATATATATATATATATATATATATATATATATATATATATATATATATATATATATGAGAACGGTCAAACTCGGTGATCTGTCCTGAATAACTGCAGGCATTTGTGCATGAATGCTCACCAAGTTTGCCTGTCTTGATACGTCCTCCGCTTCTTGAAGTAGCTTCAAGTATACGTACATTATTAAATCCAGCTTTAACGAGCCTGTGCGCCGCTGCTACACCTGATATCCCGCAACCGACTACAACTACGTTTGCGTTCACACTTTGAGCCATAGCTGCATCTAATGACATCGGTCGCGCATTTTTTCACCCCTTTCAGTCACTTAATTTTTTACTTATATGACCATTTCGGCGGTCACAGTCCCCCCCCCCCCCCCTTTATTCCAATGGTAGCTGGTATTAACATACATATAGACCAATATGTTTATGGTGGAGGGTGTTGTGTTAGCAAACAGCTGTACATCACCGCCACCTACTGGACTGGAGTTTTGTAGTGCGAGAATACAGTCTATGGAATAAACGCATTAACAAAGTAGTTAATGAAAACCAAATTACTGAATAATAAGCCAGTCTTTAGGACTGTATTGTAAGGCACTGGGTGAAGGAAAGTTTTGTTTGTACTTACCATGGCACGAAACCTTCAGCACATCCCAAAGATTCTCAGTGGGATTCATGTCTGGACTCTGTGGTGGCCAACAGGGGCGGATTTAGGATTGAAACAGATTCGGGGGCTTAGCCCATGGTGATGGATTTTTTAGCATGTGCTAAAAGAAAAACTGATAGGGCATCTTAACTTTCAAATTCTGACAACCCTAAATCAGACAAAAAGTGTTGGATCACACTAAATAACATGATTTATCAAAGTAAAATTACACAATAAATCAACAATATCACTCACAGACTTGAGACAATATGTTATAATGTTATAGTTTTTCTTGTTAAGTGTAATATGTTAATATATAAAAATACATATATTACTTCCTTGTATACAGTTCTGTGAAAACAAATCCTCTCTGGGACATTGCATTAAGATGGTTTTGAGCCTTGTATATGTATATTTCTATACTTCTATATCTTATCTATCTATCTATCTATCTATCTATCTATCTATCTATCTATCTATCTATCTATCTATCTATCTATCTATCTATCTATCTCTCTCTCTCTCTCTCTCTGTATATATATATATATATATATATATATATATATATATATATATATATATATATATATATATATATATATATAT